>NW_019174393.1:12962030-13213214 GCF_002260705.1 Seriola dumerili
CACCCCCCACCACCACCACCACAGTCTAAATTGATTTCTACTTAGTAGGAGCACATTATCCTGGTAGAGCAGCCTGGACACAAGTTGTCCCGTTAGGGGCCCAGCAAACACCCCCCACCACCACCACCACAGTCTAAATTGATTTCTACTTAGTAGGAGCACATTATCCTGGTAGAGCAGCCTGGACACAAGTTGTCCCGTTAGGGGCCCAGCAAAAGTTGAACCAACAAAACTTCCTTTTTACCATGCAGTAAACAGTACAGCACAGTACTTCTGGTGAGCTTCTATATGATTTGAGTCTGGAAACATCCGCAGGAGGATCGACTTCACGCTAGAAAAACGTTAGAGATAAAATGGAGCATGATTCTACAACTCTGTGGCCTATTTTTTGCTTCAAAATTATTCAGAACCTTATCTTGGTGGATAGTTTCAGAGAAATAACAGCCAAGTAAGAGGCATGTTTAGCCATTCAGGGGTGGAAGAGTTCATGTTGATGTCTGAGTGGTCTCAAGCTTTGGTCTCAAGACGTGCTAGAAAATTGTGGTCTGGGAGAGTTTGGGCCATGAAAGCCCTTTTGCCATATTACACTCTAAAATTACATTTTTTCTTTAACTTTATTCAGTCACTTATTTCATTAGTAAGAAAGTCATTTTGAATGTCAATGTAGTTTAAAATGAAGGAGAACTTATGTACACAAAAGCTGGGCTTCACTGTCTCACCGATCCAAATTGAATCTCTTATAATTCTAATGTTTACTGCGGCTACACATTTTTAAATATTAATAAACACTCAGAAATTTAGCAATTCCGTATCTTTTGCCACTGAAAGCTAACCTTCTCTGTCATGATTGCATTTACTAGACAAGAGATTATAATACGCCCTCTGAGCAGTTGAGTCGCTATCTGAAAGTGACGAGACGTGTCGGGGCTAGGTGGTTAGCGTGCTAACTTCAGTAGAAGAAAAGACAAGAGTTAACATTGGTGTTGCTTCCCACCACTAGACAAAGCTCTTGGGGAGTAAAGAAATTAAGTTTAATGCTGAACTTGCGACGTTTCATCTAGACTGCTAAGTAAACAGCTGTTAACGCTAACGTTGACTATGTAGCAATAGCAAAACTTCCAAAAAGCTGCTTTTAACAGGTTAACAAATTCATAAAGTCCTTAACAGTGACTATGTTTGCATGCACATTACTTTCCCAGTTGTGAAAGTAATATCTTGATATTGAAGACATGGATAAGGTGTTTACATGACACGGATAAGGTTTAGTTTTACATGTGCAACGCAACCTGATAAAACCTGGGGATAAGCAGAATACTAGTGTGCATGTAAACATACTCAGTGTAGTATGTATAATCATAAACCTGTGGTATAATAGAGACAATAGAGACACTGTTTAGTTAACACCGGGCAGTGCTGCATTTCACTCATCTTCACTGTTAAGGGTGATTCTTGATGCTCAAATGCAGAAAGTGGATTTCCCCCGAAGGCAGAAAAAAACAGAGATATACTGCACTGTACACACACACACACAGAGGCAACACCTTTAAATTCCTGATCCTGGATCTGTTTACAAAAAGCTATTTGTTAATGTCTTAGTTGTTAATATTGAGAGACGACAGTGGAGCTGCACTTCTCATGCACTACAGTCGAAGTGTACAAGCTGAAAAGGAACAAAATGTTCCAGTGAAGTGTGAGATGCCTCTAACATTGTGCATACCAGGGGAGGTTGATTAAAAGTCTGCCTCAAATGAGGAAAAAAAAAAAAAAAAAAAAAAAAAATCACATTGTTCTTTTCTCTCAGGCGTTATAATTATGTGTACTGTTGTAAGGTAACAGTTGAAAATAATCATCTCTAAATCTGTCCCCGTTGCCGCTGCTTCTTGATACATCTCATATAACCCTTTAGCCTTATCAATATTTCCACAGCCAGTTAGTTTTCTTCTCTCCCGCCACCTCACATTTAACAGCCACACTCCATTAGCAAATGTACATATTGCCACAGGCTGACATTCTTTCACAAAGCAGAAAAGCCATTTAATTTCTTCCTTTCTCCTGCAGGCTCGGACACCTAGTGCTCTTTAAACAAATTAAATAAGACGGTATTATTTCTGAAATAACAGGAGCTTCAACCGGATGTGTTTCTGGGCAACCTGTGGAGCCTCTTGCTCAAAAAGAGAAAGGAGGTAGAGAGAGCTATCCAGTCAGGCTAAAAACTGCTCTCTCCTCCTGGCCTGTCTTCAGACTGTTTTTTTTTTTTGTTTTGTTTTTTTTAATTTCCACACTGCCTAACGAGCGGAGATAGTTATAGATGATTTTTGTGATGTGGCGGCCATTGGGAGAGCGTTACCAAGCTTTGACCGCAGCGGGAAAACCTGTTTCCTGTCTTTGTCAGGTAAAAGAAGAGCGTAGCTCAAGCACGCCGGCTGGAGGGGAGAGAAAAATAAAACTCAAATAAGTTGGTGCACACTGGTGAGCAGGAGAAGGGCACAAGGGACACCACTGGAGTGAAGTTTTATTAGGTGCCTCTGCCAAGTTTATGGAATACAGCACGGGCTGTGAGTCTCAATGTGTGTGTATGTGTGTGCAGGACGGAGAATAGATATTTCGAGCCTGATCCCTCCTATCTATTTCTCCACTGGATCATACCACAGACAGGACAGAGAAAGCAGTCAAGTGTTATGACACTTCAGAAGATATGAGAGCTTTTGACACCATGCCCACTTTTCGCTTTAATCCAAACCTTGGATTTAACCCTGGGATAATTCACGCTGCACAAGGCTCTAAGATCTAGATATCTATTGAAATCCTCATGAGGTGAGACTGAGATTACTTCAGATATGGATCTCAAGTTTGCACAGTCAAAATACCTCCTGCATATTTATTTAAAGTCGCCTAGAAAGAAATGTCCTCAATGAAGATGAATTGTATTCTGTTCTAGTACATTTAAGCTCATGGTGACAGTGCTGGATAACAAAGCAACAGCTTGGTTTTCAACAAAACAGAAAGTTGCAAAACAAATATTGAGACCGTCTCCTGAACTGAGGAAATACAATTGTTCTTTAGGAGGTTCAGAGTTTAAAGAAGGTCAGAGAATGATACTGAAGCTGTGTATTTAGCAGTATTTGGTGTGTAGAACATACTGAGCACACACAGGGTTTCCGCAGGGTTTACCAAGCTAAATCTAAGACTTTTTAAAACCTTTTTAATACCTCACAGAATGCCATTTAATACCCGTCTCACAGTCCTACAAAAGTATGCAAGTAAGAAAACCATCAGGGACATTATTATGTCACGTTTTTCAGAACTTCATAGAAGTATATAACAAGAATTTCTCATGATATAATTTTTCTAGTTTCTGTGCTGCACACGATTGGAACATTTAACAACACACATTAAAGCTAAATACAGTCAATTAAAAACTATGATCACAAACTACAACGCTCTTGAACGTAACTGTTTTAACTCTGGTGTTTGTTTTCTCATTATTTCTGTGTGTATTTATTCTGTTTAAGTCTCAACAACATTGAATGATTCTTCAAGAATTAAATAAAGGTTGAATGAATGAATGAATGCATGAATGAATGGAATCATTTTGACCTGAACCCGGCTAAGCATCATAAAATGGACAGATGGATTAACCAACTAAAACTGATTACATAATTTAGCCATGATGACAATGAGTAGGCTAGCTTCTGGACCTAAGCTGTATTCATAGCGTTTGCTGCAGCTCTGAATGTTGCTGACTGAATCCCCACTGTAAAACTATCCCACTTATTTTACAGGTGTATAACTTCTCCCAACAGCCTCTAATCAGAAACATAAACATTTTATAACTAAAATTACTGCCTATGGCAAGCATTTTTTTCCCCCAATACCCTCCGATGCCTTTTCAGAGGAAACTAAATTCAAAGCCTTTTCAGACTTTTCAAGACCTGCAGACACACTGATACAGTTGAACATCAGACATGTGGATGACTGCAGGAGATGTTTCTGTGAACCTCTCCAAAGAATTTAAGTAGACCACATATGATTTATCTATAACTGTGTAGCAGTGTGTGTGTGTAAGTAGCTGTTCTGTGCTGTCACACGCATGACGTGAGCCATTGTGTGACGCCTGAGTTTAAATTTGACCGGCACAGAATGGGATATCTGATCAATCACACTGAAAACTGAAAACCGACCCTTTCCGATCGCCAGCCTGCCCATTGGTGTAAATATAGAGCTAGAGCGAGGGGGGGGTTGTCTTAGCTTAGCATAAAGATTGGAAGCAGGGGGACACAGCTAGCTTGGATCTCTCCAAAGTTACAAAATCTGACCACCAGCACACTAAAGATCTAAAGTTGTCTTTTCCAAACATTTTGATGTATTCCTTTAGGCTAAGATTTAAGTAAAGGCAGAGGTAGAACCTATAGAGAAGGGATTGCTCTTATATGTCATATATTACAGTATCCTACAACCCTGTCATTTCGCTTTTTTCTTTCCTCCTTTCACTTCTGAGTCTGGTTTTGTTCCTTGATGCTTTCAGTTTTTTTGTGGTTTTGCTTCCTTCTTTACCCTCCACACAATCCCCATCTCTGCTGCCTCAATGTTTCTTTTCTCTGCAGGGAAGCTCAGGCAGTCCAGCTGTAATTTATACAGGCCACAGGCCAGCTGTGCTTTGCTTCCCCAAAGTTCGCTGCAATGTTCTCTTTTTACATATATACATAATGCATATAAACATGTATGAATGAATATATACACACGCACAATAGCCACCCAGACATCCATGCAAACATTATTTAGATACTTGCAAAAAGACAAACACGCACAATCAAACAAAACAAACATGAACAAGCCATTACTCAGGTGTTATCGATGCTACATTAGCTAAAAATACACACACACACACACACACACACACACACACACACACACACACACACACACACACACACACACACACACATACAGTCAGCTAAAGCAGTAAGGCGCCCCTCCCCTCCCCTCCCCTGAACTTGGCAGCCTACACTGCAGCCAGTGCTTTGCAACTTCATACAGTGTTATGAGCCTTCACTTCAGTGGAGTACCAAACAAAGCAGCCATTAACGGTTAAAGCGCCCAGTAGGTAACCTCCCACAACCAAAAAACACAAACAGGCACGCAGACACACACACACACACACACACCTTTAATGACATCTTTTCTGCGGCACATTAGCTATTGTGCAGTAATTAATGAGAGAGTCATGGCGTTCAAAAAGCCAGTCTTCTCTCTGCAGACTAGGAGCTGTACACCACAACAATGGCTTAATGAGTAAACACACCGTGCGTCTCATGAATAAATTATTTGTGCCTCGCAATTAATTTTCCCTATTGAAGTTTGAAAAAAAGCAGGACTATTACCAGTCTTCATAAATCAAAAAGGGGAGGGGGTACGGCTAGAGAACATGACAGCAACTTTGTGTGTTTGTGTGTGCGTGTGAGTGCCTAAGATCATCTGTAATGTGTTTATTATTTGTACGATTTTATCTGATGCGTGCAAGTGTGCGTGTGTGTACACGGCTGTGTGTGCATTTGATTCCCTCGCGGGTTCATGTATGATGTTACATAGGTTTTTCTTTTGGAGTGCATTTGTATGCAAGTGTTTTTGTGAGCGTTTTTTACATTTTACACAAATTATCGATCGTTTCACTGTGTTGGTGTTTGAATGTGCAGTGTAAATTTGCATGTGCGCTGTAAGAGTGTGTGCACAAAGAACTTACTGAAAGGAGTTTCCACGTAATCGGTCGGACCTGTCGCGGGATTCCGGACCAGCTGAGTTTCCGTAGCTCCTCTGTAAAACAACAACAAATATACCAGAAGGTAAATTTTACGTTCACCACTGACTTTTCACATTAAAAAGTAGATTCCCTTCTAGAACATGCTCAATATCATTGGCTAATATCAGTCTATATATATATTGTTTACCTGTATCATCATATTTTGGCTAATAAGTGACAACACATTTCAGTAGAGAGGCCAAAGATGTGTTGTCTTCATACAGTGCAATACAAATCTCAGGGACCACTTTTTGGACTCCATTGAATATTTTATCTACCAGGGAGCAAGGAAAATGCCCCACTTATTACATATTAGAGCATACTGCAATGGTTAGTCATCTAACCGATTAGTCACACAGAAAGTATTAAACTATTTTTCAAGCAAAGACTCACAAGGTAAAACTTCTAAAATGTGATGATTTGCTCCTTTTCTTTGTCATTTCCAATTATACACTGAATGCCTTGAAAACCTTGCTTTTCAATTTTATCTGACATTTTATAGACAAAATATCCAATCGAGAAAATCAGACCGGTTAATCGATAATGAAAATAGTTGTTAGTAGCACCCTTAGTGCATATCTTTATCAAACCTAAAACCTAATGTGCAATATGTATGTAATGTGATTATTTTTAAAAATAGCTAAAGGATTGGGTTAGAATATTTTCAACAGTTCTTCTTTTGATTATGCTGACTGCAGATAGACACAGCTACAGTCACAGCAACATTAAGATGGGAGTGAGAAGAGAAGAAAAATAATAAATAATGTTTGAAGCAAGAATCATGTTTATGTTTATTTATGTATTAATTCAAAGATTTGCACTAAGCAGTGAATAACTGGCATACACTGTTATCTTGATCATTACTGAAGATCTTGAAACAGCATTAAAACAAACACCGACTAAAAAAAAAAAAAAAGCTGAAAACATTTTTGTTCACAGGAAAAGGCATTTGATTGAAAACATTTTCCAAGGACACTAAATTATCCCATTAAAAACGATTTCAGACCATTATTAGATTAAGTAAGTTGTTCCTGAAGAGAATCAATCATTCAATCTACCGACCAGTCAAACAATCATGTTCTCACAGTCTAAACTTCCCTTCCTGTCTGTCCTTCCCTTGACTTAAATTATCTGATGGGACAGAAGTGGATTATTAACTACATTCTCCCCAGGCCGGGTGAGAGAGCCGGTGGGCTATAATGTAAAAGAAATCTGATGGAGAGGTGCAAATTGAACTTTTAAATTGTCAGAGAACAGTTCCCTTTGGGTCCATGAAGACCCAGAAAATATGGCTTAATGCTAGGTGCTACAGATTACTTCCAAACCATACCTCTCTAACACACACACACGCACACACACACACACTAACAGTAGGAGAGGATGAGTGGGTGTAACGATCAACAGTGACTCAAGAGAAAATGCTTTGTCTTGTTGTATTTAGCAACCTGTGTCTTCTTTCATCCCATTTCCAGTGAATCGAACATAACAACCGGACTACGAGAAAGGTGTAGGATCTAATTTCCCTGTAGCAGAGGGAGAGATCATGCTCATAAATAAAACTAAAGCAATTGTTTGTGTCACTGCTTCTGTAACAGTTCTGCTAAGGGCCTTACACTCTTGTTGTCTCTACCCAGTGACATGGACCTTCTGTTGGCTTATGACGTAATAAGTCACACATTTGAGATCATGACATGGCTCCTGAGTGACCTGTTAAAATATTTGAGATTGAGACTTTTTTTTTTTTTTTTTTTAGGAAGCAGGAGGTCCCTGGTTGAGTTCTGACTAACATCACCTCATCCTCTTTTCACAGATAGGTCTCCCTCTTCACGGGCCCTGCAACTCTACAAACCCCCCCATTAAGTATCCAATGAGACCAGCTGTCACGACCAAACTGAGACAAACAACGAGGATTACTAGCTTCACCAACCGGTCAAGTTACAGTTTAAATCCATGTCTGCCAAGACTCGTATAATATATGTAGTGAAGACTTTGAAGGAATATGAGAAAAGGTATTACGTGTTTTTCAAGAACATAATGATGTATTGGATATAAAATGTCATCACATCACTTCACCTTTTTTTCCTGTTGGACATTTGCGTTAAATTGTTTCATAATTAGGGTAGGAATTCTTGAGTTACGGCCAAAAAGGTTTTTCCGTGAGGTTACAGTGACCGCCAAATTCTAACCAGTTCATTCTTGAGTCCAAGTGAACATTTGTGCCAAATTTGAAAGGATTCCCTCAAGGCATTCCTGAGATACAGTATCATGCTCACCAGAATGGGATGGACAAAAACATAATGCCTCTGGCCACAGCTGTCGCCAGCACTGAGGCATAAAAACGCAATACAAATCTCTTTACCTGTAATTGCTCTGCCACTGTTTGACCTGCATTCCAAGAGTGAAGGGAGGAGGGGAAATTGATTTCTGTGCGAATTAAATGGCACTGTCTTAACATACTTTTCAGAGTTAAAAAAAAAAAAACAAACAAATGTACCTAATGAATAAGCCAAATTCTTCCTACACTCTCATTCAAGGCACTGGCTGGAAATTGATAAGCCCTTCGCACAGAGTGAACAGTATTGATTAGTGCTGCCAAATGACTCTGCCTTGCCTGTTCTTCAAGGCAAATGCAATGGAGAGTCAGTGACAGATAGCAGAATAGGAAATAGCAATCACCTAAACAGCAATGGGCTAAGTCCATTGGCTAAATTGAGTGAAACGCATTAGAGCTTGTTCAGCTGATGGGAGTAGCCATTTATTCACTATAGTTCCTGTGCATCTTCCACTTAAAAGTTCTCCCGTACCTTGTCCCCTGTGACTTTAATTATATAGAAATTCAATACAGTGATCTAGTGCGCAGCATGGCTCTGCTGGTTTGGAGGGTGTCAGAGACCCACAGTGTGGGAAGGTTTCGATTACCCCAAGGCTTACTGTGCAGCAGCAAGTTGCATTTAAAAACAAAGATTTAAAAAAAAAAAAAAAAAAAAAAAAACTCTCTGAGACATGACACAGACCATAGAGGTTGCAACGTGAAGGTGCAGTAGTTTTTCCATAGATTCTGTCTGTGTCTTTGCTCCTTCCCTTCCCTCTCCTACAGACTGCAAGTGGTTGGGAGTGTATGGAAATCTGTTTGAAAATGAGAGGGGGGGCTGT
Organism: Seriola dumerili; assembly: GCF_002260705.1. NCBI lineage: Eukaryota > Metazoa > Chordata > Actinopteri > Carangiformes > Carangidae > Seriola > Seriola dumerili. The sequence goes on from NW_019174393.1 coordinate 12,970,981, forward strand.
AGAGTTAGAAAGAAGTGATCTTACCAGATCCCTGTAGTCCACTCATCTCTGCTCGAGGCTAGCAGCTCGAGGCTACATTAGGGCATGACTGAACTGTCAGTGGTCGAGTTCCATTGTGGGTAATGTAGGTGCCAGATTTTGACAAGGACAAAGAGTGTATGAAATAAAAAAGACAAAATGTCTGGTTCTGTTGCATCAATTTTGATCCTTTTTTTTTTTTTTTTTTTTTTTTTTTTTTAAACCTTACCATCTTGAGTCTGAGAATGTTAAAGAATCCTCTTACAGAATCATTTTATTTACTGCTAGTTTTCTGTTTTATCAGGAAAAACTTGTTATCATGCAAGCCCTCATGTAAGTGATATATTATAATACAATATTGATGCCACAGCAGGCAAAACTGTTTAGCATTGTGGTCCTGTCTCTGCGCTAGAATCGCTGCCAGGCCCAGTCCCAGCGTGGTTCGTTAGGGTACATCCATTTTCGCAGGTTCATGAAAGACTGAATTATGGGTTGTGGCTATTGATTGCCACTCCTGCATTTCAAGGGAACTGTGCATAATTTTTTTCAAATTTTGCATTAACTTTCACAGCTCCCCGTCCTGCCGGCTGGATAAAACTCGACATCTTTGAATCTCTGCAGCCTGTACCTGAATGTGTATGTGTGTGTGTGTGTCTGAATACACCATTAGGCCGCTCTCAGTGACATCTACCTATTACAGATGTAGAGTGGGACAGCTGCAGTGAAGTTATGGAGGATTTATTTACAACAAAGTCCAAGTCTTTAAGGGTGAAATCATTAGCCTATGTGCACCTCTACATTCATTACGCTCCTAAGAGCTAGTCAAGGGTGTCTCTCCTCTTGCCTTGCACCTTTTGAACCTTCATTTGCACTGTCAGACAAAGAAATGAGTCCATGAATCTTGTGGACTCGGGCTTAATTAAACTATGTTATATTTCCCCCACCTGGCATTAATCTCACCGTAGGGGGTATAGAGAGGAGGGGTGAAGGGGCGTGGGGCACAAGTTGGCTAATGGTCTTTACATCGTGGTGCTGCAGTGATCTCCAGAAGGCCCCCCGTCCCCCTGTGGTCAAACGTTTTGCAGGAATGGTTTGTGGGAAAAAGAATGAATATGTGCATTGAAGAGGCTTGTGTGTGTGTGTGTGTGTGTGTGTGTGTGTGTGTGTGTGTGTGTGTGTGTGTGTGTGTGTGTGTGTGTGTGTGTGTGTGTGTGTGTATGTGTGTGTGTGTGTGTGTGTGTGTGTGTGTGTGTGTGTGTGTGTGTGTGTGTGTGTGTGTGTGTGTGTGTGTGTGTGTGTGTGTGTGTGTGGGGTGTGTATAAATGTGTGGAAAGGGCAAGGAGCAAATATTTACTTGGCACTATGTGGCCAACAGAACAAGCTGATGTGTCCGTTCAACCCATACATCATATACAGAAAATGGCAGACACAGCCTCTACTCCTGCAAATCGCTGCGATCCAAACACTCTCCGGCAGAGAGCCGGACCGCTGCAGAATCCAAATCAGCGTGAGCCTGGATGACTTATAGACCCACAGCTTGACTGTCAGAGTACTGATGCACTGCACTGGTACAGTACATGAAAGGACAATGGTAAATTCGACTAGGATGAATCTTTCATCATGTTCTTCCAGTTTCACACATTTTAATTAGTCCTGGGTTAAAATGCTGTTTTGAGAAGAGATCTGCTTGAGGAAATATATAATCTATAATCCATCTGTGAAATGGATTCTATGGTGATGCTTTATTCTAATGCAAATACACTTTCATGGGAAATGTATCTATTCCCCTATTTCCTAAATGCTTAGTATACAGCCGCACTCATCTCAGCTCCAATTCCTGAGAAATTATTTCTGAGAAATACAACTCCATTTCCCACAGTGGGCAGAGAAAGAGAGGCCAATATGAGCATAGTTGACATACAGGCTAAATTGCAGATGTCGTTTCATTAGTGTGAGGCTAGCTCATCTCTCAGAAAACATATCTGACTCTCTAGGGTATCTCTTGTGCATTATGAATGAGACAGTCAAGCCCTAGCTCCTCTGGAATAAATTAAAGGCATTTCGTGACATTTTGAAAATTAATCTGTTGTTTTTACTCAGCGGGCACTTGTCACAATGTGAGCAAAAAAAAGTTTCTGCAACTGTCCTGGAGGCGACGAGGGACTAGCTGTCCCTGTCAGTTTCAGTGAACAAAGTTAACAATGCAAACAAGCCACTTTGGGCTGACAAATTTGTCACTCCTCCCCTACACATAGTAATCTGTACAAAAAGAAAAGAAAAAAAAACTCTGCTAATTGTAATTGTGAAGCCATTCCTCTGCTAGGTCTCTATACAAACAATGAAGAGGCAACTCATTAAAGCAAACTCTATTTACAGTCGATTCACCCCACATGCTCTCATTTCAAAGTACACATATAGAAGTGCAAGCGGGGGTAAGAGAAAACACAATTTCCCTATTGGGACTGAGAAAATATCACATTATTACACACATGCTTTGGATTCAGTGTGATCAGAACCGTGGGTGTTTGTCATGCTGCTAGGCTCAGACCTCAGGGGATTGGTCTGGAGGAGGCTCTATTCCTCACTGGCATGAGAAACACCTGTAACATCAGCAATGTGCAATTCAAGGGCAACCGCTGCTGCTAGTCTTTCTTCGGTGTGTGTCTACTGTATTCCATTATGCATGAACTTACAGGGGTGCACTTTGTCTTGGCTGGAGTTAAGCTGGGGACCACAGGGGGTGATTAGGACACCATGTACCTTCTGTTGAACACCCACAACAGCTGCTCTGATGTGGGACTCTCAGAGGTAATGAATGCTCAATGACTCTTGAAACATTCAGAGGGCAAAATATAACTAAATATCATGTTTTTATTTCATTAAAACTTATTTAACAAGCAAAGAGAACCAAAAGTATTATCAAACGGCAGCCCGAGAATAGTGTAAAAGGAGAGGGAAGGTCACATCAACTGAACGCAATGTGGAGTTTCCCAGTGCAGTTGCTCGTGTACCTTTGCCGACAGCAGCTCCAGTGAAGCAGATGGGGTTGGGTGTCTTGATAAAGGCCAACTCAACTGTACTGTACTTGCTGAGGGAGGAGAGAATGTGTCTTATTCACCTTTCTGGCCCAGATTCTCTCAGTCTGCATGGGGATTTGGACCACTTACATGTAGGTCACAGGACCCTTTCTTTAACATTTTAGCTACCTAACACATTTTCAGTGGCAGGGGCCTCAATAGAGCTCCGAAGTGAAACCAGAACTTGGAGGTTTTGTTCCACACATAAATTTGTAATATAACAAATGACTAAAAATCCAGCACTGGAACAAAGCCTTACTATACTTTAAGGAAGGTAATTTAAACTTAAGCCCCATTGCAGCTTTATTATGGATATAGGCAAAAGCAAGCAGTGAATGAGTACCCCTGCTGCTGTGCTGGCAAATTTTCATAGTTTTTTATATGCAGACAAATTAATAGTTGTTTAACTTTTACCTAACTGCTGCAGAGTCTTAGAAAGTGAAAAGTAAACCCTAGAATGGAGTTTCATTTTCCAGAAACAACAATGAAAGAAAGGCCGGACATCATGTCACAACTTTGGCTTTCTCTTCCGACTATTTCTATCTAAGGATCCTTTCAGAATCTAATTTAGGTTCTAATCTTGATTATACACAAAAGGGTAAGTTTGCCTCCTGAGTGGACTGAAACAATGCAGCTCTCAGAGCTTAACTGGGCGAGTGAGGGCTCTTGCTATGAACAAGCAAGCTTCAAGAAAATAAAAAAAAAAATCAAATGAATGTGTGTGTATGTGTGATTGTAAGTGTGAACGTGCGAGTGTGCACCTGCACCTCTTCCATGTCTGCTTGTCTACCTGCCTGTCAGTCCGTCTACCTGCCTGTGTGCATGGTTCTGTATGAAGGCCAGTAAGAAGAATAGAAGACAGAGAGCGGGGAAGAAGTGCTGTCAGTCAGTGCTGGCTGAGCAAGGAGCTGATGGGAGAAGGAAGGAAGACGGTTGGCGGGCCGGAGCCATGCACTATTCAGGCATCATTCAGACGGAGCGCGACCACTGGGGCAAAACACCACAAGGGTCTCGGCAACACACACTTTCACGCATGTGAATACCACACACACCTGCCAAAAACTGGGCTTCGTATTCTGCAACAGGAGCTGCCTCAGCAAATCAGGAATCAACACTGTGGCACCAAGGTTTCCACACGTACTGTGGTCTAAAGCTTAAGAAGCACAACAATCAGAAGCTCTATCTCTTGCTGTAGACACAGTGGTACATAATCCAAAACACCAGTCTTGGATAATATTGCAATGGGAAAAAAAAAAAAAAAAAGTAGATGAATGCCTTCCCCTCTTGCAGACATTGTCCTAGTGTCATCTGAAGCCATTCTGCCAGTGAGGTCAGAAAAACAATACAGTCAGGACAGACACCTTTATCATGCAGTGTATTAAAAAGTTAAGTTCCCCTCCTATAAACCTTGAATACTGTGAGAGAGTCCTGAACGGTCTAACTCATCTAGAGGACAAAGTGATGGCGCCAGGGAGCAGACGGCTCGTAAACTAATGGGACTCTTGTAAAAAGATACTCCCCCCTGGATTATACCTGCTCAGGAGGCCTGATGGATGGCCCAGATGGCTGGGAGAGGACACCGAGCATAGATGAGCGTACAGGTGTGAGAATGTGCATGTGTGCTGTAACGACGACTTGTATCGTCAATTCCCTGGAGCTTGCCAGGCCTTTAACTGATTTAGATGAAATCGGTTCTAAAATATCAGACTGAGTGACTTTTTTTTTTTTTTTTTAAGCAAAGTTTTATGAGGGAATGTACAGACATTTTGAATTTTACTGATGTGACTTTTGCAGGTAATGGTTATATTAGGACGAACTGTTTTCTAGATTTAAAAAAACAGGTCATTAGAAACAGTGTAGATTTAAAGGATAATGAGCTTCCACAGTGCAACTGGTACTTTTGGCATTCAGCGATTAACAGGCACATTTATGACCAAACATCTATCAGGCCGTAACGATCATTGGGAAATGTTAATTTAATCACGCAATTTGCAGACACACACAAACAAACACACACAAACACACACACACACACACACACAAACACATACAAGTCCTTTCTAAATGTTATTCAAGAAATTCAAGCAAAAGAGTGGGTGAAGAATTTGTTTTCGAGAGCTCAGATATAAAGAATAACGTACGTTGAACCATTTTTTTCTTGTTTACAAAGGCTTATGTTGCCATCTACACTTTAACAGCCTGTATACAGTACAGTAGTACACCTGAAACAATTAGTTGAATAATCAACAGAGAATTTATCAGTAACAATTTTGATAATCAGCTAATCATTTAAGAAATATGAGCATTAGTTCCAGCTTCTCATATGTGAATATTTTCTGTTTTTCTCTTAAACAATATCTGTTAGTCGAACATATCAAATAGTTTGAAGACATTAAATCAAATGCAATGGACAGTTTTCTATTTTGTCATTTTATATACTAAAAGACTAATCAGTAATAAAAAATAATCATTGGTTGCACCCAAAGAAAAATCTCACTGACTTATGACTTGTTGATTTTGAGGCCTTTGATGTTGTGAAACATGAAATCAAATCTGGAGTTTCATATTAACCATTTATATATCTGGGGTTTACATAAGCTTAACATTACCATCGTTGTAGCTAACTTCCAAGTTGGTTGCTGGATAATTCAGCAGTGGTATTAAATGAGAGCCTTAAGGGAAGAGAAGAAAGCCTGACATATGGGCCGTGTGTAATACCATTTAGACAGAATTGATAAAAACAAATCTCTGGCATTTTTTCTCTTAACCCCTAAGTTAATAACTCAATAAATGTAAATGATTAACTGTAGGGTTTCAACTAAAGCTGTTGCCAGTGGACACATGAAACTGCACTTCCCAGTGGCTAGCAGAGAACAGGTGTGAACTGTAAAGGCTGACGTGTGTTCAGTCAAGCTTCTCTTTGAAAAGACAGGATGAAAAGTTCACATGGACGACCACATGGTGTAACATAAACTCAGCCAGACAATCTGGGAGGCTACTGACACAGGAGACAGCTGGTGGTTGGACCAACCTTATTAAGTCAGGTGTTTTGCCTGGGGACATCCTCGTAGTCATCACACACACACACACACACACACAGCAACATTCATGTGCATATACTGTAAATATACCACTGGCTTTCTGCATGGTTACCATGCAAGAAACACACAGTAGATCCAGTTTGAAAGCAGAAAAAGTGAAATTACAAATTGCCTTGACTCCAAGATTCTTTATTTCTCACAGCATCTACTTTCTAAGAATAAGACACTTATACAGAAAATTACTTACAGTGCATTTCCTCTTTTTCCTCTCTAGCTTCCATCAAACACATGCTATTAATGTCTCAAATAAAAAAGGAACACTGCACTGAGAATTCACATGTAAACCCTTTTCTCTGTAAATTTGCCACATTTCCCAGAGAATTAACTACCTAGACAGGCTAATGCCACATTATCTCTTCTTTTACATTTCCCAAGCCCGTGACACACACCTCTGAAATTGTCACACATGCACAGACGCATTAGGGCTGAGTTAAATTGAATTACATCGCCCCTTCCCCACTTTGATGGCGGCTATTAACTTTGCAAACAGTGCTGATGGTAAGCCTATCATATGGTGGCTGCTGTGTAACAGGATTGCGGATTGTGGCGCTACAGAGTGTGGAGCAAGCAACCCGTGGCATAAAGTAGCAGGCCTGTTAACGGGCACAGTTGCTGCAGTGAGGGTGATGGCAGTTGGGGAGAAGCTGTGCTGTGGTTGTGGTGGAGGTGTAACAAAGAGCTGCAGCACCCCCAACAGAGGGTAGAGACACACCGACAGGCAGCAACGCAATGAGAGGGAGAGAGTGTGTGCGTGTGTGTGTGTGTGTGTTTGTTCTTGTGGGCAGTTATTTGTTGTATTTTCCGACTGTGTGTTCAGGTCTACTTACAATTTCGACGGCCCGTAGATGTTCAGCATGTGCTTGCAAACATGTGGGAGTACATGTGTGAGGTGGACTGTGCCTCACATAATGACCACACAAAGAGCAAATAGAAAGTAGGAAAAAAGAAGAAGAGAAAAGACAAACAAAGACAGGTACTGATGAAAAAGGGGAAGCAGAAGACCGAGTGAGGATAAATTGCCAGGAAAGAGAAGAGGAGAAAGGACCATTGCCATAGCAACAGCAGTATTTCTGTCATCCAGCAATAACTGCTTGATGTCAGATGCCAGCTCTTGGTCTTAAAATCTATTAAAAAGAAAAAGATATGCAGAAAAGTCTGTAAAACGCCGCATTATGGCTTATAGCCCATCATATAGCAAGTGGCTCACAGAAGGTTTACAGCAGTAAACACACACAAAATCAGCCACACACATAAACACTACTTATTCCTGAATTTTGAACAGAGCTGGCAGAAAAATAATAAGTTTTGTTTTTAAAAGCAGCTGAGAAGTGAATAGCTGAAATCTATAACAAGCCACAGAAAAATATGACAGACTGTCTTGTCAGACTCGCCATTATGGTCGGGCCCCACAGGGACAGGAGCAATGCCCACCCAAATGAAACAGACAGGACTTTTAATTACAAGCTATAAACTTTTCACTGTTGTTTTTTTCTTATTAAGTCTAACAGACCTAACTGGAAGGCTGGCATATTTGCTCCTTTTAGCAGTAGCTGCTCTTTTTTTTCTGCACAGAAACTGAGCTGGCTTCCTGGTGTTTTTTCACAAAAACACAGAACGCTACGCTCAGATAAATGAACACAAATTTATTTTTCTAATTCAGCAAGTTTTTAAATACTTACAGGATACTCAATTTATGAGGGGGAGCATTTCCAAGTTGTGACGTATGAAAAATAAATGAGAAACAAGACTAGGATGGCACTCAGTAAAGCACGTACCTCTGCCAACTTTTTCTTCCAGAAGATCCAGATTATTAACTGAATCCGAACCAAATTGTACAAACTCATAAATGTCAACACCATAAATGTGTCTGATTTTTTTACATCAAGATCCAAACATTATTTCCTGAGAAACAAATCAAAATGTTCTGTGTTAAGCAAAGTGATAACAAGAATTCCTGGATCAATCCCTTTAAGCAGATCGGCACCTAAATTTAATGGCCTCTTCCTTGCAACATGCTCCATCCCTCCATCAAATTTTGTACAAATCGCTTCAGTGCTTTTTGCATAATCCTGCTGACAAACAAACAAACCAACAGACACGGCTGAAGACATAAACTCCTTGGTGGAGGTAAAAATGCCCCTGGTCATATGGAAAATCAAACGGTCTCAGAATTTATTTAAGTGGTGGGGAAAGTAATAGTTTAGGTAATAGAAGCCTGTTTGTGTGTTCATGTTTAAGGCTGGTTTAGTTGTGCACATTGATAGACGCTATGATCAATGCAGATCAATATCAAAGTCTGTATAAATTTGCATTTTTTTTTTTTTTAGATGTAACAAATTTCAGTTAAAAACAGCCGGGATCTCAGAGGCTGCTTTTAATTTGCTTAATATTTGATTTGATTTCATAACAGTGCTTCTGGATTGTGTTGTGTTACACAGGAAAGTCTAATAACTGGCTGAATATTCAAGCAAATTCTTCCCATCTGATAATTCATGTAAAATACAACATCCTCCTACAAATAATACTACTGTGCTAAGTGCGGCAATAATAAGAAGTGACACTCATGGAGGGAGTGGCTACATCAGTCGGGGTTTTTTTCCCCCCTTTTTCCTCGGTTTCCCAGCTGAAATAACTCCTTCCTCTCTGAGCGCACCGTGGGTGCTGTGTTCAGGTTCACACAACAGACTGACTCGCCTCAGGACATCAGGAATAATTAGGCGAGATCAACCTCACATCAATCACCCTACTCTCGCACATGCACAGGTCATCACCTTCTACATGACCTTACATGCTAAACAGACCGCTGTCACAACCTGTCGCAAGGCTCAAAGGAGAGGGAAAGAGAGTTAAAGAGACAGGGATATTACAGATCTGAATGCAAAAGAGATCGTGGAAGCAAGTTGGACATGTATAATGATCAAAAAAAAAAGAAGTGAAAAAAAGGTAAGTGATGGTGCCCGCTCTTGTCTATTCCCTTCAACTCACTGCAGTTTTCTTCTGAGTAACAGCTGTATAGCAAAGTTTGGTATCGCTTAAGGCATAAAAAGTGTAACTTCATGCTGCCTACACCCTGACAAGACTAACTGGGCTGTAACACAAAGTCGAAGTAGCTATAAAGCTAAGTTATGGGCTAAGTCCATCGAGTTTAGAAAATCACATGAAGTCACACAGTCAGACACATACAAACACACTGGCACACTCCAGAGACTGGCAGACCCGACATGTCGGGGGGCTTGTCCCAAAAACATGGCTGCCTCTGCAATTAATTACACCATTCAAGTGAGGGGCCAGCCAATGGATCATCCCCAGCCCCCCTCCCACCCCCACCCCCACCCAACCCACCCCCTTCCTTTGAGCTCAAGGACAGTCGGTCGAGTTTCTCTTATACACAAGGGGGCATCATCCCCACTGACAGTGTCTACTGGTATATGTGGGAATTTGTATGAGTGTAAATGTGTCCCAGACAACATGTGGGGACAATGACCTACGCTTTGAGGACAAGGAGTTTAATCCATCTTGTCATCATCCTCTTAACTGAAAACTGCAATGATCTGCTCATGTGTAAATGGTAAAACTCTCTGTGTGAAAACAATTATAGCAGTATTTCAAACCAGACATATCACTGCCCAACTCTATAAATCAAGGTCTACAAATGACTCATAACGACAAACAAACAATGATATTGTTTACTTTTATCCAAGAAATATTTTTTTTTACATAAGGTTTGAATTCTTTCACATGGTGGCAATTTCATTTTTTTTTTTTTTTGTATTCTCATCTATATCCCATTCTTTGCCGCTGCAATGACCCAATTTCCCCATGGGGATCATTAAAGTTTCATCTTATCTTATCTTATCTGCCCCTATCCCTCTCCCCTCCCCTATCACCGCTCATCACCCCCACCCCCCACCCCACCCACCACCCACCCCAATCTTCCTTAAATTATGTCCGCGTGAAATGAAGTTCATCTTTCATGCTGCCAGCAGCCGGCAGCGTGGCTCGCCCGTTCTGGGCTATCTAATCATGGCGCAGAGACTAAACTAAATTTAGACAGCCGGCTTGTGATGCCTGGCGGGCCCTAATGGGGGCTGACATCTCAAGACACTCTGCTGATGTACAGGATACACTCTGCTCGGGCAGGCCGCAACCACCGTTGACTAATGCTGATGACTTGTGAACCAGTTTGTTTTGCTCAGAAAGTTTTCAAGGGGATCACACACACAGAGGTGAAGGACTGTGCTGACTAAGGCCATTCGAGCTTAATGAAATTCAGCATTTACATTTTAGGATCTTAGCCAATGCTCCCAGTATGTGTGTGTGTGTGTATACCTGACAGCAATCTACATGTAATCTACATGTGGCATGTAAAGCAGTGACAAAGAGGTCCAAGTGATACAAACTTGGACTTTTATTCAAATAGCAAACCAAGCAGCCGGGTGTGTTTACAGCAGAGGATTTGTGGATGTAGGTTAACACAGTGGACGAGGTATTTTAATGGTGGCAATGATAATGTGATAATCATTAGGGGAACTGTAGTGATTTTACACATCAAGGTCTGTTTAAAAGGTGTTGGGGAGTAGTACTTCTACATATGTGAAAAAAGTTGTATAAAGCCTTTACACTGCGGCTTCAGAGGGAGCCTGATAAACTGCCTAAAGTGATGTCACTTGAGTCAGAGTCCGCTGGGGCTGAAGACTACAAGTTTGAAAATGAAAAAAACATCTGGGAGTTACAGAGAGGTGAGATTACCAATCCTCTGTAGCCCGCTCTACATTAACTCTACTGGCATAACCCACTGAAACCTGTGCTCCATCTGTCAGCAGTCGAGCTGCACTGCAGGTAATGTAGGCGCCAGGTTTTCACATTTATTGTCCATCATGAGTCCAAAAATATTCTAAAAGCACTAAATTGGAGGAAAACTCTTTTAATGTTATCACAAATATAGTGAGGAATCTGAGGCCCTCAATGTGAAGGACAAGATTCAGGTACATTTTGAAAATGCAAATGAAAGCCTGATTGATAAATCAGCTGATATTTGCTTATTGCAAATATATTGATATTGATATTGGTATGTCGACTAATAATCACAACAAATATCAGCGCAGAAATGCTAAAAATATGATTGAGGTTATTAAACTGTCAACCATAGAGAACTGTGTTAATATTTTAGATCATTGTTACAGCCCTTACAAGGACACCTATAAAGCGTTTTTTCTTCCAGCTTTCAGTGAGGCAGATCTTGACGCTATCCTTATGTTACCAAAATATAAAACAGTCTAGCAATAAAAAAGGTGAGTTGTTGGTCTGCCACATCAGAGGCCGAACTGCAGAAAGCACTGCAGGATACAGGCCAGGACATGTTTAAAGTAAGCACTGTTGATGTTACTGAGCTAACACATGTGGTCAAGTGCTATATCGCTAAATTGACTGATGATGTGGCTCCCGAGGTAACTGGAAAAATCTATCCAAATCAGAAACCATGGGCCGACAAATCAATACGCGAGGTCTTAAAGGCCTGCACTGCAGAGCACCGGTGACCCGACACCTAATAAAGCAGAGTCCCACAAACTTAGAAAAGCAGTAAAAGCAGCGTTACAGAGACAGAGTGGAGGCACAGCTGGGTGAACGAGACAGTAGAAGTGAAGGGCAGGGTCTCAAAATGATCACGGACTACAGTGGGCGGGCCAGCGCCACCGTGGAAGCGAACTCCTCTCTGGTGGAGGATTTAACCAACTTTTTTGCACGTTTTGACACCAGCCACACCAGAGGCTGCACTGCTGCTGCTGACACTTAGGTCAACTATAGAGCCACTGGCACGGACTCAAAAGGGTGACTGCTCATTAACTGTCACAGCGCTGGAAGTGGAAAAAGCTCTGAGAAGGGTAAACACCAGGAAAGCTGCAGGCCCAGACCTCATTCCAGGAAGAGTGCTCAAGACTTGCAGAGACCAGTGACTGATGAATTGTTATCGGGTGTTTGTTTTTTTCAATATTGGTATTTAAAAAAAATCTAGTGTTGGTCGGGCAATACTGTCAAGTATAAAGCATAGTATTGGCCTCAAAAATGCAGTATCAGTCTAGCTATAATTCCATTCTTTCACAATAAAAGCCTTCCAGGACAGATATTATGACCTCTGAAACACTTTATGGTTTTAAAAGTGAAATCGACAGAGGAAGTGATGACTTTGCATTGACACTAGTGGCACCAAATTTCTGTACTACAGCAGCAAGAACCGATGAGAAAATGGAGAAGATTCTTACTAAAATATGGTAAAGTATACTTATAAAAAAGGAAAAATCTGAATCTATGGCTTGCCTCTAATAACAGCGTGTCTCAAATAAATGCCTCGTCAGTTGTGGTAAATTAAGACCACAGTCACTATTAGCGAATGGAGGCTGTAATATTTAAACTGTGTCATTTCTGCTGTGAAATATCTCCAACATTCTCTTTTTTCATTTCAGGATAAGGATGTTTTCATTCATTCTAGCATGTTGTACATAAAAGGGAGCGAAATGAGGTACCCAGGTCCAGTTCAGGAAATAGCAATAATAAAAATCAAGAAGAAAGCACAAAATAAAACATGATTATATTTAGGTTATTTAGACAGGAACATAACCCATTATTTTGCTGAGCAGCGCACTTTCCTTATTCTGTCCCCTAGCCCACTTCATGCTACCCTTCTATCAGACACACTAAACACACATAGCGCACCATTAGCACATAAAAACTACCCAAGGACATCAGATGTACATCCTTCATCTTAAAACAGAAGCGACCGGAACGCAAAAGTGCTTTTAACAGAGACTTTGAAAATACATCCTCCATTTATCCACACAACTACTGCTATATTTTTTTAAGCGCTGGTCTCTGTGCTTTTACCAGAACTGACTGAGGTCATGGAACAAATAATTTGAAGCAATTTTTTTTTCCACAGCATGCAAAATCCTCTGTCCCTAGAACTCAGGTCTGAACATGTGGCATCAAGACATACTGTAAAGTGGTGAAAATTGTCTCCCACCTATATTTTGACAGCATCAACAGGGAACTTGACTGTTATAACAAAAATAATAATTTGATTAAGAATACAAGGCACAGTACTTTAATAAGTACTTAACCTCTGTCTGTACCTTACATAAACATATTCAGTTTGTTTTTTCTTCATTTAAATTAAATGTTTGTTGTCAAGATACATCAATTTTATATGTTTTGTTACATATATGTATATTATATAAAATATGAAGTTTTAATACATCAAACTTTTTTTTCCCCCAATCTGAAGGGTTGACCTGTGCTCCTTCAGTGCTGAATATATCTACAGATGTTTTTTGAGAAAACGTGCATAGCACTACAGATTCAAAGTAAATTACATGATTTCCCGTCTGTAAATTATAGACACAGTCACTGGCAGGATCTTGACGTTTAAATTGCACGCTCAGAATGGCTCAATTCGCAAACTTGTCTTTGATGTAGTTTTATCTACTTGAAACAACTTGATGCAACAGGTTGGTGCGTAGAAGTCACCAAAAGTTAGTTTTAGAGGACAAAAAGTTAACTGTAAAGAGGGGGGGTCTGTAAGGATTTCATGGCCACTGGGGTAGCAGTGATAGCAAGCAAAGTCTCTAGGGTTGGATAAACAATAAAGGCCTGTCGCTTGGTTAGAACAAAGGCCTGTCATTTGCTTTTGTTGTTGGTGGTATTTTTTCCCCTTGTAATCTGCATGTCCAGATGGCTGGATGACTTTCTCCCTCACAGCATCGTTAAAAGTGCAGCACAGCTGGCAGACTGAGAGTGAGCAAACTATGAGTGAGAAGCAAAAGAGCGCAAGGAAATGAAAAAAGTGAAAGAGCTTAGAGAACAAAAAAGAAAGAGGCAAAACTAGACTGACGCTGACAAGTATGGAGAAAACGGGAGCATCTCTTACCCAGATCTGTGTTGGGCCCAGCCAGCAACTGCTTGAACTTATCCAGACGGGACGCCTCTCTCTCAGTCATGGCTGGGGTGCCAGATGTGTTCTGGTCAGCCATGCGAGCCACTAGTGGGATGACGGGTGGCCGGTGGGGCAGAGACCGCTGTCTGTGGAGGGCTGCGCACTCACCTGCTGCTTCTGGTGGGCAGATAAAGACATGAGATAGGGTGGAGCTTACATTAACACACACACACACACACACACACACACACACAACAAATGGAGGGATTTCACAAGATGCAGCACAGGATCTTGTGGATGTGATGAAGTTGAAGAGAACATATTTCAATACATAAGTAAAAAGGACTGGAGATTTTGCATTTAGAACCAGATGTTATGTCACTACAGAATCTGATCAGAGTTGTGTGCTTAGATCTCAGTCTTCAGGAACTTTACATTTTCAAAAGAGCATGGGTTTTGCTCTAATGTATTAGTTTCTCACTCATGTTCTTCCTCCTGATCCCTGGGTGAGAGAGGTATCGGTGGAGGCTAACAGCCTTCTACAGCTCCATATTGCTCCGTACTCACTAAACCATGGCAACCTTTGAGCGATCCAATCAAATCTCAAGGATCTGATTTAAATCTCTTTTCACTGCGACTTTACCGAGCCAAGTTTCATCTGAACAGAGAATTCCATTTATTCTGTTTAGAGGGCAGTGCAACTTTGATTAGCCTTTTTTCAAGAGAAAGAAAAAATGTCCATGACCTTCCCTCAGCTTTAATTTGAACAGCAGAAAGGTGACACCATGTTGCAGTAACTGCTGTGTACAGCAACTTCGTATGTTGTTTTGCTTGTTAGTTAGCAACAGCTTTTTCAGCTTCACCATCCGTAATCCGCATTACTAAAGAAGTATTTAAGAGTAGGAATGTAGCCAACACATGTACTATATGATATCAGCATAACCTACACTTGTAACCCGATCTGACTACTGTATTTTAGCTATAACGTTACAGTAATCCTTTAATTTTTTTCTAGCCAGGTGGTAATGGATGGAGTTACTGTTAATGGTTTATTTTATAATGAGCCTGCAGGATGGCAGCAGTTGTTGCAAAATTTCTGTGAAGCATTTATAACGGCTACACAAGCACATTAATTCAGTCTGCTGAGGGCCACATGTTCTCCAAGATGTGCAAAAAGGCAAAAGAAAAAAACGACATCACACACAAACACAACAAAACAGAGACGCCACACTCACAAACAAGTTATGAACAAACTGATGAGGTCAGGACGTCAGTATGGAGAGGGATGCTCCTTCTGTCACACTAAGCAAAGGTTTATAAAAGAGCCCTGCCAACATTTCTCAGAGCTACGGCAAACTAAGACACATCTATTGTGTGCGGAGGGAGTCGCACAAACACTCCATTGCAATTAAGAAAACTGGAGCGCTGCCGATTTTAATACGCTTTCCAGTTTTTACAGGAACAAATAAAAAGCTACAAATCTGTTCTCAACCACTTTATTTGCACTTTCAAAAATTAAAAAAGATTATTAAAGCCGGCGGCAGTTTCTTTGTAGTGAAACCTTTTTTGTGACTGTAACAATGAGCCCCTTTTATAGTCTATTTAATAACTTTAATGTTTAAGGGGCTGTAAAAGAAAAAAGCCAAGTTAGAGGAAGTTGGTTATGTCCACTTGTCTATCACAGTATAATGCTTCAATTATTACAAATAAGGGAGGAAAAATACATGCATGCAAGAGCACAAACATAAACAGAGAGCACATCCCCTGAACCCATATTACAGACAATTACACAGTAGCATAGTGTATATTTTTGTCAGGAATAACAGAGGCTGCACAGATCCCCATTGACCACTAACGTGTGGCAGGACGATGAGTGCCAAGTCTATGAGAGATATATGGAGAGAGTCTGAGCATCACTAATGAAAGCCATGCTGTGTACATTATCTAATTAGACTGGGGCAAGTGTGCTCACTCTATTCTTTCTTTTCTTTATTGTCAAGAGAAGACAAAAGAACAAGAGAAGAGATATAGAGAATATATACAATATAATAAAACACCAGCAAACAAAGCAGTCTGCCTTACTACAACTGTGCATGTCACTTGGTTAACCCCCCTGCCAAGTACATTGAGTGTGCATGTATTAAAGGTTTGCGTCTGTTTTTGCTGATGACATGATCGCTAAAGGTGCAGAGATGTGTCGTCTTGCATCTCCCTGTATCCATACAAGACGTGACAGTGCATGCAGGCCTGTACTGCACCTTCTCTGAGGAGATAAGAAGAACTGCTTGAAGGCAACAGGCTCCTTATGTTATCTGTATCCAAACACAGTAACTGGCAGATCAGCAGACACCCAGGCAGACAGGCAGATGACCTGCCAGACAGGACAGCAGCGTCTGCTGCTACTGCTGCTGATGTTACAACCTGCAATGCAACAGTAGAGCCATCTCTTTGCAACCCCCGCGCCTCTTCTATGTGTTTAGAAGGAGCACAGTGCTACTGTGACATGGTTTACGTTTCAACACTTCAACACCATCTTTTAACTAAAATGCTTTGATTATAAAGATTTGAGTATTTGCATGTTCTCACACAGTTTCAATGCTGTACTCTCTGCCCAAACCACAAGCAAGTCCAATCAAAGCACAACATTGGCAGTCTATCAGTAACTCTGCTCTACAGAGTGAAAACATCTGCCAAATATTTTTCGCTCATTTCTCTGCTGTTTGGAAGCTGAATGGTTTTTGCTGAAACTTCATATTATTTGAATTTGGTGACACATAAGCAGCTGTGAGACCAGTGTGAATGAATACACAAAAACAATGATGCAGAGAAAAATAATTTTAGTTTTCAAACTTGTAAAAGTGAGAAAGTTATTTCCTGAAATCCTGACTATGTTCATCTATTCTATTCGATTCAAAATAGAAAACCATTAAAAGTCAATATGCTGACATTTCCTGTGTCAACAATTAACCCTTATTTATACAGGATGAACACCTTGTTTATAGGAAGATTAAAAATAAAATCATGAAACAATGTTAAAAGCTATAGGCAGGTACTCTATGGGGTGATAGGTGATGGCTGTATTCCTGGTACACAGAGGTTTCAGGATGTCTTTTCAGAATATTCCATGACACTGGTGCACTACAAGTAAACGCAGTCCAGCTTTTAGTATGCAGCTGGGCCAGAAAACTTTCTCGACACTGAGCAATGGTGTTCACTAACCTTTAGGTGACCCAATTGGAGCTTCGCTGTGGGACTTCACCAGGCGGCCATCAGTATAAGGGCTGCTTTGGGAGGCAAACGACACCTCTGGGCTGGTTACGTCTCCCTCCTCCACCCTGTCCTCTTCGTCCTCCTCGTCCTCCTCTTCCTCCTCCGCTACCTCCTCCTGTGTGTCCTCTTCTCTATGTTCCAGCTCTGTTGTGTCGTCCAGCCTCTGTCTCTCCTGCTGCTTGCTGTGATTCTCAATCACCTGTAGAGTTTACAGAAAAAAGATATGAGCCTTTGAACTCCACATATAGTATTAAATAATGTTTTCAGACTGACATAAATTTTGTAAAGCACAACAACTGAAAATGAATGTTCCTATACTTCCTCATCTGAAGCATGTTCCTATTCTAAGATTTTATGTTTCTTTTATTTAGTATACAACATACAGATATATTTTAATTATGTCAATTTTCAATTTTAAGGTTAATTCAACTGACTATTAATTTCTTTGTTTTGTTTTATTTCTGTTTATAATTTTTTCATATGAATGGAAATAAACAAAATCATATGTAGATTCTTTGGTTCAATAAAAAATATCTGGATAATAACCACTACAACATCCAGTTTCTATATGTGTAACTAAACTTAAGGAAAAATGAATTGGCATACACCCATATTAAATGCACAGATCTGCATTCAGACAGAAAATTAAACGGTTTTGTCAGTCCCCTGATTTTCATTTCCATCCTTCCAAGAGCATTAACTGTGACTGTATTATTACAAGACTGAGATTTCTTGTCATTTTCAGTTATTATATTGTCTTAAAAAAAACAAAAAAAGGTGTTTTGCCCTATTCAGTTGACTATTTTGCAAATGTTGGTGTAATGCTTTAAATAGACAGAAAAGGCACTGTGGATTCTTTTTCAAGTCCCTGCATGTGTTCACCTTATTGGCCGTCTCCATAACCACCTCGATGTTAAGATTTTGTGCAGCCATGGCCAGCAGCTCATCATCATCATCCCCGACATCCCAGGCGTCACTTGTGATGCTCTCAAACTCCTGGAAGGTGGTCGCCTTTTTGGGCTTGCCTGGCGTCGCCGGAGTAGGCTTGTTGCCTGCTTTAATTAGACTGGAGGACCGAGAGAGAGCCATGAAGACAGGGGAGATAAGGGAGAGAGGATGAGATTAAGAGAATTGAGAGAAAAGGAGAAGGGAATGGAGAAAAAAACAGACAAGGTGAGCAGAAAGGCAAAGGGAGAAAGGAGATAAAGTAAATAAGCACAATGAGGATAAGAAAAAAATGGGCAGGAATGAACAGTGAATCATTTTGACACTGACAGATAGGGAAGGAAATAAAAGAACACCAGCCCTTCGAAAAAAAGAGGTGACCAATTAATAAATGAACTAACATTTGAACTGAACAGAGGGTGTAAAATATTTAAATTTTACACACTGACAGTTTTTTTTTTTTTTTGTAATTCACATCACTCACGGGTAAGTGAGTCACCATCCCTACACACACAAGTCTCTTTTAAACAGCGATCCCCCTATATTGCCATTAAGAAGACCCCTCATTATGTTGCCTTTGCTTGATTACACTGAAACAAACCAAACTGGCATAATGCCACCCCAGTGTGTGAGTATGCCAGTTCATGCCAGTGTTCGAGGATCGGAGGCATCACAGCATCAGCGTTTTTCCCGGCTGTCCCTTTTACATGGCCGTCGATCAGGCTGTGTGACTTCCTCAACTGCCAGCTTATTGACGGAACAACAATGCCCCCACCCATCCATGTTTGTATCTTTTATATAGAACAGCAGAGCGGAATAAAGGTGCAACATTCACCTTGAACAGGCTGTGTATAAAGGGCTAGAAAATATTACTTGAATCAAAAGCAGCAAACACCTAAAAGGATGGACTCTGGCCAAGTTCAGAAGACAAAATTTCACTCAGTTAGTTTCTTTGCACTGCACGGATACCCTTTCATTCAGCAGGAACAAGAAATGCAACAGAAAGAGAGAATTCAATGAAACTCAACCTTTCCTGTTTAATCATGCAATGCGGTAACAGGGAAAAGGGAGGAGGGAGGAGGGAGAGGGGAGAGGGGGAGAGAGACGAAGGTGCTCTGATTTCTTACAAAGACAAGGATTACCATAATAAAGAGAGAGACTTGTCCACATTAGCTCACTTCCATCATAAATTAGAAGAAAAGAGAAAGTCTGAACTTATACTCTGACAAAAAAAAACAAGCAAATTAAATTCAACCCCCTGCGGAAATCTACATGATTAAACATCAGACAGAAGAAAGAAAGGGATTATTACTGAATAAAAGGCTGTTTTTCTATCTGTGAGTGAGTGTGTGTGTGTGTGTGTGTGTGTGTGTGTGTGTGTGTGTGTGTGTGTGTGTGTGTGTGTGTGTGTGTGTGTGTGTGTGTGTGTTTGGGAGGGGCTGGAACAAAATAGGTACAACTTGTTATAAAAGAAGTTGAAAAAGTCTGAAATATTTTGAAATCAGAAGTGAATGATGATGCTGCTTTAAAAAAAGTTTTCAACACACTTAACATTTCAAGACAGCAGTTTTTCTGTTATTTTTTTCACTTTAGATAAAATATTTATTGTATTTATTGTAAATTCCAGGCTTTTTCTTATTAAATAATGAATTAAATCATATATTCATTCACCCAACATTTAAACTTTTCAAATAAGATGAAATAACAACAAACTGAATTATGCTGAAGTTCCTTTAAGCTGGTCACCTGTCCATCTAGCAGCTAGATTTTCTGGTAGGGTCAGTTCCTCTAAAACGGCATAACAGGAAGGACCAAACAGTGCAAAAAAAAAGTTGCCAGAGTTATACTGTAATATTAAATATATGACATTTTATTAATTCAAGCATGATACAGTTATAGCCACACCCAGGTGTGTAATGTCACAGTTTGTGCCTTCGTCACCTTCCAAATGGCAAAAGAAACAGGTCCACATTCCTAGTTGCACCATCAATGCATGCCACAGCTTTCTGTCCTCTGTTAGTGGCTGAGTAACACCCTTAAAAATCTTTGCATTGTTTTTTTGCATTGTTTTTCATCTCCTGCAAAGTCATCACTCTCTAGTGGCATTCATGGTGAATAGAAATGGAAGAAAACTATAGGAACTTCATTCAAATGTCATTGTACATGACTGAAGTTCTGTCTTATGCTTATGAGATCATCTATAACACCCATACTGTTTAGCATCTAAGAACCATTAACCTCCTGAGTAAGAGATCCACCTCCCATTCAACCAGGAAGAGAAAGGAAACACTTTACACTGGTACACACTAGATAAACCTGCTTGCTTGTCAAAATGTTATCTGATGGGATCTTCCATGATTAGGGGTGATAAAGTTTAATACACTTACATTTAGACAAATCTGTTTTTAAAGGATGTTTTATAATTGTCCAAACTGAGACACATTGTTAATACACAGAAACTTAAGGAAGTAAAAGTCCAACAACTGTTCAGATTCTCCAACAAGATCACGGGGTACTTTAACCAAAAAAGAAGAAGTATATTTCACTTACTTAGCATGAAGGAGCGGGTCGAAAGGTGGATGTTGTGCGCCATATACATGTTGAATGCTGAGGAAGTGAGGAAGAGATGATGTAAATGAATGAGCTCATTCAAAACTGGCTGTCAAGCTAGCCATGTTAGCTTCGAGTTATCCCAAACAATACCAGTTAAAACTGTAATAATGCTAAGAGTGACAAAAATGACATTAATTTGTTGTAAGACAATAGCTACTCCGTAGTATAAAACGGTTACTGCTTCTTTAGTTACAACTCTGTGAGTGCGGTGTGGGTAAATTACTTAACTGTTAGCCGCTGTTAGCAACGTAGCTCTTAGCCAGCTAACAGCAGCAAGGTGTAAACTACCTGCGAGACTAATTTACGGCAAACATTGGTACAATACGCGGACAGAAACTCGCAAACTTTGTACAATACAGCAGGGCAGTCAGTGAAAGTTGCGTTTGAAGCTCAACAGTGCAGCGTCAGTTCAGTAAGGCTAGCTACGCTAAGCTAGCCAACAGGAGGGAACACGTCACTCACCTGCCAGGAACCTTGGCTGCGTTTCTTTTCCAGAACTGTTTTCTGTTTCCGTCGCTCGACATTTTCCCTCTGCGGCCCCAGCCAGTCTTAAACACTAACACCCAAACGCTGTCGTTATCTGTAAAACGTGAAATTCGTGTTTATTTACACCAGGTCCCCCTTCTCCAAAACTCAGAAAGCTGCCATGTTGATACTGCCTAATGGGTGAGCAAACGTGGCTGTGATTGGCTGAAGCGACACTTCCTCACCGTGAGCCAATCACAAGTGAGATCTGCTGCTAGGTGGCTTGAGGAGCAGTGACGTCATGCCCCGCTGTCTTTGCTTTGTTGACAGAAACTACAAACTGTGTGTCAATCAAAAGAGAGACCACCAGCTTCAGGACCACAGGCACAGAGAGAAAAATACTTAACATTCCCAGTATTTACCATTGCTACAGCACCTCTAAACAAATGTATTTATTCTCCAGTAAGCTTTACTGTTGTTTAGAATTGTTTATATGGTATTCATACATTATTATTCAGATACAACTTTGAAAAGATGGGACGTTTATAGAATATAAGATAATGTTTTTCTGAAAATACATTTTTTGTATTGATGGATGCCATGATGATTAATGAATGACAAGTTTTAATTGCTATGTTATCAACAAGGCAATTCATCAATTCACACTCACTATAGTGGGGTGAGAAGTGGCAGGAGAGATCATTAAATATACCAAGAATGCAACACTGCACAACAACCGAAGCTGTAGCAGAGACATAAAGAAATATTATATAAATGTTTCACCCTTACAGCGTAAGACATAGCTTTGACAAAATCCTTTTTAATTTCCTTAACTGTCTCTTATTCCCTGCAGTTAAAGCTTGCGCACAGCTTGAGAAAAAAAAAAACTAAGACAACCACTGCAGATGGAGAGATGGGTGTTAACATAAAAGGTTTTTATTATTACAATATTTCCATCATCTTGAATTCAGCTCAGTTTCTTTTCAGCTTATGAGCTAAAAGCAGAGGGCAAAGCAGGTAAACACAGTTTAGTCATCATTTTTTGTTGATGTTGGTCTTTGTCTCATAATGATCACTGTCTGAGGGATACGTCAGGTTAAGGTTATTATTCAACTCTTCAGTCTGGAACCAGGGAGGCGCCTAAACTAATAAATAAAGTAATAAATTTGAGAGGGTATGTGTTTATGCAAAGTGCTGATGCAGTGTTGTTCCACAGGATTGAAGTAGCCAGGGGGAAAAAAGGTAAGAGCTACCACTCTGTCATTTTTTTCTGATACGGCAAACTTCATGTCTGCTGTCAGGTGTTATTGGTATTAATGGAAAATTTGCAAATGTTGTAAAAGGTTTTTTTGTTGAAATACCTGGGGCTTATTTCATTTTATTTTATTTTATATTATTTTATTTTATTTTAATTTAGGCTTACATGCTATGCAAGTTCTAGGACTGAATGTTAAGGGACATCAGGGGCATCATTCAATTCCAAAACAGACTCAGGCAATATAATGCTAGATTTAAAAAAAAAAAAAAAAAATAGAAATGAAACCCTCGAAGATGTGTGGTTCTTCTTTGATATGGAAAATTACACCCTGTCTGTACATTCTGAATGAAAATATAATTTTTATTGTATTCCCATACCATTATTGATTAGATTTTGCTTTAACACAGTTATGACAACTGTTTTTATTTTCCAGGAAATAAAAGTATCAAGATTTTATAGCCAATGTGATATAAACTGCAAGAATTTATTCAATTAAAAATCAGTTTTTATTTCATATTAATGCCTTTCATGCACAACATAAATAGAAAAATTATAGACTATTATAGATCCATGTTTTTGTTGTACAAAATTACAGAATGGAAAGTAGGCCAGTTACATTCTTACTCCTGAGTGAATCATCTTGCTCATACACGATCTTTGTCTGAAGTCCTCGCTACTCTCCTGACAGCCTGGGCCGACGGACACACTGACTCAACACACCACACACGCTCAAACGCGTTTTGCTGTGCGGGCCGCGACGAAGTTGAGATGAGGATCGTCTGACGGCAGCGTTAACTAATGACACGTCTGAGCGAAATGATGGAAAAACAGCCCAGATTACTGTCTTCGAAGCTTTTCCAGAGGCACAGACAGTTTGAAGTTGTTCTCAATCGCAGTGTTTTGGCTTGGAAGGAAATTGAGAGGAGCAGACAACGAAGCTCAGGCATCAGCAGTGAATCTGAAACAGGTAAGGAGTGAATGAGTTAGGCAGATGCTTTTGGGTCATGTGTTTAAACTTAAGAAATGTAGGTTACGTCAAGTAAATCAATTAAAAGTATGATATAACATATTTACAAGAAACATATTAAAGAAATAATCACAAAAGGTCAAAATGTTAAACCTGTTCCTCTTATGACAGTAAATCATTTTCCCTCTGTAAGTGTAACTATTGTCACCCAGAAGCAGCAGTGTTCTCCCTCTGCTCTCCTTATCAGGATCATGCACATGTTGAGGGAGCAACAGTCGGGTCATGTAGCTCCCGGAGTCTGGGTCTGTGCACTGACAAGAGCAGGTCACATAGGTGGGCTCTCAGTCAGAGATAATTAGGAGGCACCCTTTCTTACAAGCAACCACTACCTGGGGTTGACTGTTATTTAATGTGTCCCTGAGGAAGGAGTTCATTCATTCTTTCATTAAACTCGCTCATGAAAGCTGTTTTCTGCCCCAGTGAGCTCTTTGAAAAATCTCTAAAAATGTGATCTTTTTAGAAACTAATTAAAAACAGTCTTGAATTCAGCTGGGTCACTAAGTTTCGAGTTTTTATCCCGCAGAGTTTGATAAGGCAAAAGGAGGCAGAATTTACATAAAACACAGGGTATGGAATTCTACAACTCAAGTTAGAAGGACAAATGTGAGGGTCTCTGTACTACACACATTCATTCATACTGTTTACCAAGAAGTTCAAACTTAGCCTAGTTATATTACATAAGTTTGAGATTTATGCATTGCTGAATTAAAATGGATTTCAATTCAACTAGTTATTGCATACAGATTAGTTGTTATTGCCAAGTGTATTCTCACTCTCTCTCTCTAACTAAGATAAGATTAGCTTGCTGATATATAATGATTCAAGACTGAAAGAGGTAATATGAAATATGGTAGACACATCTGACCTAAGAACAGCTTCATACATACATTTGAACGAGGACTGTACAAATAATAATATATCACATGGCCACCTTAAACTCTAATGCTCCAAGTTGTGATGTTCTATTTACATAGGTGATGATAGCAACCAGTTTACATTTAAAAATCGAAGATATTTGTTACATTTTAATGGTTCAAACCTATTAAATAGTAAATTTCTAGTCTGAAACCAGCTAGGTAATAACTTAAAAGCTGCTTTTCCACCAATAACTTATGTCCAGGAGCTTCCCCAGGGGAAAGCTCAAGTTTCACAGTGAAAACACTTGGAAGATTAAGCAAATGAGTCTGCTGACATATCTAGGAGGAGGAAACGGTTACAACATTTCTTGAGCTGCTCCATCCTTATTATTGTTGGCTATATGAACTACAAGCAGGACAGTGTGTTTGTAGTTGCAGGTTTTAAAAAATGGCGGGTGTATAGCAACGACCAATCAGTGACATTGAGCTCAACACCCCTCACCGCTAACGTTCCTGAACATTCAGAAAGTACTACCTCCCGAGCAGGGACATTTGTGAGGTCTCCCTAGAATCTCTCTGATTCCTCTGGTGGAGATGCAGGTAGGAGAACTGAGTTCCTCAAAAGTTTCCTGTTCCCCTAAGGGAAGTTCCTGCGGTGGAAAGTGATGTGTTTACGAATAGCCAAGTTTGTGTCTCTATAGGTTCTCTTCACTATCACTGTGGTTGTCAAGCAGTGCTCCAAATTTTTGGTCCTTTCCATCCTTTGCATCAGACAACTTCACCACTTAATCCAGACGTCCTTATAACCTCCCGAGGCTAATGTTTGTTCATCTAGATGAGTTCCCTGGTCTGCAATTACTGTACCACATCGAGTGGAGTGATTACAGCTGGCACTGCACACTTCAGTTTAAACCTGGCCATTGACCTTCCTCAAAGTGGTATCAAGCGCTCCATAATAACCTGCCATAAAGACTTTCATTTATTGAGTCAATGTTCATAGCAGTTATATCATCCACCCCCCCCCCCCCCCCCGCAGTGATCTTTGCGACAAGACCAGGTCAGTTTACTTGGGAGTTAGGAATCAAGGAGTCCTTGTCAGTAATAAATATGCAGTAAGTTCAACATTAAACACTGCTGTTTATGGCGTCATATTCATTTCTGAGTACATCAGACGACTTGTGCTTAAGCAAACTAAAACTGCTAAACATGTTTACTTTTTTACACTTGTAGTCCTTGAGCAGTGTGTGGTTATCATTAGCGGTCAGTGCAGTGTAGTTAATCAGTTACTATAGTGAAGACAGGGGTGTTGGTGACTGGAATTTTCCTTAATGTCTTTGCGACTACCCAAACATGAAATGCTCTATTTCTATTTCTGGTTTTACATGTTGATGATTTACATCATGGGCTGCTCAAACATTCCAAACTTCCTTTTCTGTGCACCACTTTCTCTCTCTCTCTCTCTCTGTGTGTGTGTGTGTGTGTGTGTGTGTGTGTGTGTGTGTGTTTGTGTGTGTGTGTGTGTGTGTGTGTGTGTGTGTGTGTGTTTACCTTAGATTTGTCTGAGCAGTCTGACACTAACAGGTGAAATGTCCGTGAGATATTTGTTCTAGAGCTGGCTGAGTTTTTTTGGTTGTTTGTTAATTTGTTCATGGTCACAGATTCACTGCCTGTTACAGCAGAAATACAGCAAATGAAGAAAATAAGGCAGGAGCAGGATACAAAAAAATCAAGCTGGGATATTAGAAGAAATATGATAGATGGAAGGAGACATGTTAGTTGGTACATATTTTAACATTTTTCTAAAGTAACATTTAGAAGCCAAGAGAATCAGTGAGTCCACTGCGGCTCTGAGAAGGCAGAAAAAGTTAATCTCAGCTGGTAGCAGAAAATCATGCAGCGTGACTCAAATTTGACAGGTATTCCTCAGCCTGTGTTTTCCATTTTTGCCCAATATATTTTCCTTAATATCAAACTGACACAAGTGCCATAAATGCCAAGAGGAATTGTTATGAGCGGGAAAACGTCACTCTGGTCTTGATGTTTCGGCTTAGGCAACATTAGTGGATGCTACTGCTTGACATTTAAGTGGATTTGGTTGAATCAGAGCATCTATCAGTCAGATGTGCTGAGTAGAACACAGGACAGGGTATCCCTAGCCAGGAATGTTATTTGTATACACACAAAGACTCACTCTCACAGACACACAAAATCCAATCAATATGATGGCATGGCCTCTGAGTCTAGAGCAAATCTAGAGTAAATGCATGTTCCCATCTTGGAGGAAAATCTTGAATAAATCATGGAATATGCTTTAGAGAGCGTCTCACTGTTCCTGCAAATCACTATGCTTAGCGAGGAGTACTTCCTCAGGCCCTGTATATCTCTCTTGGCCAGAGGGGGAGGGTTTAGATATTTGTTTTTCCTGATGGCAGAGCTGAATACATATCCAACGTTTTACAGTGATGGATTCACTTATTCACTTGTTTTAAAATCAGGCTGAAATAGGGTATCAACATCACGGGATTTCCTCTTTGACAAAAAATTCCATAGTAAAATCCACTTTCCAAATTCCATTAGATTTGCAGGTGTTTGGTGACCTGATCAAGGCACTAGGCAAAAAGTCAGATCAAAGTGATGGCAAATCATCCTTAGAGGAACATCAATGTCTGAACAAATTTTGATGGCAATCCATCCATTTGTTGTGGATACCTTTCACTAAAAACAATGTGTTCACCTCATGTTGGTGCTAGAGGAAAAGTCAAGGCATTACCAAAGTCACAGGGATATATCAGCAGGGGACTATGACTGTCTGTACAAAATTTTGTCACAATTTGTTCTGTAGGTGTTAATATATTTCAGTGGATAAATGAACCTTTTGACCTTTTGGTGGCACTAGTTGAGTCAATAGACCATCAAAGTCATTAGGCTGCATCCCCTGGGGACCATGAATGTCTGTACAACATTTTGTCTCAATTAATTGAGTAGGTGTAAAGATATTTCAGTGGAGAGATGAAATATTTTGACCTTTTGGTGACACTAGTTGAGTCAATAGATCATCATTATTGTCATTAGGCTTCTTCCTCTGGGGACAATGAATGTCTGTACAGAATTTCATGATCCAGTAGTTGCTGAGATATGTCAGTCTGCACTAAAGTGATGGACTGACAAGCTGCCATTGCCATGTCTAAAGCCATGTCGCTACCATGACTAACATTCCACGAGCAGCACATTAAATGGGAGATCCATAGGATTTCATTTTCCTTACAGAAAATCGAGGTAACAAAAAGTAAGTCTGCAGTTTGTTTTCAAAGTAATGACTTGTATTGACTGTCGCATTTGGCACAGGTAGTGAACTAGCGGTATCGCTGTACCCCCAGTGACTGTTCTCCTGTTATACCTTCCACCTTGGCTGTCCTTTCTTCTCCATCTGTTTGCCTAAGCGTTGGCTTAACAAACCCATTGTGCCTGGGAGAAATCCACGTCTTGTTTGACAGCTTACTGCCATGTGTACCCAGGCAGATCTGTGCTTTGTAATCTAAAGCTGGTGCTCAATGCACAGCCCTGTCTGTACATTGAGAGACGGCTGCAGAGGGAGGGAGAGAGATACAGAGAAATAAACACTGCCAGAAAACGACAGCTGGAGATCGGGTAAACTGTGCAGGTTTATACCGCATTACTGGCAACAATACAGGCCCTTTCATTACACTGATTGTATTTAATTACCTGCGATTTTAGTTTAGGACCTCTAAAGCTAATTACTGTACGCAATGAATCAATGACCTGGATGATGACGTGTTGGTATGGATGAGTAATGAAGAAGTGCATACCCATCCGCGCCATGGTAGAACACCCACCTTGTTTGATAATAACTCACATTTTTGGAAGTATTGCGGTACAACTGTTGTTTACATACACCCAGCATCAACCGATATTCAGCATGGGGCCAAAAATGCTTAAATATTACGTTGAATACCCAACAATATAAACAGTTTTATCAGTTTCACACCCTCAGTTAAGTCTTATCTCTTCTCTTGCACCTGTGTTGCATGTCACTTGGAATGCAATATATAAAAGCAAAACAGGAATGACATAAAAACAACATAGTGTGGGAACACCTAAGAACGCAAGCATTTCCTTAAGCTTGCACTAGCTTGTCCTCTAACACATTGTCAGTGCCAAACCACAGTAACAATAAAGGGATTACATATTGATTCACGGTGTAAAGGGAGGGGTGCACAGGACAACGGCAGAATATGAATATGATGACAGCTCGTTGTTGTCAGAGGACTAAAGGAAGACGAGGGCAGGCGCTGTGTGCTGTCAGAGATATCATGCAAACAAACATAGAATCTCTTGTGCAAACATGAATGCATAAGATAGACAAAGTTAATACAGTCATCTCCAAATCTATCACACACTTTTATCATTTTACATTTGAGTTGATGATCGAATCTGGGTTGGGTCACTTCAACACCCATGTGCAAAACATCCAGGGTGTGACAAGGAATTCACAGACGTTGTGTGGCACTGTGTTACCGGTATTGTGAATGGAATTCTGTCAAGTGGGATATCATCCTGTTTTGGGGAAGCAGGATGAGGAGGATCAAGAATCCAGTCAAAACATTTCAACAGTTACTCATTGAACCACCATAATACTAAGTAATGTCTTAACTAAAAGTACTGTTCTAAAGTCAGTTGTGGTTGCTCATTAGTCGTCACAGGTGAAAAATACTAACTTACCACCACAAAGACTGAAATCCAGCTCCCATCAGCAGTGTTCAAAGGCTCAATCAGTGGTTGGTCGCAGGGCCAAAGTAAATCTGCACAACTTTGGTCAACTTTGACACAGGAATATGTGCCATTGACCAACTATAGCAAGCTGTCTTGACGATGCTGTTCAAAGTGAAAAAAAGAGGCCAAAATGGTGGAAGCTATTATAGCTTATGAGCTTCAATGGTTGCACCATCTGTTGTCCTTTTAACCACCTCTGTTGTAGTACAAGCTGCTTCACAAAAGAGGAATGTTTTAGAAACAGGAGTTGATGGTAAATATTTGTCTTTTGAATTACTGATGTGAAATTATTGTCCTGCTAGTATCCCAGTTTGCTAACTGATGTTAGTTTGCAAGCTCAGAGATCATTTTATTCTTCATTCAATAACTTTTTCATGAATGAAATACAATCTCTGGAACATAATACCAGGCGGAAGTAAAGAGCACAGTATAGTCACTCTGGGAACTGCTGTTTCTGCCAAGCGCTAGCATGTTAGCGATTAGTTCTCCTGCTACAGTAGTTTACAAACTAGCCCTACAACCTGCTAGAACCAAATATTTCACCAAGAATCACAGATAAATTTCCCTATGCCACTTTCTGGTGTGACCGATCCAAGCCTTAATACAGTGGTGGGAGGCCAGTTAAATCAGCCTTTCCAAATTGGAAGACAATGGCAAAAAAAAAAGTTATAAAGTAAAGTTATAAAATAAAGAAGTAAAATCCTTTATGACTTGGGATATATAGCAGGGCTTTTGAAAGTACAAAAATGCAGGGGTAGTGTAGCGTAACATATGGTTTCCACCTAGCTACAATCCTTCCAATCAAAAGGTATAATACTGCTCTGCCCTTTTTCCTTGTGTGCATGTCTCCCACAATGAACAACAGCTCTTCTTCTGAGCCATATTCTTGAATTACATGGTGGATTGTATTTCTACCAAAAGAGCTGAATTTAACTGACCTCCTGAGCTCCATTACATTAACACAAAGATCTTCTTTGTTCCATTATTATAGGATACAGTTATTGCCAGGACCAGTAGCTCTCAATCCCAGTCGAGTCATGTGGGACTTTTAGCCCTCTAGGGAGTTAAAGGGCCACTTCAGTAATTTTACACATTATGACTAGCTCTTTTTCTAAATATGACATACTTAAAACAAACCATAACAGTAGCCAGTGCTAGAACAGAGACTCCAGGTTGTTGATGCTTACATTATCACATATAGGATTTAGTTGATTGAATGATAGAACATACAGATCAGTAATTATCAGTGGTTCCCAGTGTCTGGACATTACCAAGTGGTCACAAGAAAAATCTGAGGGAGGTCTCAAGATGATTACATGCAATAGAAGAGCAGGAAAACGCGAATTTCTGATACACAAAAATGTGGATTTTTTTCAGACTTTCCCCTATTGTTTTTTTCTTGTTCATTTTACCTGTACACCTCAGGGAAGGAATAATCACTCCTTGGTTTAGATGGTCACAACCTGTAGACATATTCAATCTGCGACAAGCCTCATTTTAATGAGCCACTGGTGTCTACAATCATGTGCATCACAAATTCAGATTTTTCAAATATCTGCAAACTGGTCATGGCTCTTTAACTTCAGTGCAGGTGTTAGTCCATCTCATGTGGTTACAATGGAAGCCAGTCGCACCCTGAGCCCCGGAGGACTTGGATGTTTCTGGCTCAGTAGAGAAAGGCACTAACAATGCCAGAGCTAGGGATTACATTCACGCTCAGGGCAAATCAACACACTGCCATTGCCAGAATTTGAAGTCCGGAGCTACACATGCCAGGCTTGGAAAATGATTCTCTATGTTGCTTCTTGTCCTCTTTTCATGTGACTATCTCTTTGAACTTGGTCTTATTCCCATGGCGGTCAACTTGAACCTCTTATGAGGGGGAAAGTGAAACCTGAACTGAAACCTGACAGGTTGTTTGTTTGTGACAGTCGTATACCAAAATGGCAGTTATGTGTTATTTTGTAAACTTCTCAATAGAAACAAATGGATCTCATTTCCATGTCTGGAAATGAGGAAATCAACAACAAAGTCAGCACCTCTAAAGTACACTTATTAGCAACTGTAAGCAGAGAACAAGCAAAAATACTTTCAGGCCCTCACTTATTTCTTCATACCTCGTTTGTTTAATCTATGTAAAATCCCACATGTAAAAACATCAGATTGTGGTTTGATGGACTATTTCTCAGCCTGACGCAATCTGGGAGGCAGATTTTGTAACCAGCTGCTGGTTGTAGCTTTATATTTAAGAGAGTGGTATCAGTATTGCTGTTTAACTCTCTGCAAGCCAACACATTTCCAAACTTTAAAGTGATATACTTTATTTGCCCCTCTATTATTATTATTATTATTATTATTATTATTATTATTATTATTATATGTAGGTAACCAGCATGTATGTAAATTAACCCCCTTGTTAAATTCAAGTGGATATTAATAGTTAATTTGATCATTATTAGGTCTAAGCAGTCGTGCCTCAGGGGTTTAGATATCATGTCAGTTGGAATCACATCCATAAATCCTATGAATGATATCCATCCTACATCTATACAAACAATACTTCTGGCACATCGGGAGAAATATGTTGAAAAAGTTTTTTTGTTTTTTTTTCACAACTCCCAAGGTTTAAACTCCATGGCTTTATAAGAAAACACATCAATATCACCTGGAAGTCTCAAGTGTTTACAGTGGGCTCATCTGAGAATCGAGTCAGCAACACAAACACAGAGTGTCACGCTCCAGGTCACACTAATTTCATCACTTATGCTTTGAATGCTGTGGAAATGACAATATTAATGTTTGTTTTTAATTTTGTGCTGTCTAGGCCCTCCTCGTGACTGATCATTTGTAGTTTGTCTCCTGGAGATGTTAAAGCTTGTCCTCTTCGGCTTAATCGTCACAAGTCTTTTATTTGGAGCAAATGCAGTGGTGCCAAACTTTGAAACTGACGAAAAACAAGTTAATGGAAAAAATATAAAATAGATGCCATTCATTCTAAAATCGTTGCAGGAAATGGACGGTAGACGTAGACTATTGCATGACCTGAAATGAAACCGGTCTTCTATATCAGTATTCTCAGGTATCTCCGCAGCTTTACAGCAACAAAACAAACATTTGAATGCTTTCCTTCAAGTTCAGAACAAGTTCCAGACTTTAGAGAATAAACCTTTTCCCTCCTCTGTGCCTGAAAAGCTGACTTTTTGCAGATAGCAGACCTCTCCGGCTCTCAGTAACACACTGAGCCCTGTGGTATGAATAGGCAGTGCACACTGGCTGACTGCCAGTGCTAAGATTCTTTTCAAGCACAAAGAAAAGTATGTCAGTGCAGAGCAGAGAGGATCTGCCTTGTATGGCCGAGGGCTTAGCATGTAGCTTAGGGACTGCACCGAGCTAAAAAGTGGGGAATTTGTGTGTGGGTATGTGTTCTCGATGTGTGTGTGGTGATGGGATTATTGTGTACTTGTGTGTGTGTGTGTGTGTGTGTGTGTGTGTGTGTGTGTGTGTGTGTGCGCATATGTGAGCATATGTGAGCGAGCGCGTGTGTTTATCCTTTTGTGAGTGTGTGTGGCAGGGTTACTGGAGCAGTGTTACAAAGTGGGAATGTCAGCTATTGTTTCCAGTTCCTTCCCCAACACAGTTCACTGGGATTGTTAGCTTTATGCTTGTTTCTGGGGTTAATTTGACCAAGTTGTCCAAAGTATTGGCCTGCTTAGAGAGAGAGAGAGAGATAGAGAGAAAAAGAGAGAGAGACAGAGAGAGTGACTTACTGACTGTTTTTTTGTTGATGACAGAAGAAGCTTTGACTACCAGGTTAAATAAAATATTTCATACATTTTTCACTTTTTGGATTTCACCTGAAGCTATTGGAGCTAAAGATAACAAACATGTAAATTTGTATGTTAAAAGATAAGCTATTCTAATATATTCCACTCAGTGTTTTGGCACAACTCAGGCACACGTTTGGTTCTTAGATATATTAAAAAAAAACATCAAATGCTAGATTTCCTGTTGAATTATCTCAAATCTTACACAGTTTGTTGCAATCTTGGGTTCATTCTCACTACAGTTGTCACTGTCAACATGCAACATTTTACCAAAGATAATCTGCTTTTGCTTATCTGTTTATGCTTCCATGAAATGATGTCTGATATTTTAGAACATCCTGCTCAATACACTGTGTTTATTTTGTCAGCACACCTCAGTGATAAGTCAAACTATCAGTATTACATGTTGCACCGCTTGTTACAGCATCAGTTGAAGTAGATTTGA
The DNA here is from genome assembly GCF_002260705.1 of Seriola dumerili. Classification (NCBI taxonomy): domain Eukaryota; kingdom Metazoa; phylum Chordata; class Actinopteri; order Carangiformes; family Carangidae; genus Seriola; species Seriola dumerili. Next base: position 13,004,599 of record NW_019174393.1, read on the forward strand.
GATGCAGCTATCCACCTGCTGGGTTTATCATTTACATAATCGCATGCACTTGCGTAAAAGGTGCGCTTAAATCAACAGCTTAAGCAATACATTTCCTCATTGACCTGTTTGTGCAAGATACTCCCTTTAAGTCTCATTGTAAACATCCACAGGTGTTAGTCAGTGTGACATTAACCTAAATCTTATTGTCAATAAGGAGCCACTAAGATATTTCTCAGAAGGAAAAGCACATATGTAAATATTAAACTTATTGATATATGATATTATGATATTATATTTAGCTGCTTCAGTTTCAGCACCCTGGTATTGTGCATGCTCACTCCTTCCCTATCAGTGGCCACAAGTTGGAATTATAGGATAATGGTAAATGCTAAAACATGGTGTGACAGTAGCATAGGGGTGAGGAGTCATAAAATCAACAAAGTGTCTCACTTGTGTCACTTACACAGTATTTTATATATCTAAAGTCTGCTAACATTAGCTAACATGAGCTACTGTTAGCAACTGGTCATACCAGACCAAGTAGGCTAAACAGCAAAACCCTTTGAATTGAGCAAAACTGTGTTTTATTGCTTATGAACAGTGTTGAGTACTAAGGTTTTACACATTATCAAGCTAGCTAATTGACTCAATAATATCAGTATTATAACATTATATTATCTAAAGTTTGCTAAAATTAGCAAGTGTATGAGACCAAGTAAGCAGCAGAGGTCCTCAAAGTATTGAACTAAAGCTGCATTTTATTGCTTATAAACACTGTTGAGCAGTAACACATTATTTCCTAACATGTAACAGTAATGTGGTTACTTTAATGAGTAGTGTAAGATAACAATTTCAATTTCTTACAGATACTAATCCCAGTAATGCTCTGTCACGTTGAGCTAGGGAGTCGACTGGTTTTCTGTCCTGTGCATGTAGTTTGATGGAGGGTTGATATCAGTTTCGTCTCTCTACTTTCGGTCAGTCAGCTTACCCTCTACCTAAAGAGGATGAATGTGCCTCCAGGTAGCGCCAAAGTTGTCTTTTGTTACATGTTAAGTCTGTGTAGCTTGCTAGCCACTGGAAAACCTACATCAGAAATCACCAGGTTAGATTTGTTCAGAGTTGGAGGTTATGCAGCTTCACTGTGAGCACAGGACGTTCAGAGTGCTGTGTGCAGTGGTGATGGACAGTAAATACCAAACCATAGGCTGGCTGCTTATTAAACTACAATGTTTCATTTTCTAATCCTGAAGGTGTTAAATATGAAAGATAAGGCATGGGTTTTCCCTCTCGCTCCAAAGACACGTGGGTCAGGCTCTGAAAACTCTGAATGTATCCATTAGTGTACTGTATATGTGTGATACAGCGACCTGACCAATGATCTGGTAGTGTCAGGCCCCCAGTGACCCTGAACAGGATAAGCAGTTTAGAAAATAGATAGGAACATTTAAATCACAGTAACGTTCAGTAATCTATTATATATTCTAATTCAACACCAACAATCACTTTGGCAGAGTACTCGGTGTCATTTTTCAAATAGTTGGAATGAAACTCCTCATTCTTTTTTTTCTTTTTTTTTCTGAAATAAAGCCATTACCCATATGGCCATAACTCTTCTTCCTATTTGTCAAAGTGTGAATATCGATGGCCATAAAGTTATTCATGCCTGCATGGCGCATCATCTTTATTTGAGAAAGAAATGAAATCCTATTCCCTCAGACTCCCAGGAGAGAAATAATATGTCATGCCTCCCTCCCATTCATTTCACCATATCAGCTGAATAAATTTGTTGGAGTGACTGGAATGACTGTATGTGATGCAGTTGAAGAGGTCAGTTAAACTTGTTGCGAGTAATATTGTCCTTTCCGAGTACAAGAGTGCACATGTGAATTTGATCCATTAGCAGCACAGCCATCTGTTGTGCTTGACTGCTCAGGATTTTTGAATTTAAATATAGAAACAATTTATAAGGGAAAGCTAGATCTTGAGATCTTGTCTAGAGTATTTCAGCCTCCTAGCACTGAGTTGCACCTTTTACAGTCAATAAACTTGAGGTTGAAGGTGTTTTTTTTTCATCATTTTAATTCCCTTCATTTGGATTTTCTCCGGTCACTCTGTATCATAATAAGATCCACTTCTCATCGCTTTAGAGTATGGATGTAAAAAGAAACCATTTCCCAACAATTCCCTTTATGTTCCAGATCTCTGCCTTTCAAACATGGTAAATTAATACCTATTAAATTCTTTGATGTCCCTTAGCAGCTCTTTTAGGCGGCTGACCCACTCTTGCACTATTCTTGACAAATTGTATTAATGAACAAACCATTCAGACGTTGCCAAAGTCTTTCATCCTAAAGTCAAAGCAGCCTGAATCTCGTTTCCGTGGGAAAGAAGGACAGAAAGATTCGACTCCCCAGCTCTCTTGGGATATGGCCGCGTTATTCCTGCCATTCTTCTAATTGTTTGTGCAGCCACCGACAGACTTTCCAATAAGTCTGATGAAAGCAGTGCTGAACAAAAACAGTAAAACTAAAACAATGATCTGAAACATGCTAAAACATCCCGTAGAGCTGAGGGGAACTGTGGGGTCAGATGATAATTCTCTGCCATTACACGACATTACACGTTGCCATGTGATCGTCATGTGATCATTGTTAATAATGATAAAAATATTCATTATATCAGCTTTAATATTCACTTCCTTTGCGCTTGAGATTTGAGATTTGGGCAGTTCACAGTTGCTGTGGTTTGTCAGAAAGTGAATGAGTTCTCATAGGCTACAGACCAACTGTGACAGCAAAAGAACATCATGCTTCATTTATTGTCTCATGCAGTTAAGTGCAGTATTAATGAATTCATGTATTCATCTCCTCAGCTCACAGTCATGCCATCCAGGTGTGTGAAATAGTGGCTGTCCGCAAGAGTGAAGAAGACGACCAAGACGACACAAAGACTGGGGGTCAGAAAAAAGCAAAGCAGCGCTACCAGCTGTATCCCCATGCATTCACAGGTACAAAACCTGCACTGATGTACTGTACATACTCAAGGCCAATACATAGTTCATGTTTTCTGTCGTGTTCTTGATGTTCAGCCAAACACAGTACACAAAAGAGCTCTTCTCCTTGCCATCAGAGGTCGCCATAATGTTTTCTCGTGTGCACGTGTGTCTGCACACGCACCCCACAGTCAGAATCTGTCCAAGGGCATGTGGAAACCATAGACTGGCCTTTAAAGTGACATCTCACTGATTTCGCTTGTCAAAGTCAGTTTACTTGTCACGGGAGAGCACCACTTAGCCCATGAAACAGTTGTTTAATGTCTTCTGTGGATCTGGAAGAGATTTGTCAAGGCTGAGAGAAATGACAAGTTGCATTATGGGAAATGTAAGATAAAGCATTTTGGGGGTTTTGATTGAAAGGACAGAATATATTTGCTTTTACTGCATTGATTTTGACTATTCCTTACTCCATCCTCTTTGGAGGTGCAGCGCTTAATCGCTGAAGTGGCCCTTTAAGAAATAGATGCAGCATCTTTTGTTCCTTCCAACAACATTGCCTGAAGCCAGTTTTCATCACTGTCACTTTTCATTTTATTGCAGTAGGTTAAAGCCACATCACAGTTACATTTTGGGTAAGTGTGCCAAGACCTCGTGTTCAACCCCACCAATCACAAGTGATCTGACACTGGAAATAAGCCTGTAGACAGCTCCACAGTCTGAAAGTAATGCATTAACAAGAGAGTCCCTCACAGCTTAGCTGACTGGGTCTAAGATGGCAGCATGCCAGTGACTTATGAGCTAATGCTTGATTTTGAGCCATTAGATTATATCCAAACAAGATCGGATTTACATTATTTATCGCAGCCAAATGTTAAAATTGACCTCTCTAATGTGAGCTTTTACTGGCATTAGACTTTGTCGAGTCTGACACGACTGCATTCCCACAGTCTGTGGAAACTTGGCTTCAAAGACACATCCCATCACTTACATCCTGATTATGTAACTTACTAAAGGATGGTTTTACTCCCACTCTCAGCGTCTCTCTGCCTACCCCACTGTAAGTACGTAAGAGGTACTGTAAGTGATTTCGATTGAAGAGCTTGCCTGAAAAGTTAACTTTTCTATCTGATGAAAAAAATGCTTAGTGTGATAATTTGACTTTGAAATGCTTAGTGAGTGAATCTGCTGTCAAAGTGCTTAGCGAGAGAATTTTCGGTCCTTAATGTAAATATTTCAGTAATGTTCCTAGCAGGATATTATGTGACTCCATCTCTACTTTTCGTCTGACTATCAGCAGAGCCCTGTTTTTACTTAACTGACTTCTCCTTCATTTCCCTTCATAACCTCATTTCTCACTCATTCCACATATCTGATTGACCTGGCTGGTACAGATAAAGCCAGGGTTCATTCTCAGTCGCAAGTCCGTGCTGTGGCAAAGCCAAGTAGCGCTGAAAGTAGTCAGTGCCGTAAGAATGAATGGACAAAGTACGATACCTCTTTGCTGACATGAAAAGACCACAAATACTCTTCAAGTCAGACATTATGATGGATGTTTCACACTGATTCATATCTGGGGACGTACTTTGAGTTCATGGGTGGCAAATGAATGGAAAAAACTATCTGAGGCTTTATTTAGCACTTGTGATGTTATCTCCTGAAAGCAGATTAGGAATTCCCTTGTTTTCATGATAGCATCATTCTTCCTTTGACACTCTTTTTCCAATCGTGCTCTAAGAACCATGACGTGTCGCTTGGTAAGGGGTTAGAGCACAACACAAAGGTTGCTATGTCAGGGGACATGACCTTAAAGTATCTTTGTTTTTATTTCTCTACACAGTTTCATACGTGAGGAGGACGGGGCAGCACCAGTGGCGGTGTAGCGACGTCACCTTCCACTGTGCCAATCAGGCGCTCTGTGAGGAGTGGATCCAAGTTATCAATGAGCAGCTGTCACTACTCGGTACGTACTGTTCAGTGATGTTCTTTAACAGATTTGATGATGCACTTTGGGCTTAATCAGAACTTAATCAGACTCAGTTTATTGACTAGGCGCCATAAAAGTGCCACGTACTACAGTAAGAGTCTGGCTTAGAGTGCACACAGTCATTAATCTGCATGACACAGAAACAAAGGGCAAATGTAACTGTAGGAAAAGCATATTCAGGAGCAGATTAGTTAGTCTTTGTTAAGTTAATACGTTCAATTGTGAAATCTTGGAAATATTTAAATTAGGCCTCTACTAAACAATTAGTTTGGTTTGCCAGGTGGTTTAGAAGTTGCTGCTGCTGTGATTTGTCTGACAGGCTGAGAATGGACTGGAAGGTGCTGAACAGTGCAGCACCTTCTGCTCAGAGCACCTTGGCACAGGGTGTTCTGTGAGGATCAGGCTTTTTGGCCTCTCAACCAATTCTAACACCCGACAGCAAATGTAGTCTGTGGATGTACAAAGCAGTGTTTCTCTCTGCTTTGTTTTTGGACTACTCCACTGGGACAGCGCCACCGTGCAGCATGTATGATATAAGTCCTTCTTGTTCCCAAGGAAAACTGTTTCCTCCACCTCCCTCGCTGTCAATGGTTGTGTTAAAGATGCCAATATTAATGTCATATTGGCAGGTTTAGCATCGAAAGTACCAAAAGCAAGAGTTCTCATTATGCAGAATGTCCCATTTCAAAATTATACATATAATATTGTTGCATTAAAGTAAAGTACAAGTACCTCCACATTGTACTTAAATAAATACTTGAGTAAATGTTCTTAGTTACTTTTCACAAAAGCAGTCTTCTTTCTACTCTTTGTCTTGAATGAAGTTATCATTCAAGACAAAGCCTATTAACTCCTCTACTCCCTAACCAGACTCTAAAGAAAGTCTTTATTATTGTCCATAAAAAAACATTTCATTCAGTAGCATCACATGGTGAACCTCAGGAGAGCCCAGAGGCAAAAGCTACAATAGACGTGGCTGCATTTCTCTTCCAGACAGTTCTTTAAAGGCTCATACAGAAAGAATGGAGCGAGCAACAACAGTACAATAAAACATATAAACAGCTATATTAAAAACAGTAAAAGAGTGTTGTGTCGTATAGAAATATCTTTGGCTGGCTCGTGCGTGAAGCATGAAGAGGATATCTCAGAGTCCGGCTTACTGTCCAGATGTGTTCAAAGGAAACTGCACATCTGTCTCCTACATATTAACAGGCATTTTTTAATTTTTTTTTTTTTTTATTTTTTTTTTTTTTTATTTTTTTTTTTTTTTATTTTTTTTTTTTTTTATTTTTTTTTTTTTTTATTTTTTTTTTTTTTTATTTTTTTTTTTTTTTATTTTTTTTTTTTTTTATTTTTTTTTTTTTTTACATAAAATATGAAACTACATTTACATAACACCACATTAGCCATCATCATCACAATTTTTACATCATCTGTTTGGAAAAGAAATGATCAACCTAAGTATGAAGTTTATGTTTTTCAATGATGTATTGACATATTACATTACCATAAAAGTGTTATTACACCATCAGTCAGAACACATTAAGCTTTATTAAATTTTTGACCTAGTTGAGGGCAAAATACAGTGTTTTGCACTTTGGGTCTCATAATGTGATTGCAAAGTGATTGTATTATTGGGTTCTAAAGGATTTAGTGTGTATCTAGTCTGTGGAAATAAGAGTGTAAGATGGGTTTAACCCATTTGAAATGGTGTACTTGGCCCCATTTCGCCGGGAAAGATGAATCAATTCAAGAAAATTAACGACATTCATTGTGAAGATGAAGCCTTAGTGTGTTCAATAGTGTTAGTGTCCTCCACAGTACACCTTACATCACCCGTTGGCAATCCATTTATGTAATCTAATGGAACTTTTGTCTTATTGCCAAACAATATAACCCTATGTTTCTTTGTGCTCATTTAGCACTTGATCCCAATCCATTTGTTTTCAATTTGACCAGCTGCTTTGTTCGAAACTATCTTGGTCTGTTGTCCTAAATGCAGTCCTTCCACGGCAGCCATAAACAAGCCATTTAGTATTCTCCATCACAGCACTTTGTAGGTTTATCACCGAATGATGCAGCACCTCTGAATTGCTCCACACTCCTCCCATAGTCAGTAGACACACCATTTATTTCTTGAGCAGCGTGTTTTGGGGACCAGTCAGTTTGACGGAGCATTTTGAGAAAGGTCTCTGGTTAATAAAAACTTCATCAAGCTGCTGTCAGCTACGCATTTGTGTGAAAAAAAAAAAAAAAAAAGGTAAACACTGATCTTTTTTAATGACTATCTCATACCCTTGCCTCACTTTGCAGCCAGCCGACCGAAGAGTCTTCTGGTGTACATCAATCCCTACGGCGGAAAGCGGCGCGGGAAGCGTATTTACGAGCAGAAGGTGGCTCCACTGTTTCGCCGCGCCTCCATCTCGGCCGATGTGATTGGTGGGTCTCTGTTGGTAGCGTTCCTCAACATTTGAATAAAAAATGAGTCCCGATGGTCACTGTATAGATCTCCGTAGCCACCGTGGCCTCTCGCAGGGACCGAACAGGTTTGCAAGGATATGATTTGGCTTATAGTGTCATTAATCACAGCAGCACCTTAATGGAGGCTGCAATAGTTGATAAGCTTTGGTATCCAAACACATCTATTATTCAATAAGTGTTTGCTGCAGCTACACATAGTCAGGGGTATTGATGGTCCATCAGACTGAATACTATTCACTTTATATGCCTGGTAAACAGATTTACTGTTGAAATATTGTTTTTGTTTTTGTGGGCCCAGGGCTCATTTTGCAGGCTAATATACAATAGCTGAAAAACATTGTTTTGTGCCACAGTGCTTTTGCTTTTTTCTGAACATTAATCTGCACGATGGCTTCCAGTGAATGTTTCAAAAGTGCAGCACTTTTCCTTGTCATTTCAAAATGCCAGTAATAGCATGCTTGCGGTACTAGACAAGTCACAAAGCATCTAGTCATTATGTCTGTGCATTCCCTTTTGTTGAAATTGTACCAACACTTGCCATTTGATTTGTTTCTATAGTTACAGAGCGTGCCAATCATGCAAGGGACCACTTGAAAACGGAGGCCAATCTAGATAAATATGACGGGTGAGTACTCAAGATAGGTAGCTGCTGCTTTCAGGCTTTCAACAGTGGCTCTTCACTGTGACATGGAGTTAACTCTTGTCTGTTCAGATTGTATAAAACCACTGAGACACGTGGCCATGAACCATATATCAGTTATTACATATTAGAAGTTTGTATGAGGTCCTTTTGTGTTGTAATCTGTGTTGTGTCAGACTGTAATCACTGAGACAAAGCCCTGCGAGTTTCTCACACTCAACAAGCGCCGTCATTGCGATGATCTTAGACACTGATTTGCTTTTCCTTCTACAGAGTTGGATTGCTGTAACCTGGCAAGTGATTTTTGATCAGTGTTACTATCTTTAGATCAGGACCTCCTAACATTTGGCGGATAAACATGAATAAACATGCTGCATGGTAGTGTAGCGCACAGATGCTGTTGTTAGGTCTTCTTCCTCAACCTCTTATTCAAGTGTGGGCGCCAAATAATGTAAATAATAATAATGATGATAGTAATAATAATTATAATTAGCACTTTTCATAAATAAGTTACAAAGCGCTTCTCAAAAGACATAAAATATATACAAGAGATGTATAGCGTAAAAAAAAACTTTTAAGTAATTAAGATTAAAAGAGAGAGCAAGCACAAGAAAATACAGTTCTAAAATTTTCAGCAGAGATTTGAACAAACATAGCTTGCCTAGTGTGCTCCAGCAGGTCGAGACCTACCAGAGCATCTCAGGCTGCACTTGGGCTCATATGGGGTTCAGCAAGTCAGAAATGTAGTCAGGAACCAGTCCCATAATGTGACTTGTAGGTACATATTTGACTTGTTTCTGATAGATAGGAGATCCTTCAAAATATTTGACCTTAAGGTAGCATGTAGACAGAGAGTATTAATGGATTGAGGACTGATCCCTGTGGTACTCCATGAATCATTAACATATTAAAACCCACTCTAAAACCAGACAACTCATGTAGATATACTAAAATTAGGAACATATACAATCTTCTGTTGGGTCTTATAAGTACATGTTGTATTGAGAATTGCAACAGTCTAATCGGGATTTATTAAAAGTGCAGAGTAGTTTCCAAGTGCTTTGCGGAAGAAAAAAAAAGTTGGCAATATTCTGAAGATGTAGGAAGGTCACATGGGATCAATATAAGGCTTGTTGCGAAAATGTGACTCTAAGACTCTCAGACTTAATGCTTGAAAACAAGTGTGAGCAAATGTGACTAACGGAAGAGTGCGGACCTATAATAACATCTGATATAGCAAATTTATCTGAACAAAGGTCTGAGATATCCAATTTGTTAGTCCTTGAGTGAAATGTTGGAGGATTTACAGTCCCCCATAGTCACACAAAGGTCCTTTTGAGGAGGAATAACATCAATCTAAAATAGTGGCCAATATGGCTACCCAGTGTTGAAGATATTCAGTTAAAATCAAGTGGTCAACTGTAGCAAAAGCAGCAGTAAAGATCTAAAAGCAAGGACAGATTTCACTGAAGGTTTATTATATATTGTTGTGTCATTCTGTAAAATCACTTATAACAAATGCACAATAAATCAAAATCTACTAGTCACTTGCATAAGTCAATTTTATGTTTTCATCTCAGCTTGTACATGATGCTGCTGCTCCAGTCTGTGAGGAAGGGGAGTGTTTGAGGCAAAATGCAGCTGATAACTGAACATAAAAGGCATCAATAGCATGAAAGGTTTTTCCTGCAGAGTGCCCTGTCAACTCTAGCTTCTGTTCATCAGATATTTGGTCCAGCAGAGCAGGTTTAAAGTCCATTATGCTTTTACTCTTCAGTTCATAAAATTTATTGGGGCATTTCTGTGAGGTTTTTGAGATAGACTTTAAAGGCTGTGATGCGGGGTGGCACAGTGTGATATTCTTATTTATTGAAGGCTTTCAAAGTCAGTCCTGCTGCCCAGTCGTGTTATTGTCAAGTATAGACGAAAAGACCCCTCAGACACATGTATGCAGGTTGTGAGTTGTTGATATCATTTATCTTCCCAGGGTGGTGTGTGTTGGTGGAGATGGGATGTTCAGCGAGATTCTGCACGGGTTGGTCACCAGGACCCAAACTGACCACGGTGTGGACCAGAACCAACCAGATGCTGAATTGGTGCCGTGTTCTCTACGCATAGGGATCATTCCTGCAGGTGAGCTTTCTGCATTATATCACATAAAACACACCCAGGGTTTGAAAACAGCAGTGCCTGCTCAATGGTTTAGGTGGAAATGATCTCGGGATGTCAAATTAAAGGAGTTTAACCTCGGGGTTACTCTGATTATATTCAGAGTTTTAAAGGAATAGTTAGTACTCACGTTAGATCCTGGACTAATATTAGGGCTAAACAATCAATCAGAATGTTATCAAAATCACAACATGGCTGAAATGTGTCACAACATACAATAAATGAAGCATTGTGTTGCTACAGAGATGCCCTGACCTACAAATCTTCTCCAGGCGTAAAGGAACATGCTTATTTGGTCCAAGCCTCAACAAAAATCATATTGTCATCATTTTTATATTGTTTTCAATGAAATTGAAATTCAAAAATTACCACTCCAACTGAAATTGTGACTTATATTGGAATCGCAATATCTGCCATGATTTATTTTATTTTTTTTTTTGTATATCATTCAGCCCTAATTGATACCACTCTCATATTTGTCCATTAAGTATGAGGCCAAAACCATAGCAGCTGGTTAGCTTAGCGTAAAGTCGGGAAAAAAGGGGAACCAGCTGGCCTGCAACAAAATCTGAAAACCAGCACCTCCAAAGCTCACTTATTAACATGTTTGTTAGCCGTTAGCTATCAAATAACCTATAGCTATTAAAAATTAGCTATAACTGTTAACTAAGCTAATTTCAGCTAACGGGAGCTGGCTGTAGCCTTAGATTTAACTGACAAACATGAGAGTGATATTGATCTTCTCATCTCACTCTGGGTAAGAAGTCATATTTCCATAAAGACTGAAATATTTCTTTAAAGCTTTTCAGAGTTAAAGTTAATCTAAATGCAAAATAATCACAAACGCAACAGAGTCAAACTTTTTAAGTCTTGGTGCTCCAAACACCTTGATGTGAAATAATCTAAGAAGTCACACAAGTCACACATTATAATTTGCCTACAGGACACAACTTATACTTTTTCTCAAATGTAAAAACTCTGGCTCCACTTTCACCACCGCTGCTGCTCTCTCCACCTACACATGCAGTATAACCCACGGCTGAATGCGCGGAGTTCACACAAACTCCCTGTGGGAAATGTAGGAAATCACTTTGGCCTGCATCATGAAGTAAAACAAAATAACATAATCGAATAAGTCCTGCAGTCGCAGACTGATGGTATAGAGGGCTACATTAAATGTACATGTACTCTACACGTATTGTGTTAATGTGTGATGGACGCCATGTTTCTCCCTAAATTATACAGGAGAGGTGCTGGAGTTTAAAAAAAAAAAAAAAAACTCAAGTGGTCAGTCCTGCAAAACAAAGTCCCTCTCCTCAGAATTGTTATTGATTCCCATTGTGAACAACTTCAGCCCCGCTGATCCCGCATTGCTGAGTTACATAAGAGAATCTCTATGGCAACAGCGCAGGGGGTATCACTAAGGCCCTGCGGAGGGTCAATCATTCCAAGTGCCATAAATGGGAACGTGCTGGGTGACATTTTGAAATCACTGTAATTTTCATGAGGATAGAAATACAGTGCACCAGTATGAAGCTATCCTGTGCACAGCTTGTTGGTAATAGCAGAAGGGTTCTAAAATCCGCTGGGAACATGGTAAAGGATTTTTAGGACAATTATAACCGATGACGCTATTATTTATTTTTTAATTTAGCCTATTTACAAAAGCAGATGAATTAACGGTAAGATGAGAAACACTATGATGTCTAAGATTTTCATACAACTGTGTAAAGGTCTAACATCTTATCATCACACTTCTGCTGAGGTACTTTAAGCTATCAGTGAATACTCAGTGCCGCTGGGATAGAAGCTCTCAACATACAACAACTGTTCCAGAGAGGTTTACAAGTGTCATTGGTATGCTGTTTTAGTCCAAGGACCTTCATGATACCAAATCAAACAAACCCTCTAATGGCCAAGGCCAACTTCTCTACAGTGTTATTAAACTCAGAGCAGGTTTTTGACATTCCTTCAAGAAGATTAAATAAGCACAGACATGTTGATGAGCAGTAGCTTAGTTTTTTTTAAAAAAGAAAGCACCTTCAAGAGTTTCAGACAGAAATAACAGGACCTGTGACATTCTTGTTCATAAGCAGCAAACATCACCTAAGTAGCAAAAATCAAAACCAAACCTGAGATTAAAAAATGTCACAGATTCAGTTTCATTTGTAAATTGAAACTGTGATTTTTATAAAACTAGCACAGCCTCGATGCTTAAAGGGCAGTATTTACAATATTATAGTAAAACCAGCAATTAACTGATCTTAGTATTGCCTATGTGGCCAAAGCCTCTGTGCCGAAGAGCTGAATTCTTCCAAAAAAAACATTGAAAAAATATATTAAATAAATTAAAAAAACACATTTTGCACTAGGTGAAAATTTCCATCATTACAGTGAATTAAATACTAGAGCACCAATTGTGTATTAATTCGCCACTGAAAATATTCCCCAACAAATGCATTATTTACTGCTGTTTGAGAAACATTTTGCTCAAGACAACAGTGCCCTGCTATTGAAGGAAACTGCTGAGTATTTTCTAATGAAAGTGCATAACTTACATCTTCAGTGGGAACAAATGGGCTTGGGGCAGAGAGCCACAGACAGGGTAGGACACTAACATATTGTTGGTTTTGTTCTTTTTGTGCGATTTGTTGATAATAACAAAAATACATAATAATATAATGACCAGCCTTTATTCTACTATAGATTACAGCGCCTGCCTTCTCCTACTGTTTTGCCCTAAGACAATCAGTGAGTCTTTGCCTTTCTGATCACTCTGTTTTATAAATGTCACCTCTGCCAGTCATTCATCTCAGACAGTCTGTAACTTTCTTATTAAAGTGGCAGTAATGTGTGAAATAATGGTGATAGTGGAAAGTGTCACTAACGTCTTGGCACACACACACACACACACAGACACAGACACAGACACACAGACACACGCAGACACAGACACACACACACACACGCACACACACTTTTTGCTGAAAGGCAACAACAGCAGGCATTAAGGTTTTGCTACAAAAGCTGCAGCCATAAATTTTGATTCTGTGCTTGTCCCATTACAAAGGACTGTACCTTTGCCACGTGGGAGTGAGTTATGATTTCATCACTATATTCATCAATATCTCTGCCAAAGTCATGGAAATGCTTCATCAAGGTATCATAGTCCTCTATGCTGAGGCTCAAATGAAGAGTCAACAACTCATTTATGGCCTTCTCTCAGAGCTTTTGTACACAGGCGTTTCCTCGTGACACTCTCCTGTTGGTTTTATCTGTTATGGTCTGACAGAGAATATCAATTAACCCTGAGACCCTGAAAGTAGATTATTTTGACGGAAAAAACCCAAGAAGTACATGTTGTTCAAAGATGCACTCGTCTGGTTCAAAAGGGTTCACTGATATCATTATATGATATTGTCACAAGTGCAGCTATAAATACATTCATGTGCTGAGGATTCAAACAGCGAAAATATCCTTTTTTTCGGAGGCAGCACTAAAAAGCATCGAGACTCCATTGTTGTCCCTGAGATAAAGATGATCTCACTGCCAAGACGATCTTACTGGCGAGACAGTTTTGGAGGGGGGGGGGGGGGATACAGATAAAAACTGGAACTTCTCCACTGAGGATATGTCTTGTGACAGTTTATGCTCTCTCCTCTGAGTGTGCCAACAGGCTACTGTGGCTGAGTAACTTAAGGGGGAATAAAACATTGAACATCTGAGGGCTGAACATCATTGAACATCTGTGTGTGCCACTTAAATCCATTCAAAGTCAGTTGGCTTTTACTGCGTAGCTTTAGAAGAGTCAAATGGCATATGTCACCGTTTTTTTACGCTCAGCATAATAGCAGGCAGTGCAGCGCTGTCAGGAGCAATTGGAAAGTGTTCGGATGTGATTATGAAGCTCGGAGGGGAAGAAGCAAAGGCCAGATAAGTGGTTTTCATAAAAAGTCAGAGAGAGAGCGAGAGAGGGAGCTCATCTTCATACTCATCTGTGTCCACCGCTGAATGACAGGCCTGATCTCCTCTGTCACGCTTCTGTGAGCCGGCTCAAAACATCGCTAGTTAGATTTCACTCTCCTCTCTCCTCTTTCCCTCGCCCTCTCCCCGTCTTTTATCAGTGGCAGTGGGCCCATTTCACCACTTGAAGATGATCAAAAGTAGGGCAGATAGGTCTGAAATTACGCCGTGTGGTGCAGAAAAAGAGCGATAGAGCCCTATTACCTCTCAAGTTGAAAGATTTAATGTCAAACTCAACATTTCTCTCGAGGCAGGGGGATGCCTCTTATCCTCCATTTGTTGGCTGAACATAGTCGATAATAGCCCAGGGCCCGGAGCTATCCGATTAGTTGACTTTATGACGGAAACGTCTCCTCACTTCCGCCGAATAAAATCATTCAACGGAGTTCTCCTTTCTTGTCGGCAGCTTTGAAAGACTTGTAACTCTACCAAGGGCCAAACCTTTTATGACTGACTTCTGATTAATGAATAAGACTTTTGTACACTTGTGATAAACATCTTTGCAGAGTCTGACAACAATCCTGGACAGTCTCTTCTGATAGATTAACACATAGTCCACTAATAAAAAGTAACCAGAACTCTGCTGCAAAAATGTTACTAATATAAATGTGGTTTTGTATCAATTTTTATTGTATTGTGTCTGAAAACTTTCACTTTCCAGTAGCTTGGTTTTCTGGTCTTAATTTACCATTTTATTTTATTTTTTATTCCTTTTATTGGTTTTATATGTCTTATTATTTTATTGTTCTAATTGTTATTTTATTAAATTATATTTTATTCCTACTTTTTAATAGTTTTAATTTCCATATCTTATTTTTACTGATCAGTTACTTATTTACTTACTCTTATTGTTTTTATTTTCTTCATTCCTTTTTTAAAATTCATTTGCATCATTTATGTGTTTGTTTTAATTTATGTCTTATGTTTTCTCTTTACACTATCCAGATAGTTCTTCTGTGATAACTCACGCTTTGTGCAGCTCATTGTGCTTCCACCTCGGATGAAATGTTCTATATAAATAACGCTTTGCTCACTGGTGTGTTCAAGTTCACTCTGAATGGTCGTACCAACCATTTTTCAAACCAGGTAATTTGGTTTGATAGAAAATATCAAGCATCTGATTCACTTCCTTTTAGCAGCAGGGGAGCAGGAAGAAACTGATTCAAAAACATGAATGGCAGTCGAGCCCGTCCCTGCAGCCATGCTGGGATGGGTCGACCAGCCAAACCAGCGCTGATGCATAAAGATAAAACAAAACTATGCCAGAGTTGAACGAACAGTAGCAGGAAATAATCACTAGGGAAACTACACTACCTACAAAACAGTCCCTTTAAACAGGGTTGCAAGAAGTGGGGCAACTAATGGGACATCGCTGAGGGTGAGAAGAGAAGTTTTACTACATATCCAGCAAAAAAAAAGGAATGAACAAATAAGATAATCTCAGCATTTTCAAAAAAAATTTCACCTTTGTGGTTTTTAGTCAAATGTCTCAACAACCATTGACCTGATTATCAAAAAATGTTTTCCAGGAAGTGTTAAATCATGTGCCATGATCAAGTTATTCTGGTTTGTTTTTAGAAAGCTGATACAAATCTAAATGAAAGCTGGTGTCTATGTGTGTTTTTCTCACTGTTGTTGGGTCAGATTTTCCATTGTGTGCACCACAATGACTTTTTTGATAGCAGGATGGCAAAGCTGAAATTTTAAACAGTAAAAGTTTGCTATAAGAATGTAAAAAAAAAACAATTGTTTGTTTTTGTGTGCCTGAAATTTTTTTTTAATAAAAAGGTCATTTTTCATTTCACAGTGTCTTTAACATGTCAGCGCTACAAAGGCTAACCATCGACCTGTGTGCCTCTCATCTAACAGGGTCCACTGATTGTATCTGCTTTGCCACAGTGGGAACCAACGATCCAGTTACTTCTGCTTTACACATCATTGTGGGTGAGTAGGAGTCACTGAAAGATTTACAGCACACGAGTTGTTTATCTCAGCATTCAGGGTGCCAACAGGTTCTATCTTAGGTTATCAGCGTTGTGTAATTGTTGTGTCACAACAACCTTTGAGTGATTGTTACAGCAGCTGCTTTTAGATTTGAATGTTCGTGTTTGCGCGTTGCATGTCGCAGGAAGCGTCGTTTTACGACTCCGCTCTCCTGGGTGTGTCTCAACAGGTGATTCCCAGCCGATGGACGTGTGTTCAGTTCACCACAACGACTTCTTCCTCAGATACTCGGTCTCGTTGCTCGGCTACGGTTTCTATGGAGATGTGCTGACAGACAGCGAGAGGAAGAGATGGCTAGGTCCCGCCAGATATGACCTGTCAGGTATGAGGGCCATCAGTCTCTAAACTTGAGTGGCACTTCAGGCTAAACCTGCCAACACACTGAAACCTTGTTTTTTTTTTTTTGTTGTTGTTGTTTTTTTACCTGTGGCCGCCTCTCTGGCCTCAGAGGTTACTTGACCACACACCTGCTTATATTACCGTTATGTAGCCTGGAGTTTATCCCAGAGCCTGCCTGTTTGGCTTTAGGTTCAGGCTTCAGAGGATTAAAGATATAAATCTAACACACAGCCTCAGGCTTATGGATTCACTGCAAACTCTTGAGTAGGTTTGTAGCGAGGCTCCCGAACACCAGCAGCATTACTCCTCCCACTGGAACCACACATAAATGTTTGCATTCATTGTTCTGTGAGGTGCTTTAAACAAAGGCATCCACCCTATCTTGCAATTTATGAAACCAGGCTAAATTAAACTGGGGCTGAATGTACAGAGGAGATATAATTCTGATCTGGAAAGTGGGGGTTATTTATGAAAGCATGCACAAAGCAAGTTCTAAATGTGAACATACGAGCTGCCAGTATGAACAAAGACACTCACACCTCTGCACAACAATCAGTTACAAATCAGGATGCACATTTGATGTGTTTTCCCATATTGTTAGCAGCGTCGAAATTTACATTTTCAAGTCGAATCCGTTTCCTTCCTCGTGAAATATTTGCAAAGCTGCGTTTTTGAAACCTGCCATGTTCAGATTCTGTGTTTACCAGCTTGCAGTGCTGCCGGTGCATTGCTGCATTTCATGGCTCGTTGCCGCCACCTGAAGATCAGTGGGAATGCTGTGAAACCACTGTGTAGTAGCGCACGTGCATGTGCATCCTCGTGCGCATCCACTAGACAAACAAATCAAGACTCACTCATAGGAAAGAGTTGGGGTGGTGTGCCTGTGCGCCTCTAATTCTACTCTATGTGTAGAAATAATCTAAATGAGCGTGCACAAGGTGCAAGCACAAAACTTTTGTGCACACACTATTTATAAAATAGGGTCCCTGGACTGCATCTCGTGCTACAAACACAATAAGTGCTTTTAAATAAAACTCGAAAATCTTTGTTGATTTTATATTGCCCAGTTAAACCCACAGCCTCCAGAGGGAAAGAACAGTGGTCCAATTAGCTTTGCAGATGTGTCAATTTTACTCTTAATCGTCTTGTCAGGTATAATTTGAGTTAAATTAAACAGAAAAATATAAAACATATTGGCGTGCGTTCAGTGGCCCACACTGTGCTTTTGTTTCAGGGGTCAAAACCTTCCTGAGCCACAACTACTACGAAGGCACCGTCTCCTTCCTCCCCGCCGAGGACGACATGGGGAACCCCAGGGACAAGCTGCAGTGTCGATCCGGGTAAATAAAGCATCGGACATATCCATTTTTCTACAGCTTTCCCAGCAGTATTTTACAACGTGCTAACTTATCTGATGCAGTGCGGGAGCAGAGTTGCCCCTGCCAGAGCTTTAAATGGGTAAGTTTACGTTGTCAGGAATCCTATCTGATTTATTGCGGGCTGAACACATTCAGTCTTTTCGGGGAAAAGTGCTTGACTAAGTGCTTTGGTTTTTGAGATGCAGGGTGCAGACATTGTTTGCATTCCTTGTGGGGACCGAAAAGAGGGGCTGAACACCATTAATCTGTAAAAAAAAAAACAAAAAAAAAACAAAACCAAAAAAAAAACCGGCATGTTTCCTGACAACTTGTTTTACCATTAAAAAGTGATTTGACTGCACTACAAAAGGCCTTACTAGCTGCAGACGTGTGTGAACAATTCCTGACAAAACTTTTAATATTTAAAGAGCTAAACACAGGTACAGCGTGTGTCAGTTTGAAATGGACTGAAATTTACTGCCACCTAATGAATCATTTAAGCTTGTTCAAGCCTTGCATGTCACTGCGACGCTGATGGTTTGATGATTGTAAAAAATAAATAAATAAATAAATAAAAAAAACAAGGTTATGCTGATATTTCAGGTGCCACGTCTGTCAGCACAAGCCCTCATCAAAGGACAAGCCGTGGGAGACGTCGGAGGAGAAGGAAAAGTCGGATAAAGGTACAAGTTTGGGGTTATTACTTGGAATATGTCAAACTAATCACACACACACACACACACACACACACAAAAAAGTGTATGTATCATTTCTCTGCCTCGTTATCTGCTTGTTTGTCTATTTTGAAACCATTTCTACACTGAGACTGAGATGTGCGGAAATGAGTATCTCTAAAGCTGTAGATGGAGAGAGAAAAGACAAAAAAATAAAATGAAATAAAATAAAATAAAATAAAATAAAAGGGAGAGAAGACAATCCCACTCTGGCTGACTTTTTCCTTGAAGTCACACACACACACGCACACACACACACACACACACACACACACACACCGCAAACCAAATCAGGGGAGATTTGCATTTCTCTCTTTTTTCGGGGTAGATTAAGGACCTGAGGTGGACTGAGTGTAAATAACATCATCTTCTCCTTCTCAAATTTCACTTCATCTCCATTTTCTGTCGGGGCTGTTTTTCTCCCGCAGCATGGCAAAATTCTTGATGAGATTCTTGATGAGTTATTGACGAGAAAATATAAACTGATTTTAGTGACACTGTGCAGCTCCCCATTGTTCACCCGCCGGAGCCTTTTTTTTTTTTGCCTATCGATTTCTAAATCTCCATAATCCACTCTCTTCGTCTGCTTGATCAGATTACATGTTCCTGGTGTGTGTCTGTCCACCAGAGCCACGAGTGGGACAACGTCACCTCCTGTTCCCTCGACCCTCCCCTCCCCCTGACCATTCCACACACACACACACACACACACACACACACACACACACACACACACACACACACACACGCTTCATTATCCACAGTCCTCCCAACCCACCAACACAGCAGCACAAACCTCTGGAGGCAGATGAAACTGACTCCTGTGTGTGTGTGTGTGTGTGTGTGTGTGTGTGTGTGTGTGTGTGTGTGTGTGTGTGTGTGTGTGTGTGTGTGTGTGTGTGCGTGCAATGGTGCATGTTTGTGTGTGTGTACTTTGAGCTGCAGATGAGCTGTGTGCGTTCTTTTTCCTCTCTAATTAGTGTCGTGATGTTAAATTCAAGATTTTCTATCTTGGCCTGGCTATCTGGGAGTGCGGCTTCCTATGGAGTGTGTGTGTCTGTAAGTGTTGGTGGATGTGTTGTGTGTGTGTGTGTGTGTGTGTGTGTGTGTGTGTGTGTGTATTTTCTTCCTGTGTAAATATGAAAGCGAGCGTAACCTGTTTGTGTATGATGTGTGACAGACTCCCACTAATCAGGAAGAAATTTGGCTGTGCCAGCTCTGACAGGGGGTTTGCCTCACGCCAGTGCTGCTGTTTGTTTTGGGGTTTTTTGGGGGGGGGGGTGTTTCTCCTTCCTGGCGAGGGGAAATCTCAGACAACTGCTAAATCAATGAGGCACGACACACTCTCTGCAAATGAGCCAGCCTGTCCTCCGAAAGCAAATACTCATTTGGAAACGTTTAATGCACAGCCCACAGTCCACAGTTGGATTTGTTTGGTTTTTTTGATTTTTTTTTTTTTGTTTTTTTTTTTGTTTTTTTTTGTTTTTTAAATTTAGGTTTAATCACTGCTTCCCAATTAGAACATTGTTGTTTTTATGTAGCCTCGGCGGGCTTGTTATCATCCGTTCGCGTTATCACCTCTGTAAGTTTGTTTTTGCAAAATGAGGGGGAAAGGTAATGAATCGTTTAGCTTTCTGAGATCACATAATTTTCCCTCTGAGACGCTCATAAAACAGTCAGACGCTGATTTGGACGTCTATGATCACTTCTTGCAGCTTACTCCAATGACTATCACCCTGGTGACAGGAGCTGGCAGTCCCGCGGGTGATACCGCTGTGTCTTTGATAGACCATCCCTTGTAAACAGTCTCTAATCTCCGAGGAACAGAGTGGTGATTTGTGAGGTGCAGCCATCGCATCTGTCATTTGAGATTTGGAGGCCACGTGTGCATTTAATCATAACAAGAAAAACTTGAAGTTAATCCAGTCCGTCTTTTACCTGCTGTGTGTTCCCTCCTCTTTAGATATGGTGAACCCTTCCCCGGCCGAACTTAATTGCGTTTCATAACAGCAGACATTCAGCTTTAGTACATTAATTTCGGCTTCAAAGTTTCTAACTCGGCTCGATCATGAGGGTAAAAGCTGCTCTGAGGATTCCTGCCAAAACATCTGGATCTTAATGGACCCTCATCAGCATCACCGCTGTTGTGTGACAAGCTTGGAGCTTAACCTCAGGACTCATAAAGCCAAATACACAGTATGATTTCAAAACCATATTCCTGATGGTACACAGATGATTTGCTCCAGCACTTCTGGAATAACCAAACAGGAGGCTGAAAGGAATCGGGATTTTGGAGCTCATATTTATCTTATCTAATTGGTGCAAGTAAGTAGCTTAAGTCTGGCAGAATACTCCAAACAAACTCAAATAAGGCATGTTTGCAAATGTGATGGAACTGCTGTTGAATACAGCAATGCAAAAGGAAAAAAAAAAAGCACAGCATTTTTACTGCAGTACAAGGTTTCCTCATTTAAAAAAACATCAGTGTCAAATGGAGGAGCTTTAACACTGCAATACAAAGAGAAGAGTGACGGAGGCCAGGGATGGTTAGTGGATAAGGCTCCAGCTGCAGCGCTTGATTTTTGTTGCAAGCTCGACATTTTCCCTGCGTGAACATGCCAAATTTCATTCTACTTTGAGAACACTTGAATAAAAGGGAGTTTGTTTGTTTGGACTTCAGTTATCGAGTGTACTGCTGCTGAGAGTCCCTACGCAAAGTGTTTAAACTTGACTTCTTTAGTGTGGTTTCACAACCAAACATAGAATAAGTACGAGAAATGAAAACACTGGAAACTTACCTCAAAGCACAAATTTGAAGAGGTTTAATAGGACAATATTTTATTTTAAAGTTCTTTGTTTGGACTGGATTTCAAATATTAAATCCTGAATTCATGAGATTTTGGTGGTTATCTTTACAGTGCTGAAAATACTTACTGGTTTTCTGTTTGTAGTTTAGAGAATTTACATAATCTAATCTAATCTAATCTAATCTAATCTAATCCTTTAACTCTTGACTCCTCTGTTTCAGATAGCAGCAGTGGTTGGAGTGTGATCCGTGGAAAGTTCATTGCCATTAATGCAGCCAGCATGAGCTGTGCGTGTCCCCGAAGCCCGAAAGGCCTGTCGCCCTCCGCCCACCTCGCCGACGGCACCACCGACCTCATCCTCGTCAGGAAGTGTTCCCGCTTTGACTTCCTCAGACACCTGCTTCGTCACACCAACAAAGAAGACCAGGTAGGAAGGAGGGAGGTGGTGTTAACTCATCTCGTGTGTGATTTTTTTTTTTTTTTCTCCCTCGTTCTTGTACTTCTACAGTCAGGTACATGAGTCAACATATTTCAGAGCTGAAATGATTCAGGAAAATTCATGTGATTTGGATCCAGCTGGGATGAAAGAAGCCTCCTCTTCAAAGAGTGAAGAAATCACCAAAAAAAAAAAAAGAAACAGAGAGAAAACCCACAAAACTTTTGAGACAATTTTATCCATCCATTCCAAAATAAAAAAACTCCTGTGCAGCAGAATTTAGTGCTCAGCATCAAGAGTTTCTCAATCTGTACACTGATGAATTGAGAGTGTGTTAAATCTGTGAATGAGCCTGCTTGCTGTGCTAGCACCTCCGTTTGCTGACTCCGCTCAATTTCCCAACTATGGTTCACTTTAGTTCAAATGCCTTAGCCCTTGTGCCTTCCCACGTATCATAAATAACCTCCACCCTGGTCCGGAGAGGCACCAGTAATCGCTGCATCAGGGATATGCTGTATGGGAGAACAGGCTGATACCAGACTAATGCCCTCTCAGGATAGTGCAAGTATTACCAGGGGAAGTCTGGTGATTAGTAATTATTACCTCAGGAAGGACCTCGGGATGTTTATCCCATTTAGAAGAATCTTGTAAGTAATTTCAGTAGCTGTCTGGTAAAAGTGTGAAATTGCAAAGTGTGTTTTGAGCCAACGCTGACATCCCGAGGTGAGCTCCAACTCTAAGATCAACACTTTGACTTCAGCACACAGTATTTGTATCACTCTTGAAATAAAGCTTTATCAGATTAGGATATTATATATTTGCAGCTTTAAATGTAATAGGATTCAGACCAGGAAAAAGACAAGTTGTTATGTAAAGAAAAGTGTGCAGCGGCTGTTGCTATTAACAGTGAAATTTAGCAACTTGAGGAAAGACTTTGCTGCTCTTGTGACATGAAGCTGCTGCAGTCCAGCAGACGTGGGGAATTTGAGTCACATGACTTGATTCAAGTCAGACTTAAGTCACAAATTTGAGGCCTTGAGACCTTCTTTACTAACATTCATAAAAGACTTTTTATATCACGCCAAACCAGAAGTTATCTCAAGGTACTTTTCAAATAGAGCAGGTCTAGATAGGACTCTTTTATAATATTAAAGACTTTGTCTTGGTATTCATGACTTGAGACTTAGACTTGAGACAGATGACTTGAAAAGAGTTCTTTTTTTTTTATGAAATATTTGCATTTTCTAGATATATTCTTTCACATAAGTTACATTTTGTTCTTGAAACATGATGGAGTGATCGCTTGTGTGATGCCCACAGACCAGCTGTCATGATGAGGGGCTAAATCCAAAAATACTCAAATTTGGATTACAGGAGGACAGAGAAGTTTGCAGCTTCCACACGGAGATGTAAATGTCACAAAATGTCAGGTTTATAAAAAGGTGTCAGCTGCAACAGTTTTCATCCCTGTAGAAAATAAAATAAACTTTTCATGACCACCATCTTTAAACTGATTTAAATAAATGAGCAACACCACATCGTTAGAATTTCGTATAACTTGACCCATGACTCGCTTCCTCTGAGCAATGACTCGACTTGACTCGCTTCATTGTCACTACAGTAACTTGGGACTTGCACATGTGTGACTTACTCCCACCTCTGTGGTCCAGAGTCACCAGCAAGAGGCTACAGTATCCATCTAAGACACAAGATTAAAATCGGATCCATGGATGGCGGCGTTGATCAGTTGGTCCGCTTTGGTCCGGACAGAAATATCTCAGCAAGTATTAGATGCCACCAGCAGGTTAACACTTTTGCTTTACCGTGGTATCACATCATCGTCTGCAGATCACATCCAGTGTCTCGAGGGCCCACAGTGAAACGTCACGATTTGGTGCGTCTCTACCTTCAGGCCGTCGTGGCTGCTTTACTTGCAGCACACTGTGGTAGACAAGTAGTCGTATGAGTAGGGCGAGCGGGACTTTGCATCAGAGTTCACTTAATATCAGCATCACTGTCCAGCCAAGCGGAGAGAAACAAGGAGTGAGGAGCCACTAAGTGTATTCATGGCCTTGTCAGAAAGCCTTTTAGGCAGACCGTCCAGCTTGAATGCAAAGCGGCTGCAGTCATAAAGTGGGTCTGATGTGAAATAAATGGCTGTCACTCCGCTTTCGGGATGAGAGAGGGCGAGAAGGGGAGAGACGGAAGGTGGCGAGCGAGAGAGAGAAAGAGAAAAAGAGGGGAGAAGAAAGGAAAAGAGAATAGAGAGAAAGTGGCACCCCGTGAAGTCGAAGAAAATAGTGTGCCGGACAGAGCTGAACCTTTCTGTGACACTGAGTGAGATGAAAGGGGATTTTGACAAAATAATTTCTTTTCATCTCTCGCTCTCTCTCTCTTCTTCTTTCGCTCCTCGGCCGTTTACATAGTTTTCATGCACCTCCATTTTATCTGACCTCTTCTCTCTCTCCTTCTAATTCTCTTTTCCCATTTTTTTCTCTTGTTTTGCTGTTTTCCGTTTCATAAATGGCGAGATGGAAGCATAAGCCCACATGTAGTTTTGCTTTTCATTATAAAATCAGTAGGAGTCCATAAAAAGACAATACAGGAGAAATTAACTTTTTACCTCACCCACCAGGAGCTAATAAACTCAAAAAGAATGACATGCCAAGAATCATTTTACCTTGCAATACAATCATCATATTTCAGACAAATATTCCACTGCCTCTTTTCAGTGCTTTTTTAATGTATAAAAATAAGTTGTTTATGTTCAATGTGAGACGTTTAAATGCTCAAAAAGTTCATGTTGTTTTCGAAAGTGACCGTGTGATTCATCCACCAAAGACAGATACAGTGACAGTTGACACTTGATGCATTCGTTTTTTGTTTAATTTTTTCCCTAAATTTTGGATCCAAAATGGAAGAGGAAAAATGTAGCAAGACTACACTGAAAACTTTTCATTGCTCAGTAATAAAAATAAAAATTTAATCTTGTTAAAATGAAATCTTGAAATTATAAGTTTATGTAACATATTCTCAAACCAAGTTTTCTTACATCTTTTAGCACATGTGCCGTCATCACTTCTCTGTTATTGTGCCGTATAACTGAACTGCATCTTGACTTCAAGTCATTCGAGACAGTAGGGTTTTAACCTCTGCACCATCTGTGGGCACATCTGTTCCTTCATCCGCTCATCTCTCCTCCCCCTCCCCCTCCTCTCTTTCATCTGTTTCTCATCCACCTCTGCCCCCCCCCCCCCTCCCCCCCCCCCCCAGTTTGACCACTCCTTTGTGGAGGTCCACCGGGTGAGGACGTTTCGTTTCCAGCCGCGCCACCAGGAGCCGGTTTCCCTAGAGGACCTGAGCGAGACCCCGAAGAAGAAGGGCTTCGGTCCCATATGCTCCGGCCAAATGACCTGCAACTACAGCAAAGCCCAAAGCAGCTGGACCTGCGACGGGGAGATCCTGCCTCATGCTGCCATCCAAGCCAGGTAACTGAACTCCCAACATACAGTAGTTCAAGCAACTTAATCCATGCTTTGCAGCTTTATGCTTCATCTGAAATAAAGAAATTGCTCATCTGAAAACTAAAGAAAGTCAAAAAATAAAGTAGAAACTGCCACCAGTGGAAAAAAAACAGGAAAATGTATTGTTATTTATCTGTCATGATGATCATGTTTACGGCTTTTTAAAACTGTGAAACTGAACGCGTTATTATGCCGCTAAAGAAAGACACAGTTCAATCACTTTTCCTCTTTCCCCACTTATTTTCCATTTCATGAAACCTGTGACGAAAGACAGAGGGGGTCGTTCTCAGCACAGATGACGAGCGCCAAATGGCTTTGAATCTGTGCAAATAATATTGTAGAGGCAGGTATAATGGAAGAAGTGTTGAAATACTCTTGGAGTTCATATCTACTGCATCGCCATGGTGGGGTATTCACGGTCTTTTCTTTTGGGTGTTAAGCTATAATGTTGGTTTAAATTGCCCTAAAATGCTTCTGAGTGTTATGAATCGAAGCCTAAGAGGGAATAGATCATGTTCTGTGTTCACCTCACATTGAAGGAAAACTCACACATACAGTTTTTTAGCCACACTAGCCTTTGATCTAAACTGAAATATCTCAATAATTAATGAATTGCTATGAAATTCTCTACAGAGATTCGTGTTGCTCAGAGAATTATTATTTATGACTTTTGGCTACTTCATGTAGCATCATTATCCAACTTTTCATTTGTCCAATACTTCGGTTTAGTGGGTGTACTGGCGCACGTATGCAAGTCTAAAGTATATAGACACCCATGGGCAGGATTTACACTACAGTATACCTACCTAAAAACAGCTACAGATACATATCAGTGCACATCTTCCGGACTACAGGCAATCATGTCACAGGCTTTTATGCTCAGTAATCTGTGGGTCCACTGAAGCTACAGTATACCCACCTACCAAGATACCACTACACTACTGCTAATTAGCAGGTGTTAGCATGCTTATGTGCAAAATAAGATGATGAACATGCTAAATCCTATACCAGCTATCAAGTAACATTGCCATTGTGGGTATGTTAGCATTTAGCTCAAACGGCAGCAGTGCCTAAGTTCAGTCTCACAGAGCTGCTAGCATGGCTGGAGACTCCTATTCTGGTTATACTGGCACAACACTGGCATGTTGATGTAATTGTAGATCATCAAATGCCAAACTACCGCCTCTTCTTGATGCTTAGTATTAGCTGGTAATATAGAAGTTCTCCTGCTTGGCTTGACAGAAATGAGAACAGCAGTGCCATTAGCGCTGCTATTGTCCAACAGTGTCTGATCTGGAGACTCTTTCCCTGTTCCCTGCCGGATGAGCTTGGCACCTCGGTGGAATTGCCACCCCCCACCCCCCACCCCACCCTCGTTATTCTGGCCCTGTCCACACTTCAGCCTTCCCCCGACTATCAGATCTCTATATAGCCGGTGTGGCACAGTTTGACGCATCATTTATTTCATGCTCCATTGTACTTTGCCAATGATGCATGGCGCTGTAATGTTGCTAATTTAATGGCCCTCCCCATGTTAAAAGGCTACTCCCCTTTAATTAAAGCAGAAGTCCGTCCTTTTATTGCCTCTTCCTCTCTGCTAATCGTTCTTGGAGTGAGCCAGCCAGTGTGCTGCTCAGATAATTAATGGTAATAACCCAGGCGAAACGGAAAGAAAGTAAGAAAGAAAAAGAACGAAGGAAAGAATTTTGCTTTTAAAGTTAAAAAATACACATTTGGAAGTGAAGCTCAAGGTGCCACAATGATTGAACCAAACAACTGAAACAAGTTAGGGTGCACTTATGTGATTAGAACCTAAAATATGCTGCTCCCTTGATTTTAGAGTTATAGTAAAGAATGTTTGGTGTTTTTGTGGTGCATGTGATATATAACATTCTGGAAATATAAGGCAATACAACATACTGTCAAATAGCAGCCATCTTGCTTGTTCACTGCTACTTTTTATAGTATACTAGTATACTTTTACCTTGTATGCATCAGGATCTGTTATGTGTGTCAGCCCCATCTGTATTATAACATCTGTTATAGCGGCTCTTTAAAGGTCTTTATACTTTACACACCACAAAGATTGTCTCACTTTCAAGTTTGCGTGTCAAGTCTGCACACAAGGGTGCCGTTCCATTGCTTTTACATCTGCCACATGGACAGTAAAGTGTCATTGAAATGAGCATAGTCATTAAGTTGATGGTTTGTTATTCAGGCTAAATGATGCGTTGTGTGTGTGTGTATTTATGTGTGTGTGTGTGTGTGTGTGTACTCTCTCTCTCTCTGCAGTGTCCAGTGCCAGTTGATCAGGCTGTTTGCCCGCGGTATCGAGGAGCAGCAGCAGCAGCAGTAGTGTGTGTTTGAAGACCTTTGCACACTGCGGGCCCTGGAGCCAAGCACGTACTGCTCAGTGGACTTAGAGCTGGATGGGATATTTAGCCGCTAGAAAACAAAACACAAAGTTGCACTTGGCAAGATTCTCCTGGAAAAAACACATGCATCACATCAGTGTAAACCCCAGATGCTGGCATCCCATCTCTCTTTAATGTGTTAGCCTGAATGAAACGTGCAGGAAGTCCTCTCTCTGCACAAGAAGTGATGGGATGAATCTTAAAGTTGAAGAGCTGCCACCACCAGCCATAAAAAAGGAAAGATGAAGATGCGAAGAGACGTTTCTGAAGACCGCAAAAGTAGCAGCCTGGGTGTTCACACAGCCACATAAAACAGAGATGAACTGGACTGAGCTGGATTCAGCCACAACAATCAGCTAAAGATTTCCATACTGCCATGAAGGAGAACTCAAATAGGATTTCTCCCTATACAGAGAGGAGAGGCAGCCAAGGAGATACAGCTTTGTAAGGATGAAGAAAAGAATGCATGTGAAGTTCAGTGACAAACTGAAAAGACTTAAAATGCCAGGACTGCAAAAAAAAAAACAAAAAAAAAAAAAACAAAAAAAACATGCAATCTGATCCTCTCTTTTTGGGGAAAATTGTTTCATCTGTGACCCAGGTGAAAACAGATATGAGCCAGGGGCACTAATGAAAAGAGCTGAATACCCTGCTAATACACTAACAGGACCCCGGTGGCTTCTGGGTAATAAGGCAAAGTGGCTGCTAAGTGATTTGGTGTGTCTCAGCACTGCTGCACTGCACCTGTGGCTCTGAGCTCTGCTCCTCTCTGGCTAAAAACTACAGACAATTCAGGCATCACCTGGGATTAGCCAGAATTATGCATTTGTCAACATTATTAGAGATAATCTATTGTAAGGCTCTGAAATTAGCCTCATTTAGCTCCTTTTAGTTGTAGGTCAAGCTGGTCTTGACTTGTCTGGAGAAGAAAACCAGCAGCATTTCTTTTTGCTTGTCCTGCATCAATGAAACTATATCAAACTGCATACATGATAATAATACGTTACGTTAGGGATTTGTGTGTGTGTGTGTGTGTGTGTGTGTGTGTGTGTGTGTGTGTGTGTGTGTGTGTGTGTGTGTGTGTGTGTGTGTGTGTGTGTGTGTGGGGAGGGTTGAGTGTGTTTTCCACAATCCGTTTGAGACTTGCAATCATTGGAGTGTGTATGTGTGTTAATGTGTCTGTGAAGGTGCCAATGTGATGAGTTAGCTTTATCACAATTAGCCTCATGACTGCCATTTTGCAGATGTTCTCTCACTGTAGCCAACACACTGCTAACACAAGCATCTATAGATGAGCACAGACAGGCTCACACATGCAGCTTCTATCTCTCGGTAATGTAAGGTCTTTCTGTCTCACACGCTCTCACGCACACTCCATAAAAGCCCCGTCCTCTCTTTGAATCCTCTCCAGTTCGGTTAATACTGGCTCTGGATGTCAGTAATGCTTCACCTTCAGCACTCACTTTTGTCAACTTACAGTATGATGCTATTTCAAAGACTCAGATGCTTTTAAATCCTTGTGCACGTGCGCGCACACACACACACACACACACACACACACACACACACACACACACACACATGCAAAGAAGCAAGGGGGATTTAGCAATTTATGACTGACAATGCAAATGCTGCAATTTGAATTCCCTTTGCTTTTGTGTAAGAAGTTACAAATTTTAATGATATTTCCACTACTGTAAGTTAGCAAGCTATGCTAACTAGCTTCCACTAACAAGAACATTTATTACTTTTTGCTAATACTATTTTACCACTGTACACCTAAAGCTCCCGTACACTGACTAGTGTGTCCCTGAACTATATAAAGGAAGGCTTTTGGCTAGCTTTAGCAGACTCTTTTTCATGTGGTAAATGCAAATGACAAGACTGGTAAAACTCACAACAGAGGGGAGTCCTGTAACCTCAGCATGGGACTCATGTGACTGTGCCAATCACAACTCGAAGTAGCTAACTACCATGAGGAGTCACTGACATTTTTAGTCATTTATTTATTTTTATTTTTTGTTTTTTTGAGTCACAGAGTAAAGACTGCTGAAATCACAGATGTTACTAAGCAACATCGATCCTGAAACTCGTTATCTGTCTGTGTTGGATCTGAAGTTATATTACGATATCTTTTTAGCGGAACCAAAAAAATCTCGCCCCCTGGAGGACACTAATATAGGCTACACAAATCACAACAAACACCAGGGAGATATGTTAACTGATTTTCTAGCAAAAATTAATTTGAATTTCAGCTCGACCTTACTAAAATATGGAGGGCACAGCAAGACCGAATAAAAACTTAAAGTCGTAAACACATAAATTAAACTGTGATGTAGTTATGTGATCTATTTTTTTTAAAAAGCTTAATAAAGTGCTTTTGAAGTGTGGTTCTTTCTCTGTCATTTGTGTGATCTTCATGTGTGTGCTTGACGCCACTGATGTTTCATTCCCTCCTTGTCTTTTCCTCAGTCACACATACGCGCTCCCACACATGCACACAAAAGGTCAGAGCTCCTTTGCTCTGGCTTTCTCAATCTCACTCTCCCTCTGTCTCCCTGTATGAGTAGAATTTAATAGGGTGCTCTGATGTGAGCGAGATGTTTCATTAAAGAACATCAGACATCAAAGGTCTCTGCTGAGATGGAGTGGTATTTCAAGCTGTGCTCATTCTGCACACAGTCTGGATCTTGTTTCTTTTTTCATACTACAAGGTAATTCCAAAATGTCAGACAGCAAAAGAGAATGGAAATCTGAATTTGGTAACTGTAATCATTTAAAATTTCTAACCACTAATATTCAAAATGTGGCTTAAATGGATTTGGGTGTCAAAATAGACCAAAACAAACCAATGAAAATAGCTAATGTCTGTTTGGTGTGAATTATTCACCTACTGACAGTTAAAATGCACCAGCAGAGCAGTCATTCTCTGAAATGTGTAGTGTCCATACTCATAAAACCTCCTAGTCAGCTACAAATTACTTCAAACCAAACATGTTGAAATCTTCTATCCATGCACCAGTGACAAAGAAACAATTTCTTATGTGTATTCTGTGGAAATAACATTGCTGCTGAACCCAAACCACATTTATTATCTTTTACAGGCCATGTGAAAGCACATAATTTATAGTTAGCATGATATCATCTGCCAAAACCACAGAGATAATGTCACTGTCAATTTATGACAATTTGTCTATCAAACAATAACAGAGATCACAAAAAAGGCAAAAGGCAAAAAAAAAAACCCAAATTATATCCAGAAAGACTTAAATAGCACATGACATCTCCTCTGGCCTAACAATTTAAAGAGAAGGGAACATGACATAGAAATGGACATACTAAATTATAATTTCATAGATTAATTTTATTAATTCGTGACATGTAAACTGACCATAATCTTTAAAATTGGTGTAGTGTCACTTTAGATTAAAGCTGCAATAATAAGTTTTTTTATATGAAGAGTGGCTCAAATGAGTATGTGTAATGTGAAAGGTTTGATTCATAGCAAGTTCATTCTCTGTGGAGCGTGTTAGCGCCATTCAGCTCATTGTTTTGGTTTTATGACCTGCAACTTTAATGTTTTGGTTCTCGTCGATCTCATTAGTGTCACTTCCAGCCACAGCAGGCAGCTGTTCCAATAAAAAAAAAAAAAAAAAAAGCTTCAATAAACTCACTATGCTACCTGTCCAGCACCAGACAACGTTGAGCAACTTGCTGGTGAACATAATGAAGCAATTATATGCTAAAGAGCATCTTGCCCTGCCTCTCCCAGGAGGTGCAGCTTTAACTACCTCTCAGGATACATGTTAGATGGAAATATACCAAATCTGTTTTGCTCAAAATTCCACTAATTGTGTGCACAATTAATCTTCAGCTAATGAACTTCTCCCAACTTTCAAAATGTATTATATGGATCAAAATGTATTTATTATAGTTATCTCTCACTACTTTTGACTACCAAAGTGTGACTGTGCTATTCTGCTGTTATAAGTAGGTATTGAATCATCTCTAATGAAGTGACTGACTGTCCTCAAAATGGTCACACATTACTCTAATATAAGGACTAGTGTGGCAACAAACACCAGAGGGATTTTCCAGCCTCTTCAACTTGCAGCAGCACCTAAAATTGTTTTCCCTCCGTCTCTTTTTCTTCCCTCATTTTCTTGCCTTGCTACTTTCTTATTGATTTATTTTCCATCTGCTTGTCTGCAGCCCATTGAGAGCCGCTATCTCATTCCCACATCCCACCTGAGACACAAGGTGAGACGAAACAGTGGGCAAACACCCTCTGCCGCGCACACACACACAAAAAGCAGTCGGCTGTCCTCAATTCACCAGTGTCTTTAACCAAAGAAAGGGCTCCTAACAGGACGTGACGGTGCTGCCGCGTCCCCTGGACACTCTTATTCACACTCTCACCTTCACACACACATGCATACACTTGCATCACACTTGCATCAACTCGCGTCTCTTTTCTCTCCTCATGTAAAGACTCACACCTGACATATGCTCTCACCCTCTCTTCTTTTTTTAATTTCCTCCCTTCTACCCTCGTGTGCCTCCCACACACATTCTCTCTCAAGAGACTGTGGCTTTATGAGGAGTATTGTGGACCCACTTTGTGACTAGTACACAAGCAGCTACACAAGATTCGTGCACCTTCCTCCACCTCCAACATTATTTTCTTCCTAACTTTTGTCTCATCTCTGATGCACACAAGCAGTAGAAATAAAGCCAGGCACACAGACAGACTGTTCTGCAGTGGTGGCAAGCAGAAAGGGTGAACTCAGTTAAGGTCCTTGTGATGGCAGGCAGCCTTACACTCGCCTTGGTTGCATGACAAATAATTACAGCAGCCCAATCTGGAAAATTGTTGTTTTCCCACTGCGGGACGGCCAACAAGAGCCAAACAAAAGTATAAAATATTTGCTTGTGAGCGAGACTGAGAGGAATGAAGTGGGTGGTGTGAATGCTTTGTGAGTGAGAAACAGAGAAGGAGGGACAGACAGAGCAGATATTGCAGGGGCGGTGGTCCAAACAGCACTTCTCTCTGTATTGATTGGAACGGGCTCCCTGTGAGAGATTTAGATCAATGAGGCCATAACAGTCCATCTTCTCAGTCAGGAGCCACTACCGGCCTCTTATCTCTCACTCTCTGTCTCTCACCCACACCTTTACTCACACGTTTCAACTAATGCACTCACACATGCTGGAGGTCAGACCTTAAAGCTGAAGCCAGCAAAAATGTTGTTTTTTGAATTTATATATCATTATATATTATTATCTGATGGGGTGGTGTGTGTGTGTGTGTGTGTGTGTGTGTGTGTGGGTGTGTGTGGGTGTGTGTGTGTGTGTGTGTGTGTGTGGGTGTGTGTGGGTGTGTGTGTGTGTGTGTGTGTGTGTGGGTGTGTGTGGGTGTGTGTGTGTGTGTGTGTGTG
Source organism: Seriola dumerili (assembly GCF_002260705.1). NCBI lineage: Eukaryota > Metazoa > Chordata > Actinopteri > Carangiformes > Carangidae > Seriola > Seriola dumerili. The sequence continues at coordinate 13,037,930 of NW_019174393.1, forward strand.
TGTGGGTGTGTGTGGGTGTGTGTGTGTGTGTGTGTGTGTGTGGGTGTGTGTGGGTGTGTGTGTGTGTGTGTGTGTGTGTGGGTGTGTGTGGGTGTGTGTGTGTGTGTGTGTGTGTGTGGGTGTGTGTGGGTGTGTGTGTGTGTGTGTGTGTGTGTGGGTGTGTGTGGGTGTGTGTGTGTGTGTGTGTGTGTGTGGGTGTGTGTGGGTGTGTGTGTGTGTGTGTGTGTGTGTGGGTGTGTGTGGGTGTGTGTGTGTGTGTGTGTGTGTGTGGGTGTGTGTGGGTGTGTGTGTGTGTGTGTGTGTGTGTGCGTGCGTGTGTGTGTGTGTGTGTGTGTGTATGCATTAGGGTTGTCAGGTCTGCTCAGTTGACTATGCCAAGGTAATCTCATTTAATTACTAAAAAAAGTTTGCATTCATGTCACCTCATCTGATAATGATTTTTCTTGTAAAGGGTTTCTAAAGGGTTTATGAGTTGGTACTAGAGCTGATATGATTTGACTATTGAGTAGACTATCAACTAGTTGATCAACAGCAACTATAGTGATATCGAGTTTTGTTTTTTTGTCTTATACAGCCTAATTGGAAAGTGATTATCCTGGAGTATTTGTGCAGCTGAGATATGCAATAATTAGTGATAAACATTTTTAATTACGTTCGTACATTCAGCAGGCTGATCAATAATGAAAATAGGCTTTGTTGGTGAATGCTTAATATTGATTAATGTATAATAGTTGATATTGACAAAGCAGTCTCAACTGAAGGTCCACTCACACCAAGTCCTCCACATTAAATGTCAAAGTACATTGTTCATGTCCTCCAGAATGCATCATGTAAGCATTTTCTGACCTGACGTCCCGGACAGGTTAATTTAACTTAAAGTCTGGTTAAGTTTAGGCTCAAAAACATGATCATGGTTTCTGTTCAAATAAGTTAGTTTAGAAAAACATCTTCATTTTGGGTTACAAGGACTTGATCTTTAATACTAGGGACCATTGTTGTTATGGTTTCAATATGATCTCGCAGTAAAAGGTTCAGGAATCATTGTGTGGTCATGCTTAAAATACACACCCTTGAAATGGGAAACAGATGTCTCACACATTCTTATATCTGTTTGTCTATCTACTGATGAAAACTGTTTCAGCGGTCATAGTCACTGGTCAAAAGGTCTTGGAACAAGCTAGTAAGTGGACCTTGAATTGAGATTGTTTTGTCAACTGCAATTTAAGTGGTAAGGAATGAACTTCACCTTTATGTCAACATGCATGAGAAGTCTTAAAAACCCTCAAAATGATGGAAAGTTAGGACATTTACACTTCCATGACAAATATGCAAGCTTTATCTGCTGATGAAGATCATGTGATATGGTAAAAAGCCCCGGAATAGGCTTTGACCTTGAGATTGTTTCATCAGCTGCAATTTCTAAGGTCAAGATTGAACTGTTAATCTCAACGTTCACCAATGCTTTATAGATTAGTTATAAGCCATACATAAGAAAAACGTAGGGTTTTCCAGGAACTGAAAGTAGATGTTAATGTAAAGCAGGTAAATGCCATGTTCTCAATTGTGAAGTAGAATATGTCTGTGATTCAACAGGTGACTATTCTGAAGTAGTGATTGAATCAGCAGCAGTACATAAAAGCTCATTATGAAGTCATCTTTTTTTCTTTTTTCTTTTTTTTTTTTTTACACTTTACACTGAACCATTTGCCTTATTATGGTAATTTCGAGTTAAAGCCAACACTCAAAGTAAGAGGCCCTTGAATCAGCATTAATACAGCAATTAGCGAGACTATACGGCCAGCATTTTCTTAATCTCGCAAATCGTAATAATCATCTCAAAGCAAAACAGTGATATGTAATTTACTCAACAATGCTTTTCATGTTAGTGCACATTAAGCTAAAGTCCCTCTAAGGGTGGAAACCCTTTGCCTGTGGTGCTATCATTTTGAATGAATTGGGTTTTTCCACTTATCACTTGCTTCAGTTATACACTAATGTATACCCGTGACATCTTTGCATGATATTTATGAGAGTTCCCAGTCAGTGGAGACCTGTCAGAGTCTCTGTAAAGTGACCAACATAGATGCATTAGCATGCTGATCGTGGACAACTGACAAGATAATGAAACACTCTATGCCTTATCAGAGGAAAAAACACAGCAGCAGTAAAGACATTTTCTGGCTTACATTCAGTGTTGGTTTTACACATAATTTTCCATCATAAAATACAAGCGTGCAACTGCAGAGAAATTACACATTTATTGATATATGTTTGGTAGAAGACAAACTAAAGATATTGGTATTGTTACATAGTATTTCACCTAACTAGTTACTATACTGTGTTCCTAGTTCCTGTTTAAAATCAAACAAATTAAATCCCTCTTTTGACATAAATATTAAAAAAGTTAGTTGATAATAATTAGTCTTAAAGTGCTTCATCAATAGACAATGAAAACCAGGCAGCAAAAACAAGCTTGTGACTAATAACTTTCCAATCAATAGGAAACAATATGAGTCTGACAAGTCATCACTTATAATTTAACAATGCTGCTTTGGGGTAAACACATACATGATTAAACATTTCAATATGTCATTAAGCATAGATGATTAAAATAAAACAAAGCTGGAAGCAAGGAGGGGCTTTAATAACATAATCAATATATGGAGTAGGAAAGTCACTACTGAGAATGACAAATTATTGTTGCTGTCAACGTGACTGTAGAGGTCACAGTTACTGATGAGGGGAAGTAGATGTAGAAGTAGAAGTAGAAGTAAATCTTTTAAAATTGACATTAATACTGGATAATGAAGCTGGGTAAAAATTGGAGAGAGGGTTGGTCCCTGTGGCAGATAAGTGATAGATCATAAACAACCTCACATCACATCAGTGTGTCTTCAGGATTGTCTTCTCATGTCCAACAGGTTGTCACATGTGGAAACCCAACTGCATTGACCTTCATCCAAGCTAATTCTCAGCAGGTTTTGATCATGCAGTGTGTTCAGTGACGTATAGTCAGTATATATGCTGTATAGAATTTGAATGTAGTGTGGATTTACTTTTTCTCATTAGAAATAGTCCCAATGAAAACTGTGGATTATCAATAGGAACTAAAGAGCATTGATACATTATGCTGGATTGGCCATTAGGTGACTGACCCACTTTAAATATAGAGTGTACACTGTTACTCCACATTCATTTCAATAACTTAGTTTTTAGTGCAATTCCTGGCTCACATGGAGGTACACAGAGCATCACTAATAGCAAGCAGGACATGACACATTACAGCTGTTATAAAAGTAATTGCTCACTTGTGAGGTACAAGATGTCTTGACCTTAACCCTAACATTAGGTGGCAAAGTATAAAAACTCAAAAACAAAGTAGGCAGTAGTAGGCAGACAGATATGTAGCATGGAAAGAAATCTAAGCTGTATTTTCAGTGAATATACATGTTTACAACTTTTAGAAACACTAGCAAATTTTCAATCACCTCCATTGTACAGGCGCATACCACATGGTCTCATGTTCCCTGAGTAGCAAGCCCCCAGTTTGACTCCCGGCCGGCCAGACCATTTGATTTATGTCATTCCCCTACTCTCTCCCTGAATTTCCTGTCAAATAAAGGCATAAAATGGCCAAAAAATAACAACTATAAAAAAAAAAAAAAAAGAATAAGAAAAAAAGGTGGACATGAAGTTGTCAAAACCTTGTCACATAAAACTGACATCATCACCACGTAGAGTGAGAAAGTTCTCACTTTCCACAGCATCTCAGTGTCCACACTGCAAGTTAGGTTGTGCTTGGAGTCAGACCCGGTGAAGCCACAGAGGCATTTCGGCCTCTGCTTTGTAGTGACAAGTCATTACCTCAGCTGGCGCTTTGTTAGCAAACAGGGACTGCTTGCTGGAGCAATCTACTCATTACTTGTTAATCACTTGAATAGGAGTCCCCGTTTGTGCAAACACACATAAACCAAGTCGCACGTGCACAAACACATTCAGCGAGGACTGTGTTGGGCTGTTTTCTGCTAAGCACAGACGTTGTTGTGTTCCTAATGGTGCTTGAAGTAATTACACCCTATAATGTTACTCGCCATCTAGTCCTCTCCAGCAAGCCACAGCATGGTGGTACAGAAGTACCGTACACACGCCACCATTCTCCCCTAAATGACTCCATTAGCCAGAAGGCATCCGCAATCGCTTCTTCTTGTGCAAGAATATGAGGCACGCTTCAGCAACAGCCTAACTGACTGTACGCATGGGGTGTTTGGTCAGCAGGAACAAACACACAAACTAATTATTAGTTATAGTCGTTGTTAGAAGTCTGTGTATGTGTGAGAAAGAACTTGAAGATCTGGAAGACTTTGACAAAAACTTTATTGAACAATATAGAAGAAACATTTGCATCCAGGACAGAGCTGCAGACTCATTACACTTCAAATCGTGTAAATAGTGGAAGGGAATGTGAGACAAAGCAATTGAATGCGTTTAAGAAACTCAAGCATTGATGCAAGCACTGGGTCAAACCTATGCATCAACTTTCAATGTAGCAGAGAACACTGGAAATCTATTGGACATCGCTGCATGTTGAAAAATAATGCTTGAGTCAAACAGACAGCAGCCTGTTGTCTTCTGACATACAATGTTAAGACCCGATTATGATTTTGAAGTCACAGTGAACTTTTTTTGTTTAAACCACACTGCAATCTTTCCTTGACCTAAACCAATGCAATTTTGTCGCCTAAACCCTAACCACAGGGTGGACTTTGAATGCGAAGCCTGGTCTCTGGTGTGACAGTCATGCACTTTGTATGCCTGTCAATCACCATAACCTCCTCCTGGAGACTCTGCTGCCAGTAATTAATGCAATGCTTCATTCATTCAAAAATATGTAACCTCCTCATGTTGAAAAATAACACTAAAAGGGATACCCAGTGCATTAAAAAGTGACCAAGTGTCCATATTTGACAAGTTGGGAGTGAGAACTTCCTTCCCTGGGAATTTGCATTTGCACAGTGATGCACTGTGTATAGAAATGGAGAAGACATCATTCTTGTTGACATGTTATCACCATATGAAGTTGATATGGCAGCAAACAGTTTAGGTAAATATCCAGCAGACATGAAGCAATATTATCATTTGGAGTTGTGTTTCTGGCCACCTGACAAATGTAAGTTCAATTTTTACTCTCTTAGCTATGTTTTTGGCCTCTGCCAACTCCCAAGGGAAATATCTGGCACTAGCAAGTTGCCAACTTATACCATTTGATGCTGGGCAGGTAGTTTACGATAGCTTTGTCAGAGCTTTTCCAATGCCTTTGTCTGATGACAGCGATGAAAGCTGTGAGCGTGAACCAAATCAGTAGCGGTGCTGTTTGAAAACCAAAACAATGAGCTGAAAGCCACTAGAATGGTCTCTAATTGAGGGACTTGGCAGAGTTGGGTAATAATTCTCTGTGGGATCGCCACAATGAGCAACCTCTCACATTACACATAGGACCTGAACCATTATATTCATACAATCGATCAAATGACTGTCTATCTAATAGATGTTTCTCTGAGGGGATGAAACTGAGCCATCGACACAAACTCACTCTATGGTGTCCCGCAGGGTACAATCCTGGGTCCCATTTTATTTTCCATTTACATGCTCCCTCTCTGTGACATCATCCACAAATATAATGTCCAGTTTCACTGTTATAATATTGATACACAGCTCTATTTCCGAATCAGACCCAGTGACCTGTCTAACATAGCAACCCTCCAGTAAGGTAAGTAAGTGTCTTACTGAAATGAAATACTGTCAGACAATTAAATCTGACAAAATATGAGGTCATTGTTCTTGGCCCCCTTGCAAAAAGAACACAAATCATGGAAAACCAAGTTGAACCAACAAATTATATAAAGTCCTCAGCCAAAAGTCTGGGTGTAATCTTTGATGAGGACTTGTGTTTTGAAGCCCAGGTAAAGAAAGTTGTGCAGTCACGTTTTCATCATTGGAGAAACATAGCCGAGGTTAAATATTTTATTTCAGCCACAGATCTGGAGAAACTCATCCATGCTTTTATTTCCTCCCACTGTGACTACTGTACAACTCACTATACAGTATACCTCAGTCTCAGTCAGAAATCAATCCACCGCCTACAGTTAGTTCAATATGCTGCAACTTGGCTCCTAACTCAGTCCAAAAAATTTGCTCGAATCAACCCGGTCTCAGCATCTTTATCTTAAGACACACTTTCATAGAAAAACTTTTGTGTGATGTCTCTTTAATTTCATGTACATTTTACTTTTATTTGTTTGCTTGTTTTATATTGAGTTGTGTGAAGCACTTTGTTATTTTTTGAAATCATCATTATTATTAGTATTAGTATTACTGCTATTATTATCATTATATTATATAATGATTATCAGTTTGTATGCTTTGCGGTTAGAACATTTCAAGTTTTTAACAAATTGAGAAAAGTCTACATTTGGGAACACTGTATATTGTTTCTGATTTCTGAATATTTCCCTAAAAAGTGTGAATAAATGAAGTGTGACTACTAAAAATTTATATTCATCTGACCAGAGCATTAGCAGTTAGGAGTAAAGAGGGAAAACTCCGAGAAGTCACTGATGAATGTTATATTGTGAAATATTATGTAAAATTAAATAAAAACAAAAAAAACTTTCTCCTCTCTTGTTTTCTTTTTTTTTTTTTTACACTGGTTTGTAGTAGGCACAGATACATGTTTTTGTGCAGTCAGAGTTTAACAACATTTGAATCAGAATGCTTCTGTTACCAGGCTATTGTTAAATTTTTAATAAATTACCCCAACACAGGCCTGATGTTGCAGATTAGCCGTTTTTCACTGTTAAAATCTTAAAACCCATATGATTTTTCCAAACTTTGACCTCGATTGCTTCTTATTTAGTCATGAATATTCTATATATAAGGTCTCAGGGGCTTTAAGTAAACTGGAAGGGTTATGCTGTAACCTTTAACGCCCTCTATTTCAAGCCCTTCAACCTTGACTTTAACATGGCAAAGTGTTGTCCATATTGCCTTCTTGCAGCACAGGATAGATACGCTCTTTTCCACTGTCCCTTGGTCTGTGTCGAAGCAAGATGCAGCACAATCCAATATTAATATACCTCAGCCAGTGTGACTGAAATGACTGCCGCTGTAAGGCAGTTTGCCCTCCAGAAAATTCTAACCGATACCTCCAATCACCCTTACGACCCAAGTCTCCAAATCCCCCGAGGGATATTTTGTTTAAGTCATTTCCTCCTGTGTCTATGCCTCTCCTCCTTCCTCCCTGCCTCTTCTTCTTCTTCCTTATACATTTGATGTCACAGACTTGTTTTCTGTTTATGACTGTGGATGATTGAGGCGCGATGCTCCGGTGTCAGCTCTGCTCCAGGGGAGAACACAGCAGGACATGGACAAACAAAAAACTGTCACCTTTTAAGAGTGGTTGAGCTGACATTGGGGGATGAGTGTGAATGTCTGAGTGTGTGTGTTTCTGAGTGTGTGCATACGGCTTTTTCCCTAGGGGCAGACATCTTATCTCAGCGGCATCGGGGAGAAAAACAGGGCAATATGTCGGTGCAAAGATGTGCCGTGGGTGAGAACGGATAACGAGACCTTCTGATTTACCCGCAGTGACAGGACCATAGGGCGTCCTACTTTACTGTGCAACCAGCCATTGCTGACCAACTCTGAGAGACATGGAAATGCAGACGGACTTAATGGAAGGGAAGGAAAGACATTCTTTACTGGGATCATCCAGAATATTGTAGCGTCAGTGGCAGTGTGAGAACCCAAGCTGTCACAACTGACATGGGTTGACAAATAAAAAGTGTCCGTCCCAGCCATCCCAAAAGATGTGCTGGGTTGTGAAATCTGGCATCTCTAACTCAGAGCTCAAGCTGAAAATAGAACAATCAACAAGTCACAAGAAGACTGTTCATTAAATTTTAAATCCACCATCGAGTGGGGAATGTCGTAAAGATGTGGCATGATGCTGCAACACAAGCCCTGTGACTGGTTTTTGATCATGAACTGGATGTCCCATGTGCTATCAATATTGAAAAAAGACCCTAAGCACCCACTGCCACTGTTAATTCATATGGCACAGATGTGGAAAAGATGGCTACAAATTATAACATTAACTCTATGAACCTTCTATGGCCAGTCCTGATGAGTCCAGTCAAGCTTAACGGTGGGCAACATCCTAATAAGACTATAGCATGAATCCTTTGATGGTTTTCCTCCATTCATTTTGTAGGGGACACCAATTAATCACTTCTCAAGCCACTGTAAGATAGCAGGTGGATTTGTCCAGTGAGACAAGAAAATCAAGGGTTGGAGGCAAAAAAAAAAAAAAAAAAAGTGACGTTTTGTGAAATTTGCCCAAAGGTTCTGTTCTGATTTGCCAGAAAAGGCTGGAAAAAGTAATGAAGTGGCAGGCCAGGATGTTTTGTCCTCGCCAGATCATTTTATAGAATTCCTCCTCTAAAAGACATTTCAATCAGGAGAGACAATAAGAGAAACCAGAGTATGAAAATTTTGAAGTAAAACGGAGTTTATTGTGAACAGAAGGAATAGACTTTTGGGCAGGAAGTCGATCATAATGGGAAGCTGTACATAGGAGTAAGGTGCTTCCAATTAGAGGAAACTTCCCCCAGAGCCAAGACACTGGTGGCAGTGATGAGGAGGAATGGAGCTTGAGGATGAGGGAAACTTTTGATCAGATAATTTGATTGGAGAGGGTCAGGCATCCACAGCCCAAGTGGTGAAGGGATGGAGGTAGGTAACAAATCCTTCATGGTGCCAAAATAACAGCTGACTGATGGCGGAGAGAGAGAGAGAGAGAGAGAGAGAGAATACTTTTAAAGTTTGACAGCTTTCAAGTGATTGGCTAAAAGGCCAGCGTGGTAGGCTGTGATTGAACGCAGACGAAAATGAGCTGGTGGAGTTTAGCGATAGCAGGAAATGGTTTTCGTTACGTAGTCAGAAATAAAGCGCTACTGCGTGGCACCAAGTACATTTCTGAGGCAAGTCATCGTTTGCTTATTTACACAGAGCCTGTTAATATAGAAGCTACTTGCTATGCTCAGTGTTGACATGCTCACAGCGAGAACTAAACAGAAATGGTTTTGTACAATTTCCAGTGACTCCTCAACATACAGTAAAAGCCAGAAAACGCTCAACACAGACTAGTTGTGTGATTTATCATTGGCCTAACACGTCTGAAGGCAACAGGGTTTATAGCTGTTCAGACTCAAAGTCGAGGTGAAAACTCTATCATAGAGAGGGACGATGAGGATAATGGAGAACGCTTTCTCTCCTCAAAAGGCTATTGACAGTGTCGCACTTGATTATACACAGGAAAAGTGGGGAAAAAAAAATGTTGCCTACTTTCTCACCTCCGCCAAACTCTTCATGAAGTGTGAGTGCTCGTTGGGTTGTCATTTTCAGAAACTTACAAATATTGTCAGATCCCCTAATTCCAATGTCGCAAAGGTGTGGGGTGAGGGGGCTTCAGACTTTGAAGTAGAATGATGTGCTTATTGAATTTTCAGTTATGTCACCAGTTTTATTGCTATACAGTTGCATTATGGTTTGTAGAGTCTTCATCCCTTAACAGTTGTATATTGGCTTAGAGGGTGACCTGCCACAGTGATGGTCACTCCCCGACCATCTATCCCTGCAACATATAGTATGCTGATCTAGTCTGTGTTGGAGAAAATAAGGATCAGAGATTTAATGATGGAACCATCCCAGAAAATGATCATTCAGGAGAGAACTGCTGCTTCAGCCTGCCTTGAAATACAGAAAATTCTGTTCATGCACTGTTTATCAAACCAACACTCAGAAAAACAAATGCGACTTGAGCATTCGGTCTCTTATCCGCTGAGCTGAAGTGTCTCAATCATACAAGCGGTCATTCCATCTGACAGCTAAGTTTTGCATCTCAGAGGAGCCGTCTACACCTATCGAGGAGTGCTTGAATGCAGATCAGAGAGCTGCAGTGATGCTCGGTGTTCATAAAACTGAAAACCTGCTGCTGTGGAGAATGTAAGTAAACCAGTGTTACTCTTAATTTGCATTCCCCATAAACTCATTCATCCCATGATGATCTCAAAAATAGATCTTTTGAGCATGTGAGATGGAGCCATGTCCCCGAGTCCTCTTCTTTCAATAGCTGAGCACTCTGGGAAAATCTAATGATTGCAGGTCCTCCAGTGCCCCCATCAGGATCTTTTCTGCACCTCCAAGTCCAGCTCTCTCCATCCTTTCTTTCATCTTCAGTATCTCATGCTCATTCCATTTGTTTCCTCCCTCTCCACCACAACAACAACATCTTTCTATTTCCTCTCTCTCTCTCCCTCTTTGTTGTGTGACTCAGGAAAGCCCTGAGTATTGCTGTTGGGTGAAGCCATTAAGAAACAGCAAACAGACACGTCGGGTCTGCAAACAGTGTTGTGTGTGCAGGTGGTGCAGAGCTAACAGACAGGAATCATTACACTGTTCCAGTCAGATCGCTGCTGCTCCACCGGGACAGAGCCTCCACAGGCTCGACACGCGCACAGATGGATACATACATTCACATACATACAAAACAAATCACATATGGTGCACAGGAACATAAAAAACATATACAGTATGTTAATGCATGCTTACAGGTACACACAGGAAGTGAGTGCCTGACAGTGAGGATTAGTTTTGCTTTGTCTCAGCTGCAGTTCATGAGGAGAGGACAGAGAGGGGGCAGCGAGACAGGAAGAAATGAGAAAAAAGAGGTAAAGAAAAAACAGAGGGTAAAGATGCACAGAAAGGAAAAAAAGAAAGAAAAAAGCAAAGACAGCAAGCTAAGAGAAACGCAGAGACAAACCTAAATCTCCACTTGTTATTGTACCTGAGGCCAGAGAGTCAGCGCGCTCTGCAGCCTGGCTAATGGTGCGGCATTCGCCAGCATATTTCACCGGACACATTTACATTTGCTACCGGTCTGACCTAGTCATAACACATCTCTCCCTCATTTGTCCCCTACGTCTGGTGTGTGTATGTGTGCGTGTGTGACTGTGTGTGTGTGTGTGTGTGTGTGCGCACCAAGGATAATGACTGCATTGATCAGAGACATCCCCAATGGGTGGTCTTGTTCCGTCAAGGCTGAGAGAAAACGAGAAGGAGAGAGAAAAGAGGGAAAGCGAGCAGGGCCGAATGGGATGCCCTCTGTTGCTACCCGCCTCATCGCATTAGCCAATCAAATATCCATCTTGGCTGTCGCCTTCCTGCTCCATGCAGACTATCAAAAACTAATCTGCTGCCCTGTTTTTATCGCCTGTCATGTCTCTGTTCCTTCCTTCCTTCATCATCCCTCGCTCCCACTTAAAAAGTACCATCTTTGGGTCACACTTTTCAGATCTGTGGATGATTTACAAACCTTGGGAAAAAAAACAATACTGCACTCCACTTTTTGTTAATTCAGCTGACTTACCCCAAATTGACTTTAGTGTTGTATTAAAACTAACCCTCTAGACCCAGGTACTTTATAAGGACAGATGACAAATTAAAGGAAAAAGCTGAATAAATGAGTGGAGAAAAATAACAAATGCAGATGCTTCCATAAAGGTCACAAAGGGTCATTGAATGATTGGATGAGTATAAAAATGTGATTCATATGCTATGGCCTTCACAGTCACCAGATCTCAACCCAGTTGAACAACTTTAAATTTATACATTTGGCAGATGTTTTTATTCAAGGCAACCTACAAGTGAGGGACATCACTAAAGCTTCAGTTCAGTAAGATACCTTGGTGTAAGTACTGAGTAGACTACATCTATTTAATAAGTGCATGGAGATCAAGTAAAGCAGCACAGCGAAGGTGCATAGTAAGTGCTAGTTAGGCATGTTAAGGTGTTAGAGGTGTTAGGAGAGGAGGCGCTCTCAGAAGACACGAGTCTTCAAGAGACTGAAGATAGAGAAGGACAACCCTGCTCTGATAGCATCTGGTAGCTCGTTCCACCATCAGGGAACCCACAGACCAGAGCAGTCTGGACTGAGACTGTCTTGTGTGCAGGGATGGTGACGCCAAACCAAATACCTTGGCACAAGCCTGTATGATTGAGTTCAAGTAGATGGGTGCAGACCAAGAAGTCACACAAGGCTTGAATTTGGGCAGCCATGGATACCCAGCGTAAGGAACACCTATGGGAGATTTTTCTCGCGACATGTCAGACAGTGCTCCCCACCACCATTCTCCAAACAATGAGTGAGGGAATGGAGATCCATCCCTCTAGTAGAACATTTTGCAACGAAAAAAAAGATCTCTTTATCAAGTCATTTTTGTCGATAGTTGAGTCAATGGGGGTTGTATCTTCCTTAAAAAGAAAAAGGAAGAAAAAGAAAGAATATAGACTCAGTTATCCTCTCCTTTCAGTAATACACATTCCAGCAAAAGCAAAAGCCAGCTACACTGAAAAACTGCTTTCTGTCACAGTGAATTAAAGGAGCTTGACTTATATTTGTATGTCATGGGTTACAGTGTGGTGTATGGTTCCTCAAAACTAAGGCTGTTAATATTGAAGGCAACTATGTGGAAGTAAAAGAAAAACTCAACAGTCAACTCTCAACTGGAGTGTGTCTTTATCAACAAAAGGTTAAAGTGCTTTGAAAAATAATAATAAAACCACACTCAGTGCACAAAAAGGTGCTCTTTAGAGTCTAAGACCATGACAGTTTGCTAAAAAGAGGGAAAAAATTCCAAGGTCTAAGTAAAATAAAAAGCCTTTAATATTACATGGCTGGTTACATGACCAATAAATGTGTTGTCTTGAGGGCGTTGAGGTAAAATGCAAAGACCCTTTAGTAGTGCAGTTGTCTTCTCTTTTAGTAACACACACACACACACACACACACACACACACACACACACACACACACACACACACACACACTTAGCAGACATTTCCTCTGCTCACCACATTGCACTTCTTTATGAATAAATGAGCGTACTGCACATGAGCAGTCTCCTATTCACTAATGATGTAAGGCCAATTTGAATTTACTTGGCTGTGACTCCAGTTCTATGAGTGTGGCCCACCTTCACTCTGTAAACGGTAAATGTATGAATGTAAACACAGTTCCTGTAGGGAACATAAAGCATGGCATGTACAATATCACATACAATACAATTCCATTGTGGTCCTTGATGTAAAAAACAGCGCTCCTGTAGCAGTCCAGGTAAGTGACATCAAGTATGTATAACAAACACACTGTATATGATCAGAAATAAAAAAATAAAAAAATTCACTCCAAACCATTCACATATAAGAATTACATACAGAAAAGCCGAGATGATGAGTTTACACTTCCAACTTTCCCATGATTAACATTCTTTCTAAAACTGAGGTGATTATATATTTTATATTATGCAGTGGTAACTTGTTCCAGTTGCTCCTGGGTTCACATCAAACACAACTCTAACTTGTTCTGAGGTTTTCCTTTAAGTGGTTTTTTCAGACCTTCAAAACCACAAACAAATTGAATATTCAAGACAACACTCAAAACAAGAGAACTGGCCGACAATCTCAGACTTCATCAATTAAATTTGCTTTTCTTGCCAAAAAGCCTGGTTCTTTTGTTCGCTTTCCCAATATGTCACTCTGCACCCGAACTACTGTCTAACAAACATCCCAGATAGCTAACAGAGGGCTTGGCAGATAAAATCTGACCTTCTCAAACACTACTGGTCGAACACAGTTTATTCGGCCAAGGTTTTGTTCCAATTTAGGAAGACACAACTTTTTGTTTACTGGCCATTTTTAAGTAGATTTTAAGGAGTTAATTCTTGAATTTGTTCAGTTAATTCATCAGCATATGAGAATACATTTTCAGTGCAAGCGGATCCCAAATCCTTTGCATATAACTGAAACAAAAAGGGGGCCCCCAGCACTCCCCTGTGGGACACCGCATGTTATAAGTTGACCATCTTAACCCTCTGGAAAGCTTTGTGTTAAGCAACAACTAAGCCATAATTAATCAGATAGAGATTTTTTGCTGTATAGACACCCCCACCCCCCACCCCCACCCCATTGTTTGAATTATGCGGTTTGAAATAACATTTTAATCTACACAGACATAAGGTTAGCATCAGATCTACAAACAGTTTCTAGGAGAGCACTGGGTTACATCTCACAACACATATGCATCCATTGATGTCTTCCTTCTTATGACACTGGCAATAAAGTTGTGCATGGAGGGTCTAGGCATTTCTCTTATCATTGGGAAAAAAAAAGGTGCAACACTTTGAGGTCTGACAGCTCTGGAGTTCCATTAAGAATTCTTCTAAATTTACAGTGAGAGCAAACCGCCACAGCTTGCCGCCCACAGAAACAAGGCAATCACTCACCCAAGCCCCTCTACACAGCCAGACAGCATTTACACACACACACACACACACACACACACACACACACACACACAAATGTTCGTTCATACATGCAGGCAGATTCAGAGATATACACACAGACACAGGAGGCTAAGGGAGAGTGCAGATGATAGTGCTGATGATTTCTTGTTGCTGACAGTTGGCTTGTCCTCTTAGTCCCATGTGTGTATGCATATGTGTGTGTGTGTGTGTGTGTGTGTGTGTGTGTGTGTGGGTGGATGAGGATCCGTCATGGAAAAGGTTACACTGGTGCCAGTGCAAACAAGTGGTGCAGCATCTAGCCGCAAACCACCAGCCAATCTAGAATACACTTCACCTTTGAGACACATACATATTAAGAGGAAGTGCACACATATGGCTCAAAAGCACACACACATTAGTGTACACATGTTGGTTTTTCTATAGTTGTGAGGACACTCATTGACGTAATGCATTACGCTAACCTTAACCATCACAACTAAATGCCTAACGCTAAAACCAGGTCTATACGTCTGCATAAGATTACCACAGAGCCTACACCAAAGCCTACGCAAGTGGCTCATGCTGGTGCACAACCATTGACCTAGTTGTGCTTTTCCGGCCACGAAGAGACATGGATAAGACATGCTACCAAGTAGACCAATCACACACATTGTTGCAGTCTGCGTCCCTAGTTACACTTCTAGGGCACCGCAAATCAGTCACATGTAGTATCGCTTAGGGTTATGTGGCTAAGCTGTACCTACGAATCAACGCAGAAGTATAAATCAGACTTAACCTCACCTCTAACCTAAAACTGATTCCAACTGAACCTTAAAACCAAGTTGAAACCATCAAACAGCCCTTTGAAGTTGTGAGGAGCTGGCCAAAATGTCAGCACAACGAAGGTTTCAAACCAAAAATTTGTCCACACAACCACAGAAAGACATGTCACAACACACAAGTATGTGCACACATAGAAAGAAAAGCATGTAGCTACAAAAACAAACATGCGCACACATGAATGGAAACATGTAAATTCTCCTCTTCTCATCATCCATTCACAGCAGCATGTGTTGGGGTTGACACATACTTCTTGTGGGGCACTTAAAAAGACTTTGCTATTTAGTGCTGATGACATTCAGAAATACTGGATGTTCTTTGGTTTCTAATCTCTTCTTCTGCGCTCTCTGTAGGAGCATGTGGGTCATTAAAAGTCAGGGCATATGGTGCGATGCCTGCAGGAGATGTGAAAGGGCCCCCATCTCATCATCAGCGATACGTTTCTGTATTTGTGACTCAGGAAACAAGAAAGGAAGACGAAAGGAGGAACCTGACAGGGAGAAAGGGATGAAAAGAAATACAATGGGTGAGCGAGATAATTGAGATGCGAAAGACAACAGTTTCAGAACGAGATGAAACAAGTTTGTAGTTTCAGTATTCAATTGCAAATAGACACAAAGCAGAAAAGCACACAAAGCCAATAAATCTCCAGCTGTCTCCCGAGAGTTTGGCTGATGTCTCCCAGGCATGCATGAATATTAAATGGTCTCTTGTAAATCAAACAGTGGTGTGTTGGAGAGGACTGAAACAGAATTAGGGGGGAAAGGGCAGATAATAAATTGACTATTTTCATGGACAATGCCAAAAAGCTTCTCCCCAATGTGAAGATACAGCAAGAGTACTACACGGTAAAGTGTTGGAGAGGCCTAATGGATTCAATTTTTCTCCTTCCTCTCCTCGCCTTTCCAACACACAAACACACTTTCAACAAGATATAATAATGATAACAAGCAGAGTTATAGTGCTGGTTTGATCTCATCATTTCATGCACACACATCCTCTCTAACATTACACTCTGCTGACATGTGGTTACACACTAGAAAAGATGAAGTGTACACAGTTGAGTGCACATGAATTTGCATGTGCGTGTGTGTCAAGATGTCCATGCTCTGGCATTTACTGCAGAGGGGCAGCAGAAATACAAACAGAAAATGGAAAAAAAATGGACACAGAATATGGGTTGTGTGTGTGGGTGTGTGTGTGTGTGTGTGTGTGTGTGTGTGTGTGTGTGTGTGTGTGTGTGTATTGTGCAGTTCTATACGAGTGTGTGCTCCTTTTTTCTTCCCTCGGATGCAGCCTTGGAATGTAATGCAATGTGGAGACAGAAGAGAGAAAGCAACAGACATGAAGAGAGGGAGCGAAAGAGGGAAAGAGATGATACAGGTGAAAGAGAAAATCAACCAGCTCTCACACAGAGACAATCAATAAGCTCTCTTCTCAGTCTATTTCCTATGGGCTGGCCTGGGTAATAGCATTGTGCCAAAGCCGCCTGTGTGTAGCCTGGGAATAGGTTCAGGGTGATGTGATAGTAAAGTATAAAGCCAGCACTGCGGTGGGACTCACACTAATTGTTACTTTTGTCATAAAGAGGGCAGAGGAATCGCTGGGAGAAGGGTTGTGGAGATACAGCTACATTGTCAGGGGATTTTAGGTGCAGGGAGATGAGGAGAAAAGTGTAATTGCTCATATTTTGTTTTTCTTTTTATGGTCTGAACAGAGAAATAAATCACTATGGAGATATGTATGTGTTTTGCTCATGTAGGTTCACACTGCCCAATTACGAGTAAAAGTCATGCAATCTCTTCATTTTCTTTCACAGATTTTTGTAGGGTGGTGAGAGCCATCCTGTGATGGCACAGTAGTATATGCCCAATATCAGACTCTAATGTTACATTTCATGGGATCTGTGGTTTCTTTAATGCTAAAAAAGTTCCATGATGTTTAACTTCAAAACACAAACAAAAGTATTTATTCATGTCAATTTTAATTTCAAGTCCCACTTTTTCCATAAACGCAGGGGAAAGAAACTGCTAATGACAAATTGCACTGTGTTAAGAGAAGCTCATGAAACAACAGCTGGCAAGGAGTCTTTCTAGGTTTTTTCAAATGATTTGAAGATGCACTAATCAATATTTTTATGTTATCAATGGGTCAAATGCATTAATGTCACATGGTCAATAAGACCATGCATATTGGACTTTAATCATTTGAAAGCTAATGTCTCTCCATGTTTGCTGCATGTGTGAATATAGCAGCTTTTTGCTAGCACGTACGCCATATCAACTTCACAAGTTTCAGTTGTCCCCAACAGCCCAAAAATTTGTTAATACTGCTCAAATATCAAAATCTGTCAAAATCTTCTTTGCTGAACAATGTTTTGTCTGGGAGGATGCTTTTAAAAACAAGGTCATATTGTAGTATTTAGTATTTTTAGGTGCCTTTAATGAACACCAATCCCTACAAGCCCAAGACTGTTAATGTTACCAGTCAAGGAGAAAAAAAATGATGTACAAGTGCACACCGCTGTGGGAAAAGTTTTTCTAGGAAGTGTAGCTTTGTAAAGGTAAAATTTGTCACTTTTTTTCTACCACTGAACATGGTTTCTTTCCAGGATCAGGTGGTGGGATTGTCACTTGACAAGAGCTTCAGCAATCATTGCCTTTATAATACAAGAGGTTATAATATGTTCTCCTGAGCAGCACTACGTCTTCAGGGCAGATTGGAGGCTACAGTGAGCTGCTATCGGGAAGTGATGAGACAGACTGGAGATAGCTGGTTAGCATGCTAACTCCAGTAGAAGAAGAGACGTGATAGAGACGAGTTAACACTGCTGTTGCTTTCCACCTCTGGACACAGCTCTTGGCAAGTAAAGGAATGAAGTTTGATGCTGAACTCGCAATGTTTCTTCTAATGCTAACACTGGCTATGTAGCAATAGCAAAGATTATAAATATCTTCTTTAAATGCTACCAAATTAAGTCATTTTAATTATGCTAAAATCACAAATTGGTTCATTTCCATTGGTAAGTGGTGTAATGTGTACTAGTTCATTTTAGTTCATCTCTCAGTGCGATATGCACTTTGTTAGAAAGGCAAACAGTTACAGCGGCTAGCAAGGAAGTGGTGCTCAGCACAGCCTCTGTCATGGTATCCGACATAGTTTTTAAAAATGTTTTCAACTATTTTCCCCCTCCATTACTATTTGTTAATGCAACAGCTCCATTTTGGCAGGGGAATGATTAAAATCTCATCTCATCTTATAGTTTCCATGCATCATGCGCCTGCCTGTCCCTCCGAATCTCCACCAGGAGCAGGAAATAAAACCCAGTGTGACACATGGGGGATGACGAGGGTGGAATTTCCACTCCAGTGCAGGTGAAGCCAATGATTCATTAAAAAGAACGAGCAAGTCAGCAGGAGCGCTATGGTGAGGAGGGATACTTGGGCAGGCGAGGGGGGATGGAGGGGTGGAGAGAGGACAAGACGGGTGGGAGCAAAGAGGAGAAGAGAAGGTGCAGAGCAGAGTGTCGGGCTGTAGTTTCCACCCATATGGTCAGCCAGTTGGTTGGTGGGCCAGTAGTCAGGTCTCAGTGATCCTGAGCTTCACCACGCATGACCGCCAAATCATCACACTCACACACTCACACACTCACACACACACACACACACACACACACACACACACACACACACACACACACAACCTAACTAATCTCTGAAAAGGGCGATGTGCGTGCTGTGGAGTGTGTATGAGTGTGTGTGGTATTGGACAGGTGCGCCAGATGTCCACTTTCCACTCCCATGGCCATTGTCACTAACATGTTCAGGTATCATGGGAGGGGATGGAAGCCAAATGGCAGACACAGAGACCAGCGTATCTGGGGCTGGCCGTGGAGACCGAGACGGGATCGGCTGCATCCGCCTGGCAGGCTACCCAGGTAAATACCTCACATGGCAGCAACCCTGAAATATGCCACAACATTTCAAAAGGCCACACAGGAGTCAAACTATGTTGCTTGCTTCTTTCCAAAGATGATCTAATGAAATTATCTGAATAACTACAATGATCCCACCTTACTTGGTTTATCCAGTACTTGCACTGTGAGCAGGTTTAAGCAACAATTACATATTTGCTTTACATCTAATCTGTTTCAGGTGACTTTACAAGAAAAAAAAATGTAATATAGAGAAAGATGATTAGCTTAGTGTACTATGAAATATGGAAAACAGGTGACAAAAGTAACAAAAGTGATGAATTTATAGCCAACCAGCCGTTAGATGTTACTTAATATTAAACACAGTGTGTAAAGATGCAGCAAATAGGCAAGTGATTTGTTGTTGAAAAGCTATTTCTGTCACCTTATAAAAGGAAGGTCAGTGATGGATTATTCAAAGTGTTATCATTTGCGGTTATCAGAAGCTCTAATTGTCTTCTTTTACTCCCAGAAGAATGTTTAACTCCTACACAAAATGTTTATTAAAATCATGTTAATGAAAATAATGTTGCCCAGCAACAAATGCAACTCCAGTCTTTAAGATAGCCTTTAGTTAATATTGCTTTCAACCAAATGTGAATCCATGGAGAGAAACACTAATCATTGGATGGCTTACAAAAGGCACCAGACTTCTCAATGTTACAAGTTTAAACAAACCATCAGACACAGAATAAGAAACAGAAGAACTGAGAGTATCATCAGCATTTGTTTTCTGCTATGAAATGCACACGTTCTCGCTTCCTTGATTGTGACTAATAGTATTTTGACAGAGCACCCAGCTGGTGTATCGGCAGTATGGGGCAGCGCATCTGCTATCCTTCTCAACTTCAGCCTGACCTCTCTGAGGGAAGCTCTCACACACACACACACACACACACACACACTCATCGCAGGATGCCGCCATCCCACGCAGGGCAGCTGAGTGAGCGAGCTAACAGCCTGTGACCACGCTGTAATTATGAGCCGTTTTGTAATTATGAAGCACTTCGGTAGTTCTGCCTCGACCACTGAAAGTTTTATTTTTTTATCTTCTTTTATGGCCTGCAGAAGCAGAGACAGAAACTAAAGATGAAGGGAAAAGGTGGGAAACAGTGGTTCAATGAAAAAACTAGCGGAGAGGTTCAAAAATGAGAGAAAGAAAGGAAAAAGAAAGAAAAGAGTAAACAGTGGGCAGAATAGAGAAACAAATGACAGTGAGACAGAAACAGCTGTCCCTCAGCTGCAGTCTCCTCAGCAGGATTTTCCACTGAGAAAAGTGCCAGTGAGCCGCCTGTAAAGCTGAATCATTACACCGTTAACCCCCAATCCATCTTCATTTGACTGAGCTGTAAGAAACTATATCAGTAAAGAAGCCATGGAGCTTCTTGAAGTTGACTGTGGAAATGGGGTGGAGCGAGGGCTAGGACCACTAAACACCCCCTCCTCAACCCACAAGCCTGAATGTGGGCATGACCAACAGAGAAGGCGACCTCTCTCTCCCACCCTCTCTCTCCCTTCTTCCGTGGCTTTGTGGTTGGGTGCAGCAATGAGAGGTGACTTGTGGCCGATTGTGATTTATGTGGTGGTGGGGTCGGGTGTGCGGGACGTGGGCCGGTGGAGGGGAGAAGATGGATCCAAGGTGTGACCGAAGGAGACAATCTGATTACAGCTTTCTACCTCCTTTCATCTTCATCTTCGACACTCGCTGGTTCACTTGCTCTTATGCCCATGTTATGTCGCTATGGTAACCTAAAACCTGGTGAGAAGCCAGGTGATGGGAATGGTGACCTGATGATCGAGGCAGAGATGGACACA
Source organism: Seriola dumerili (assembly GCF_002260705.1). Classification (NCBI taxonomy): domain Eukaryota; kingdom Metazoa; phylum Chordata; class Actinopteri; order Carangiformes; family Carangidae; genus Seriola; species Seriola dumerili. The sequence continues at coordinate 13,058,957 of NW_019174393.1, forward strand.
TGCTGAAGGTGTTTAGGAAGAATCATAGACTTCCATTTAGAGAGATGGTTACAGATGAAAGGACGGAGACCTGGAGAAAAGTTGTTTGTTGTTATTTTACTTACAATAGGATCACAGGGGTGGCACACCACTAGTCCAATCCAGAACAGTTCTCAGAAGAGGAGGCAGTAACTATCCAGTTACCATGTTGTCCCATGTGAGGCAACTAGGTGACTGAATAGTTTGTAGCATCAACTGACAGTTTCCAAGAAAAGGTAAATTGATGCACGTTTATATGACTATTAGGAGTTGGTTTGTTAAGACAATCAGCTGCTGGCAGTCCCCCTGGGGATCAATACAGTATCCTGACTCTGATTTCAAGTTGCGTGCCATTAAAAACTGTTGCAGAAGAAGAAGGCACAACAAGATATAATTAAAAGAGCACCAGTCAATCCTGAAATTATGAAAAACAAACATGGTGGAAACATGGCATTCCTCTCTATTTCATTTATTAACTTTAATGTTCAGCTTTTCTCAGTCCCACCACTACTATTGTTGATACACAATTTACTCAAACTGATTTTCAGTTTCAATGACAGAAAAGTAGCCCTCATCTTTTTTTCAGGCGATCGACTGTTTACATTTCTGCTGACATCTTTCAGTTTATGCTTTTATCCATTCTATACATCACTCCAACTGACATTTCAGCTCCATTTCAACCCGAACCGAATCGTCAACTCTTTTGCTCCAACTCATACCTCCACCTCATTTGGCGCTCACGCTTACATTGAATTAATCAACCTCTTCCAATGTTTCCACTAAATCTTTTCTAGTTAAAGAGGCAATTACAAACAATGCACCCAGTGACCTTACACACCAAAGACTGACAATCCACCATGTGCAATACAAGTCATCTGCTGCTACTTTTTGTATCTTGTATATTTAGTAATTAATTTTACATATTATATTTTATTTATTATATTATTTATCTTCTTTAAGTCTTTGGTTCTTGTCATTTGGTAATCTGTTTTATTTCTTTGTACTGTCCACTTCAACTACTTACTTGCTGTGACGTGGGAAATTTCCCCACTGTGAGGCTAATAAAGGAAGATCTTCTCTTATCCTATCTTAAGGTGAATCATTTTGACTGCAGAAACATACAGTTATTCCAAAGGCTGATATTTAGGTCTAAAGCTTGGAGCTGCAGTTATGTACCTTAGATGCATATGTGCACACAAAGGCAGTACATGGTCAAAATATGTATTTATTTGTAATTCCTGCATTTATTTATATAAATCCATGAATCAGACCTAGATCAGCTCTCCTCGATCACCGACACTACAAGCAATTGTAAGGAGTCCACATCCACACCTGCATGCACATGCCTGCATGCACATGAACATGAAGGTCGACTAAAACCTGCTGTGTTCTAAGACTGCCATCAAGTGGCAGAAAGAGGGACTGATGGTGCAACTTTGCCCATGCCCGCACTGATATTTGATGATGAAAATAATGAATGTATAAAACTGAATTATTTGTTATGTCAAAATTCACAAATCGGGAATGAGCATTTTGCTCTCTACAAACTGAGAAGATGTGAGGAAGGAGAAGAAGTGGAGCAGTGAGGACGAAGGAAGGATGGATTTCTTAGGTGGTAGAGGAAGGAGGAAATAAAGTAAAGAAAACAAAGTCAGTTTAAAGACAATTTAAAAACTTGGTTCATAGTGACGACCCAGTGTATATATTTAAATTGGCGCAGACAAATGCTGACTTCCTAACACAGCCATAATAATGAAGGCAAGCAGTTCTAAATGAGCAGCCTGATGTACACTAAATCACAATACAGACAATAAATATGAGAAGTTGATTGTCTCATCTACTGCCCAGAGGGAGAAGTGAAGTGTTGGTCTTCCCTGGATTAGATCATTTATCACCATCATCAGTACAGTGTGTATTATTATGCTGCTGAGAGATGTGAAAATAGCTGACCACAGTGTGCGATCTACTCCTGACTAAGGCTTTGTAAGAGACACAAAAGAGCAAAAACCCTGCTTAAAAAAAAGGTGCTAGGTGTAGCAGTTTTAACGTCAATAAATCATTATCACTATCATTTGAGACATTACAGGCAATTTTACACTTTAAAAGTTACAAAGCACTTTACAATCAAGAGATGAAAGACTGACAAAGGTGAGATTAAAGGGAACAGAATGAGTAGTGAGGTAAAGAATAAATGATCATTGTAAGCCTTGAGGCATTCAGGGGGATAATAAAAGAAGAAGGCACATACACAAGAGAATAGAAATCATGATGGAGGAGGATTTTCCATAAGATGGCAACAAAAAAGTTGTTGCTTTTAATAATTCAATAGTTCAGTAAACAATTTAACCATTAATGAAACCATTAATTAAAGCTTATAAAGCCTTTAAATTGTTGATTATCAGAAAGTGGTACCAATCTATTTAAGTTATTTTGCTAAATTTCCAGAAACAGCTTTAAAACAAACTGATTTTCAAAATAAACTGGAGAGCAGAAAGAACCAACGCTGTATTTTTATATTCTTAAATCCTGAACAAGCTGCGGTAACCCCTCAACATAATTTCCCCCCTTTTATTTCTCTTTCAGTAGCTTTATGGTTGTCCGTCAGTATCTTATCAGCTTGTTCTATCCCTTCATTGAAGCTATATGATGTTTATACTGAGTGAAATATTCAAACCCAGGTTGCAATTTCCAAAAAAAAAAAAAAGTTCTTGCACATCTTAAAGTCCTAGTGACACATGCATAGGATCGAAAGGTCTCCTTTTGAGAACAAGTGAACTGAGCAGGATCTTTGTTTCCCACTCATGTCTTTTAAAAAAATAAAGTTTAAATTATTTTGCTCAGCATTTGAGATCTCAGATTGGGGTTAATTGAAAAGGTGGCCAGTGGCATTCAAGGAGCAATATGACTGTTGTGCTATAGCTACATAGCCAACATTAGCATTAACAGCTGTTTATCAGTCTAGAAGAAACATCGCAAGTTCACCATCAAACTTTTTTTATATATCACTAAAGAGCTGTCTCCAGCGGTGGAAAGAAATGGCAATGTTAACTCTTGTCTCCATCACTTCCTTTCTGCTACTGACGTTAGCATGCTAACCAGCTAGCCAGCCAGCCCACCCAGTCACTTTCTGATACCGAGTCACTGTAGCCTCCAATCTGCCCTGAAGTAGTAATGCTGCTAAGAGAGTATATTATAATCCCTTGTATTGTAAACGTAACAATGGCTGAAGCTCTTGGCAAGCGACAATCACCACCACCTGCTCCTGGCAAGAAACCACATTTGGTGCCAAGAAAACTTACATATAGCACCTTTAAATAAAAATAACTTTTTTATTTTTTTATTTCTGTCAACTTTTGCCAGAGGTGACATTTGACACTTAAGCTTGATACTATTAATTTAAATGACATTTGATTATAAAGACTATTACTACAATTTCTTACTTCTGCAAGAGCACTAGGCATGTTTCATGTTGCACACTGGCCTAGATGTTATCCCAGTCTCTTGGATCTTATATTTTCCAAGCTTTCAAAATTAATTAGACAAAGATTTGAACACACCGCACATATCAACTTTAATTCGTCCCCGTCACATTGATCGACAAGTGAACACAGACAAACCTAAGGATCGACAGACTGATAAACATCCAGACAAATATGCCACATCACTTCTGCTCATTACCCTCTGGCCTCAGCAGGCGAGAGTGTGTGTGCGTCTACCAACCTTCCTTCTTCCTTCCTTTGGATGTGACATGAATAACCATACTATGAATACCTCTCACTCTGTGATGCAGCACAGCCTCCCACTCAAAAGACTTTGGGTAATTAAAATCAAGACAGCAAAAAGCTTGGGAAATAACTTTGAGTGTCAGAGTGGAAGAAAGAGAAATGAGACAGATGGGGGAAGATGAAGTGAAGCAGGATGTGAGGAGCCTGTGTTATTTGGTATGATTAGTATGAGAGAAGAGGGAAAACCTAGATGGACAGTGTGGGATGGAAACTGTATTTCTTTCACCCCAAATGACAGTAAACAGCAAGGAAAATAGCTTTAATTTGGCACTTCACTACACAAAAATCATGTAATGAGAAGTCTCTAAACTGCACAAAGCTGGCTCATGTTTAGCAGCTCTGCTTGTCTGAATGAGACATTTTACAAAACTTGTTTTCTTTCAAAAATGTTGCTCTCGTAACCAATTTGGAAGTTGTTTTTCATTAATTTTCCATCCTTCCCAATTTAGTCTTCTCAGTACCAAACGAGTCACAACACAGTTTTTTCCTCTCAGAATGAAGAGTTTAAAGAGATACTCTCCAACTTATATTTCCTTTGTGGAAGACTTGTATTTCACTCTCAATTTGATTCATCCTCAACTACACACAAGGTGGATTTTCTGCCTGTGGCCATATCCAATACTGGAACTGAAATAAGGCAAGTGGTCGAAGGTCTCCATTAGTGGATGTGAGATGTTCTTTGTTGCAGCTTTGTGATGTAGGTGTGCAAACTGCCTACATTTTCACAAACAAAATTATGTACCATGACATAAAGGGGGCAGAATCTGTTTCACAGCTTCATAAGGAGAAACTAGTTGTAAAAAAGCAAATAGCAGTTTCGTAGAGAGGACAAAAACAACGTCAACATCGTTGTGTCAGAAAAGGAAGAAACAGAGCACCGAGCACAGGTGTTCCTTTATCACCATCGTCTGGCCTCTCCAGATCAAACCAGCCAATAGAAACAAAGATGCTGAATTAGCTCATGAGTGGAAACAGGTGTGGTGACTCTCCTGCTCTGAAATGAACTGCCATGTGTTTGTTTTCCCTGAAAGAGAAAAAGGAAACTCCACTGATAGTAAAAAAGGTCATCTCACAGCCTTTCATATATATAACTAATATACTGATGACCAGCAGTCAGCTCTGTTCTTAGTGGACATATCCTGACTTCAGTCATTAGCAGAAACTTTTAATCAAAAGAAAATAAAATTATAAATTGGATGGCAGGAGAAAGTTTCCTCACTCTCAACATTTTTGGCATTTGTTGACATAATATGAGCCTTTGTGGTGTTGGACATTGTGGGAGAGCTATAAACTGGCTACTATTTCAGCTTTTTCTACATTGTCATATTGGTATTTTGGATGTCTAAATTAATCGTCTGCGTACTTTTGTTTGCAGACTCGTTTGCTTCAAATTGGCCTTGGAGGAACAGATAAAGAATTTTAAATTGAATTGAATTAAACTGAATCATCAGACCAAGAATGATGCGGAGGAAATGTTTTCACTATTAGTGCCACAACTACCGAGATATAGCTGTTTAGACTTAATTATCTACTCAATTTACACAGTATTTCATATTTAAAGCATTACTAAGTATTTTGGGGAGACAGTGATATTAACGTCTGTCAGAGTTTAGGGTTAGGGTTTTAAACTAAAAAAAGTTTATTGCTGCAATTGGAATTGGGGTTGATGAGAGCTGTGAGACTGAGTCGAGTACTAATTCTCTGTGGGTTGGTGTCAGCAATCACTAAGCACTTCATTAGGAACACCTGTCCATCAGCTTATTCTTTAAATTATTCAATCAGCCAATCATGTGGCAGCAGTGCAATGGATAAAATAGTGTAGATACAGGTCAGGAGCTTCAGTTAATGGTCACATTAAACATCATAACGGGGACAAATCACTCAGTGACTTTGACCGTGGCGTGATTGTTGGTGTCAGACGAGCTGGTTTGAGTGTTTCTGAGACCATCAATCTAAACAGTCTCTAGAGTTTTAGCAGCAGTTCTGTGGATGGAAACACCTTGTTGAGGTCAGAGGAGAATGACCAGACTAGTTGACACTGACAGAAAGACTCCTGTAACTCAGATAACCACTCCTTACAACAGTGGTGAGGAGAAAAGCTTCTCAGAATGAACATGTTCAACCTTGAGGTGGATGGGCTACAACAACTGAAGACCACGTCAGGTTCCTCTTCCTGTCAGCCAAGAACAAGTAGTGGACACAGGGTCACCAACAGTGGACAGATGAAGACTGGAACGTAGCCTGGTCTGATTGATCTGGATTTTCTGAATTTTGGCGCCATGGCCATGAATCATGGACCCAACCTGCCTTGTGTCTACAGTCCAGACTGGTGGTGGTGCTGTAATGGTGTGGGGGAATACCACAGCCTATCTTCTTCCAACAGGATAATGCTCCATGTCACAAAGTCGTCTCAAACTGATTTCATGAACATGACAGTGAGTTCAGTGAACTTCTGCGACCTCCCATGTCTCCAGATCTGAATCCAGTAGAACACCTTTGGGATGTGGTAGAACAGGAGATTGGCAGTCAACAATCATTGTCAACATGAAGCAGAATCTCAAAGGAAAGTTTCCAACATTTCGTGTCCATGACATGAAGAACTGAGGCTGTTCTAAGAGCAAAGGGAGGAGCTACCCAGTATCAGTATGGTGTTCCTAATAAAGTGCTTGTGGGTCTATAATCTGTCAGAGAGCACACACACACACACACACACACACACACACACACACACACACACACACACACACACACACACACTTCCTCTGTTCTGCGCTGTCCTTGTGGAGGAGAGCAGAAAATAAGGTGCCAGCAACCAGCGGCTTTCATCAGACTTTCCAATGTTTTGCTGGTGACAAGCAGTGGCACACTGTATTACAAATACACACACGCACACACACACACACGCACACGCACACACACAGATTCCCCATCAGATAACCATGACCTTAGATGTAATGTGCAGACAGATGCTGTTCTCTTCACTTGTTCTCTCCAAAGCATTCGCCGTTTTATTAGAGGGACTAAAAATGTGAAAGCAATCAAACTGAACAGTGAAGTTATCAGATTGTCAGAAATATGAAACAAGGAGGAACGCCTGGTATACGCTAACTTACCATACACACAAATATGGCAGTCAGTGCACCATTTAGCCACCTTATCAAAGAACATTCAATCTGCTGCAAGCTTGGGCTGTTTGAGCTGTTTGAAGTTTTTTTTAATAGTTTTGTTTCTACATTAAAATGTTGGACTTTTGAAGTCGACTGAAAAATCCTGGACCTTTTCTCCTGAAAATGGATCGGAGAAAGCCTTTGAGCTGTTGTATTAAAAGCAAACATTGGACCTCGTCTTTGTCAAGGACACTCTAGTTATTAGAGACCAAGACAGTCCATTCTACAACCAATCAGCCCAAATTTTATCTTAAAAAAAAAAACTACTACCTTTTCCTTATTCATTGAACAGATTTATTCATGTCTAAAAACTCCAGGCTGCACTGCTAATTATGTACAGGGTTGGTTTTCTTTTCAGCGCTCATCCCAACGAAACATTAATGCGAGTTGAAGCTCGCCTTTTGATGACCCAACAAATCTGTCTCTGTTCAAAGAGGCAAACATGCTTCAGCAGTCAGCAAGACAAGAGAATAACAATTAGAACATGCCATTTAAAATCTCAGCCGTCAGAGATACAAAGCGCCTGGTCGTGTTCCTTCATTCGTCGAACGCCGGGTCATGGCTCTCTGCAGTTATCTGTGGGAGTTATCTGCTTGATGTGTCGCCTCCCCTCATCTTAAACATCTGCCAGTCACACACGCATGCACACACACACACACACACACACACACAGTGTCTCCCCATTCACTCCTCAGACGTGTGCCAAATAAACATCATTAAAAGCAGGCAGCGGTTGCCCCCATGCGACACCCACCATGCGTGTCGGGTAAACACCACAACAACTCATTAGCATCCAAAGTCATCAAATTACAGTGTGTGTGTGTGTGTGTGTGTGTGTGTGTGTGTGTGTGAGTGTGTCTGTGTGTGTGTTTAAGTGAGAATTTGAAGACTTTTATGTATGTGTGTGGAGGCATGTGTACCTATACTTACGGCGAAGAGCTTGGGAGTACAGTGGGAAGAAATATCGCCTTACATGTTCGTGTGTGTGTGTGTGTGTGTGTGTGTGTACTCACTCCACATCATGCATGAGCGCCTACATTCATGTGGCTTCAAGCAAAAGGGAAAACAGTTCATTGTTCAATAAGCAAACTTCTGCTAAAATATTCATGAGTGGCCTCCGCAGTGGGGTGCGGCAGGTTGAGTCAGGTCGAGCTCATTTAAACAGCAGAGTGAGCTAAAATGGGAGCAGAAGCTCTGGAGAGAGCTGGTTAGTTAAGGTCAGTGATTTGAAACCTTCTGCAGTAGTGATGCAAATGTTGAAATAACAACATTTGAAGGTTTTGCTTGATGATTGAAAACGTTCCAAGAAAGCTTTGGATATTTCTGTTTTTATCACATTCTACTTGTCAATGAAGAGATTAAAAGCGAAGGCTGCCATTATGCAGATTATTCTCTTAATGTCAACAAATCCAATAAAAACACCAAAATCAACAATCTGTTAGTTCATCTCTCAGTACTCTCTGATGGCATTCAGCTCCAAGCCTAAAGACATACACTTTTAAAAACATGTCACAAACAGAAAAAAAAGTTCAGTAATTTCCTAAAACAGCAGGGCACATTACTTAGACAGGAGTAAATAGTACATTTATAGGGAACTATTTTCAGTGGCGGATTTATACACATTTGGTGTTCCAGTTATGGCAACAGGATGGGGTTGTTTTCCTTAGTTTTTGGGACATCAATGGAGGTCTTTGTCAGATAGGATTAATCTTCATCAAGGCTTTGGCTACACATGACATCTGTTAGTGTGATCAGTTCATTTTGGCTTATGATAAGATTTGTTTAAAAGAACAAAAACAGATTATTGCTGCCAACAACAGCCACTGTGGTCAAAAGAGGTGATTACAGGTTACATTTCTTTTCATTTTCTGAGACTCTCTTGAGTTTTGATTTGAACACATCATCATTAGGTGACGCGGTTTAGTGTGAGCGGAGCAGTGCTGGACTATGAGGCAATTTTGGTGCAGTGACCCCAGTTGGTCTTGCACACACACACACTGGCCTATACATAATAATTTCAAAAGAAATGAAAGTCTTTAAGAGTCATTCATATATATGCAGGGAGCCAGCACAGAATTTGTTTTTTTTATGTAAACAGCAGGAAAACAAGTTTCATTAAAATGAAGTGGTGCCATCTTGAAATATGTCATCCTATTCTCTTAATACACCCGTGGACACAAGCAGGAAACAGCCTGTTGATATATATTGCGTTTATCTGTGACATGCTAAAACATAGTGTAACAGTAGCGCAGGTGGAGAAGAGCCACAGAGTCAGCAAATGTGACATTGATGTCTCAGTTACACAACAGTGTCTATCTAAAGTTTGCTAACATTAGCTTTCATAAGCTACTGGCCATGCCACACTATGTGAAACTGAAGCTGCAAATCCTCAGAGTGCAGTAAATTGAGAAAGTGACAATTTTATTGCTCCTGAATGAAACTTTTCATCGGAAATAGGAAAACATTTTCTTTGAAATGTTACTTTAAATGAATGGAAAGATTCAGCCTGGCCCTCTGCAGCATTCACAGTAATAATGTGGTTAAAGGCTCAAATGGAAGGAAAACCAGAAAAATAACGCTTTAAAAAAAATATGAGGAGGGGTATATATTTACACAGCGTGTCAGGATATTAGTATACGATAAGACTTACCAGACCAAAGCCAAACACAGTTTAACATAAGAGCTGAGCAGAGCAAACAAAATGTGCCTCATTAAAGTGAATCCTGAGACAGGTCTCAGCAAGAACTCAAAAGTGCAAACAAACCGTAGCATAACTTTCCAAATATTAGGGGTTTATTGTGTGAGACATCAGCAGGTGCCTGACTTATTTGATCCTCGATACATTTAAAATACGTTTTGCAGCATAAACTACAGATGTACCACTGTTAGATTCAATGCTTTAAGTCACCCAAGGCCTCCAGGTAGCAATAGCAGAGGTAGCTGCACAGCACACTTCTCCTCCTCCACTTTCACAGTCTTCATTATACAGCAAACAGCTGGAGGCCTCGGGGAAGGTCGTGAGTGCCTCTGTGCTAGTGCGTGCGCGTGTGTGTGTGTGAGTCCTGAGGGAAGGTTTTGGACCTAATTGGCACCAGCATGTCAAATGTTCTCGTGAACCAAGCTGGCACCCCTGTACGTCAAAACTCCCCGTTCCCAACAAATTGAGCGGCGCATGAATGCGAATAAGTGTGCCGACCCCTGAGTGACTTTTAGCATCCCAGCGCTGCAGGCAATGAGGACAGAAGCAGGAGGGCTGGAGGAACATAAAATCAGTTTATAAAAATTAACATAGAAAAAATATTCGGACTGGTAAGTAAAAATGACTAAAATGACTGCTAGGAGGTTGCAAACATCTAAATCCAAATAAAGTTATGTTTTCTGAAGGTGAAGCCACATTTAGCTCTCTCGCTGTTCCATATATGATATACATTATGAGCACATTTTTCTTTTCTGCCGTGTCATGATGTGTCTGTACTTGCACCAATTCTACTGGAACAATCCTGTATGATAAAACCTCATCGCTGCACTGTGTGTTCAACGGACTCGATGATCTGATTAGACTCTAAAACACCTCGCTGGATAAATTTAGATATTAATGAGGAGAAAAATGATTTTCTTCAAACTACTATAACTCCTTAATAAGTTAAGATGCAGAGCTCCCATTAATACCAGCCATTATGTGGAGACAAGTATGCTGACACAGAATTATTTGCTAATGAATGTGAATTAGCTTAATTAATGACCTCATTAACATAACTACTTATGTTCAATATATCACAGAGATATGGGAGGACATTAAGCAGCTCAAGTGCCTCTCGTTTATTATATTTCCACCTAATTTATATTGCATATTTTAATATTTTATGACATGTTCTACTGTCACATATTAGATATTTATTTCACATTTTTAGAATGTTTTGTCAGACATATTCTGCACTTGTGGTTAATCTGCACAGGATAATGATAAAGAGAAACACCAATCCAACTTCCCATACCAATAATTTTCATACAATCCCTTGCAGTTTGGTTTGGGTTTTGCAATGTGGGGGTGAGTTTACCTCCTTTTTTACAAGTCAAGCATTTCATAGTCATTTTCTTTGAAATTTCTTGGAAAGAGCTACGTAATCATAATAAAAAAAATATGGAAAAAAAAAGACAAATTTATGAGACATTGATGCCAGCTTTAGTGAATTACTGAACAAGCAGTAGGGTGGTGTTATTTTTAGCCTTTCTGAAGCCAAAAACACAAACTTAAAAGTCTAAGGAGTTGATTAAACTGTTTGTCCTTACTGCATTTATAATGTTAGCATATGTGGCCAGTAATAACTGTTACCGTAAAAGTCAACCGTGACATAGAAAAAAGAAAAAGCTCAGTCTTTTAGCATTATATCATGTACACCATGTATATTACATGCATATTTAAGACTCTTTTACTGGCTTCTTGTTTTAAAACAAATGTGCTGGAAACTTTAAAAAGTCAGCTGGAGGGTTTTAGCTTTAGCATTAGCTTATTCTAGCTATCTACAACTCTGAGAATGTGTTTGTGACAGTCGTGTTTTCAGCTGACAAAATCCATATTTGTCAGATAAAAATGAGAAAGTTACTGAGAGTTTCGAGACGTGGATCTCCAAAGGTCATCACCATTACTGCACTGCCCTTGTGGTGTATGACAGTGGAAAGCTTGACAAGGCCTAGCTACCATTAATAAGGAGGGTGTTGCTTAGATTATGGGCCGGGGAGCACTTTGAGTTGTGACCTCTATTTCTAAATTTCTGGCTACGGCCTTGTGCCTGAGAAAGAGAGAGGTTCACTAACTTCTAATTACGTATAGTCAGAGACAGTGCTTCAGCCATTACCATCCGCCAGAGGCTTTTATAGTTTTTCAACGGCTGGTGTGTTTGTCTCTCAAGCTCTCTGGATGGTCCAACCCAGTTTGAAAACCCTCTTTTGGCAGCTGTAAAAACAATGTGTGGTGTGTATTATGAATTAACAGACAATATGGCCCTGTGGACAGAAATGCCTGCTTCCTCTTGTTCCTCTGTGTACCTCCCAATGCAGCTTTCTAGTCTTCATTGTGGAACAAGCAAAAAGGTTCACTGGGAGGGTAAAGCTGACACCAGATCTGCATAAAAGACCTATCATCCATGAAGACAAAAAGTAGTTGCTGCTGCTCCTTGGAGCTGTATTAGGTGAGAATCCAATTACAAGAACGTTATTGAACTATGTGCTCACTTAACTTTGATTGGTGTTCTGATTCAGATCAGATTTAACAGCTGATTTCCAGTTGTGTGTGAAAGAGAAAGATGAAAATTACATTAGGAGGAGAGAAGCAGACAGTTGATATTGCTTCATATTTATGTTATATTGACCAAAAGTAAGTATCATTTTGTTTTATTGCTTTTTTTGTTGCTTCTTTGATTCACCTCTCTCAGTTATGGTAGGTCTTTATTACGCACATCCACGGTATGAACTTGCTTTTATTTGTGTACGTTTTATAATAACTGCCATTAACATCCATGATGAGTGCTTCAGGAAGACAAGCAGATGCATCATGCTGTGCGCGGGTGTGTGTATGTGTGTGTGAGTCATTACGCTGGGTGCTGACAGCTGCTAGAGGAGAGCTACGGCCAGAATGGCCTTCTATCCTTTAGGGGAAGCATCATTTCAACATTTAACTAATGACTGATGGCCAGGCAGCCAAATGCACGTCCTCTCTACCCCAGCACACACAGCACCGCCACACACAGAGACAGAGAGGTCACCTCAACCCACCACAGCTCCTGACTGGCCGCTTCACTCATATACACACCACACAACCGTGAACATCTGTATGTAAGGACACAGCCGGTTTAAAATCTGGTAACAGCTCCTCCGCTGTACGTGCTATCAAAAATATCAAATACAAGTTGCTGACTTAAAAGTTGCTCTCTAATTCCTGCAATTTATCAAGTGGAATTGTGTTAATAATTTTGACATGTGGCTGATTAGACCGCTGCTCAGGTTGAGGTGAGGTGCAGCAAAGTTGGAAATGAAATAAAGTCACCAAACTCCACATACTGAACTTTTATTCAAAAGTGTTCGGGTCTAACGGCAGAGTAAGAGTTTGTAAACTCCCTCACAGTCCTGGGAGGAGGTCTAATCAGGGTAAGTGAAAACACCTGTGTAGGTGCAACATAGTATCACTTGACAGGTGGGAAATAGAAGCTTCTGTTCAATATGTTGGGTTCAGAAGTAAATGGCCTTTTTCCATGTTATTGGATGTCCCCTTAAAGAAGTGCTTAATATTGCACTAGTGTAACATTGTAAGATGCACCTGCAAGGTTAAATTTACCCATAATATACCTGTATAATGTCATTAAATGTGCATAAAATGTGGTACAGCTCCTTCATCACCACAGGGTGATAGCACACTCTGTAGAGCTGAGGGGAATTGCAAAGTTGGGTGATCATTTTGTGTGAGCAACACCCTTTACACACATCATTTTTGATGTTAATGTAATTGTTCAAATATCCTCAGGCTAAACTTAATTCTTAACATTTAACAATTTTGTTTTTTAGTGTAAAGCATTACAGCTCCACGCTAACAAGAATAGGCAAGGCCAGTCATATGAGAAAATGGCAGTGCAAAAATCATTATATAAGTCACTTAGCTTTGTGATATACTGACTGCTTTTGTTTGAAAAACAAACATTTCAACAGCTAGCTAACTAGCTTTGTTGCTAACTGGGCAATAAGAGAACATGGTTTATTTTGACCAGCAGTTCATACTTTTTCTCAACTTTTCGTAGGCTTGAGAGTGTGTGATGTGTGCGACACGTACACACACACACAAACCCCAAAGTGGACAAGGAGACAGAGCTGAGCTGTCAAAGCGTGTCACCATTTTGTCATAGTGTACAAATGGTAAAAGGTGCCACGTTTGGCAATGTCTCTTTTGGGCAGACTAAAAATACACTGAATCCATCAAGCAAAGCAGCGGGGTAGACAGAAGCGTCTGAATGACTCTGAGGTGTCATTTACAGAGTGTCGCTTCAAACTGCCTTTAACTGTATGAAAGTTCGTGACACTCTTTCTCTTGCTCTGTTCTGAAACAGAGCGTTTATGAACAAAGAGAAAAAGTGAGAGCTTCTGTGAGTTACAGAAGGAATACACTTCACATCCACACGTCAACACAGATCAGTGAGTGAGGCGCCTTCTCAAAAGGACGGAACAAAAAAAAAAACAAAAAAAAACAAAACAAAAAATCACTTTGAGTTCAGCATGTGTTTGACAGGTTCTCTGCAGGAAATGTGTTAAGGATGAAATGCTGCTTTTTCTTGTCTGAGCAAAAATTGATTTTTGGTGCTTTGAAGATAAACCACATTATCTTGATTCTTGTTATTGAACTCTCAGTTAACAGGTGTGGACTGTTTGTGTATAACTGATACATAAAAACACTGAAACATCAGTCATCAGTGTATTTATCTGTTTTCTGTGTAAAAATATACTACCATATGGATATAAATGCAAGTTTACTTAAAATAATCACACCTCAATCACAACGTAAATTGGAAGTAAATAGCGTTTGCCACAGTCCTGATTGACAGCATTGACTGGTGACTCATTTACACATAAATTGCAATTTAAAAACTGCAAATAGCAAACTTAAAATGAGCACGGGGGTGAGCAAGGTGAAAATTCTTTTTCTCTAAAAATTTAAGCTTTTCTTTTTCTAATTACCTTTGGAATTTTCATTCCTTCAATTCAAACTTTTCTGCTATCAGCATTCCATGTACATTAAAAAAAAAAGTTTATTTTACATTTTAATTTAAATTCTTTCTCCCTTCATCACATTTTCTGTGGATATACTGTATCTCCAGAAGGACATTTCTCAGGCTTCCTTGTTTTTCATGTGCAGTTATATCCATCACCTGCGCCGAAATGCTGGTATGTGTCACATTACGTTGCAAACAGGGCAAGGTAATGTCACCAGACAGATGGATATTTTCACAGCTTGAATCTGGTATATGGTCTTAATTTCTACTGTGGCACAAAGAGAACCTGTCATCCACTACCTGAAAAGAGAACTGAAATGGTGCCATTTAAGCCAAATTGCACTGGATGTAGAACTTTGAAAAGGACTGCACTGAGTGATGTATGGAGGAAACAATTTAATGTATCCGCATCAAGTGGAAGGCTCTAAACTGCATTTTGAAAGTTGCAGTTGTCATTTAAGAGGTGTGATGGATAAATATATCTCCCCACAGCCAGCCACAAAAAAAGAAATATTGGCTATGAAAGTGGCAGCAAGCTGCAGCTGATTTTTGCAAGGCTTTATTAGGTCTTTCCTCCCTGTATGTAGTTGAGAAACATCAAAATGTGTGTTGATGTTGCTACCGCACACAATCTTGGCCCAAAACATTCAGAAATATCAAAAATCATCAAATTTCTCCCTATTCAAATGCTAATTATTCATGATCTGGTCTGTAACACACATGAGGGAAAAAACTGGGTGACTTACCTAAGGAAAGAGTCTTAAAATATTGTTGCCTGAACTTGCAGAGGTCAGAAAAGCATGGCAAAGTGTAAACATGTCTTCTTACAACTCCTTATTGATTCCTTGGTTTGATTCCAATTGCCATAAAAATGGAATGAGATCTGGTAGGAATGCAAAACATGCCAAACCACCCACTTTCTCATTCCTGCACTGAAGATAAAACACTGAAGTATCCTTGAGCGAGAAGGTTCGGCAGCTAACCCTGACCTCTGACCTCGCAGTGGAGAGGGGGAAGCAAAACTCTCCCAGCTGATTAGTCTTAACCTTAACACAAGGTCTCACAGTGACCTCGTGTGGGTGTAAACAGGTACTGCAGCGCAGAGCCAGAAAGCAAGAGTCAATGTTGCATTAACAAAAGACACAGAGATGAGCAAAATACCTTAAATTAATTTACTTAAATTAAAAAATGTACACCACATTATCCTTTACAATAGACATGTCTTTTAAAAACTCAGTGGTTTTTTTGTTTTCTTCACTGTACATTTCAATAATTTGTATACAAATTCCTCTTTGACAAAAAGAAAAAAAAAAACATAGTGACTGTCACAGATAACAAATTAATTACTCATTATGATTGCAGTGTTTCCCAGTGACACTTGGGCTTTAATTTGCAATTCACTGACTGTACCAAATACAATGACTACTGTCTCAGTCCATAAAATAGGACAGAATCCTTGACATGTTTTATTTATTTAAGCTTTGAAATTTACTTCAGTCATAATGTCAGATTAAGGCTGTTTCGCAGCCTTGAGACAGTTAAGTTGTCCAAAATGAGACAGGAACTCTGGTGTACTGTACACTCAATGTAGATCACTTGGATGTTGAAATGCTTTTGGAAAACCCTTAATTAACATTTACACACAGTTAGAGAAACTACATATTTAATACAACAGCGAGGACACCAGCTTCAATGAAGGGGACCTTGAAAAGACAACACTGTGTTTGACAAAGTCCCTGTGATTATGACAGCAGTAACATCCTCAAACTGTTCTGTATCATTCACCAGTAGCAATATGCACAGTATGGCAGTCATCATGTAGCTGACCATTCATCTGACATTAAAGGAATATTTCAACATTTTGGGGAATAAGCTTTTTGGTTTTCTTGCAGAGAGTAACACGTGAAGACTGATACCACTGTTCCCCTGCAGCTGAGCCCATATACACCACTACCACATATGGCCACTGCCCGACATGGGCTGGCCTCGCCTACCCCTATTTTCCTTGTCTACACATCAACACTGAAAAATGGTGTTTCATCTTCACCCTGGAGGGATTTTTGCAAAAGGTCTGTTTTCAGGGACCTAAAATGCATTTTGCACATGGAAGAAAGGGAAGAACGCATAGAAAAAGCTACACTGCAAAAAATGCCCACGTGGACTAGGCATGAGTTTGTGTGTCCTGGTAAGGGGGAAAACACGTCAGCAAAATGCTGCTGCAACATAGCAACATGTGTTTTCTGGGACAATGAGAGATGACTATCACATAGGAGCAATATTGGATTGGTGGGATTTGGCACTATGGGCCCTAACTCATCTTTCTCCTTTACCATAGTAACCGGACTCTATACTTTTAGGAGGTTGAGGTGGTAAATCTGTGTTGCCCCGCCCCTGTCAGAACACACAATCTCATTGTCAATGTTGCCTGCTCACCGTGTGACCACAAAGGTTTGACGGAACCATCACTTTGTGGGTGGTACACACTAGTCCGAATTGATGCCTAATAATCCATCAAGCTCCTATAATATCCACATGAATGAGGTGCCCTGGTCAGTTGGAATTTCTTTTGGGATTCCAACTCTGGAAACAACCTGAAACAGTGCCTGTTGGCTTCAGCACTGCATTGTGTTGTCCACCAGGACTAAAACGAAACGGTATCCTCATGCATTCTGGTGAAATGGCCCGAAGAGGTAACAGCACACTCAAATGGAACTTCAATTAACAGCAATGGGCACAAAGGCGCCTTTGATACAGCTGGTTGGTTAACCAGTTGGCATTTGGGGCAAGAGGCACACCAGCAATGTACAGCTCTCTGAATGCCAGGCCTATAGACTTGATGCATTATCCGGTCTAGTGTTTTGTCGTACCCCATGTGGCCAGCCTTTGGGTTGTAATAAGCCGCCTGGAAAACCATTTCCCAGTGGCACCAAGAATTAGGTGATTACACCTTCAGTGAGTGTCACAACTCACTCTGTACAGCCTGTCCCCGAACAAAGAAATGTGTGGGTATGTCTGTGCTTGGTCAGGGTGAACCAAATGACCGTCAATTTTTGTCACTTGGTGGAATGCAGAGCAGAGTGTCATCACAAGACTGCTTCAGTCGCGAATCTTTCATGAAGTGTAGTTTGCGGACCCTCGGAGGTGCTGTTGGTTCCCCCTCCCATCTGCATCACCTGTGCCAATTAGGACCAGTAATTGGAAATGCTGTGGTCAAGACTTCTGATGTATGTAAGGATGTGCATTTGATCTTTTAATTTTTAACTGAAGTGAACTTCACAATTTGAATGAGCAAAGCGATTAATTATGAAGCTACTACCAGTACCCTCAAAGTAACTGTTGTTTAACTCGTTAATGTGTACTATATTGAGTGATGTACCTCCTAATGTGCATTTGAAAGATGATACACTCACTTAGATATCTTTGAAAGAAACCAAAAAAAGCTTAGCTTGGCATACAGACTGGAAACAGCTACTCCTTTCCTTTCCACTGTCCAAAGCAGCAACAAAATCCGGCTAGGCTAAGCGGCTGTTGGCATTAGCTTCATTTTTAGCGAACAGACATGAAAGTGGTATCAATCTTCTCATCTAATTCCCAACAAGAAAGCAAGAAAGCATATTTTCCAAGATTTCAAACTATTTCTTTAAGCCATTTGCTTGACACTTCCCTCCAAAGTGTCTTACAGTACTATGAGTGCATACATTTTATTTCATTTTTAAAAACATTGGGAATCCAACTCTTGTTCTATTTTTACTTCTTCTTTACAATCTTCAAAAGGTGCATCAAGTCACAATGGACAAACTAAATGTCAAAAACACTACTGTTGCCATTTCAGTCCACCATGACCATCTCTGCTCTGTATGAAGCCTGTGAATCTGGTGTTTTACTGCAACTTACACTACACTGTAACCAAGTAATGTGATGTTGGATATGACAATTTACATGTGAGGTTTAAAATACTGCTCCTGCTGTCACTATGATTTGAGTTTTTTATTGGTTAAAGATGAGCAGAGATAGTCATATGAGTGGTGCAGATCAAATGAGAGCTGAGACATTAATTCAAGAACAGTGTAGCCGTCCAGTCTTCATAACTCCAGAGTCATAGGAATTCAAACTGGGTTGTTAAAAAAACGACAGAAAAAAAACAACAAAATAATTTTACAACCATCTGTAAACATGAGCGTAGGCAGAATATGGCAGACAGAAATTTAAGGATTTGGCAAAAGAAAAAACAAAATTTAAACGTGATACATTCTGTGCTTTATCTGAGTGCAGCCTTGTCAGGGTCTGCAAACCCCCGAGAGCTGATTTTCAGAGTTAACAGATTACAAAAGGCTTCAGGTAAAAGCTTTAAGACTACAAAGAGCCATCCAATCACACAGTGAGACAGCGTTAATTACTGTACTGATTTCACCTGCTCTAATATCCGACAGGTTTCCCTCCTTCATGGATCAAATTTATTCCTAAACAAAAATAGAAATCCATGTCTGGAAAGGCAGCCTATTAATAGCAGGCCAAAGCATACAAATGCATGTCAAAGAAAAATATACATCCTTAATTAGCTTGGACTAAAAACAATATCAATATGGTTGTTTGAACTGGTCCATTGCATCTCTGGCAACTTCATATCCAGTCCAGTTGATTCTAATTAATAATGATGACAAGAGGACTTGTATAGACTTTAAGAGAAACCTTGACATTTTAAGTCCGGGAGCAATTCTAAAGGGCTGATAACTGAAAATAATCCTCCGGTTTTCTTGGCCTATGGTGAGAAGTGTGATCAAGGATTGTTAACATGGAAAGAAGTGTCCAGTGAGTAAAAATACCCAGAATAAAAGTAAATATTCAAATGTCAAGGTCTCCCTTTTAACAGTGTTTTGTGAGACTTAAAAGAAAACTAAAGCTTGTGCTGCTGGGCATACAGTGAATGGGAGCTGGGAGAGTGGATTAGCTACTCTTTTGTCTCTCGTATTAAATGTGAAGAGAAATCACGACCTCCAGTCCTGTACCCTATCTCCATTCATCTTACAAAACACGGTAAAGTGTCTCATGTAGTTTGGCATTATATTTCTACATATCAAACCATTCTGCCAGAGCAAAGACCAGCTTTATTCTTGCAAATGGTGTCTTAAAATAAAGTGACGTTGAAATATTCTGTTCAGTCAAGACGTCTATCCATATACTTCATAGACTACCATTTAAAAAAAAAAAAAAAAAAAAAAAGAGAAAAAACTACATTTAGAAGATCTGGAACAAGTGGAAGAGAGTGGAAGTCACCCAGATGACTCTCTACTCACTGTGGCATTACAAATAAACAAAAACAACAAACAAACAAAAGAAACTAATGAGGCATGTCTTTATAGCTCATAATCCTGGTTTTTGGATTTGAAAAATGGACTCGCGTAAGTAAATCAAGAATTTGTTACTGCTTATCTAACCTCAAACAGCCTGACCAGCTGGTATTTATGGAAGTGGGAATACCCAATCAGAAGAAGACATGTTTAATGAATATTTCTCCACTGGTCTTGGATGATTTATATTTTAAAGGCTGAAATACCTCAACACTTTGATGTGTGAGGGGCAGTGATGTGAAAGTAATCTGCCAGTGGTTCCATTATCAAGGTAAAGTACCTTCTTCTTTTATGGTCAGTCTGAAGGTCGTCTGACTCACAATAACACCCTCCCCGTGGCAGACATCAATTCGGCATTAATACAGTGTGCTCAGACTGCGTTTGTGCTGCACTGCCACCAGCAGGATATGGCCGGTGCTGGGCTCAAGTAGCCAGACAAAAGAAAAATACCTTTATCTGCAACACTGACCATAGACTCCAGCTGAAGTAGTGAGCGTTTGAAGTCTATTTGCTGCAACATTAATGTCAGGAATTCCAGTTCTAATAAAGTGCAGGAGGAATACCATTGTCGGAGAGAAAAGAACATCTCACTACATATGTACAGACTGTGCCTTGAAAAGAGAAGCTTAGACATGGGAGGCTATGTTCTCCTCTGTGCCACAACTCCAAACGGCAGTCGGTGTTGTGCTCTCGTGTCAGACACAACCAGCAACTACAGGACCGCCAGTTACTCATCCCAAAGGCTGTTTGTTACAAAGACAAAAATAAGAGAGAGAGAGAGAAAAAAAAAAGACATTTTCCAAAAGAAAGGCATTTTTGAAAAAGCTGTCGACTACACGTTTCACATACGCACACTTACAAACACTGAAGCGGATGATGCTGAACGCAGCGTACATTTTCTGTTTGTTGGGATCGACAAAGATGAGTAAAACTTACTGTCGCTGCTGAAATGTGACTCTAGAAAGAAGAGGGGAAATCCAGAAGTTAGACAGCAGCAATGTAAACTAACAGAAAGGCTCTGTGTCAGTCAAATGGTGATCTGACATTTTCACAGCTAATACAGATTTTAAAAAACACTATCACTGATCACTCATACGTGAATACTCCTATAATTTTGTTGGGCAGTGCCTAGAGGCACCAATCAGCCAGTTTAATGTCTAAACATTAACATCATTTTTGCACTGATTTATAAAGCTAAACTTACATGTTTGTTCCTACAGATGTCTGGCAGTTAAAGAATTATTTGTTTATCTTTTAGTTGTTTTATGAGCTTCATTTTACAGCCAGATCGAGCACTTCTTGAAATCTTCCGACAACAGCAAACCACTGACTGAGGAATAATGAGAAAAATCGAGCCACTTGACGCAATTTAAGACCTTAATTCACCTCCATACACACACACACGCTCAAACATGCAAACACAGAAACAAGTAAGTCAGGAAACCAGTCAGCCAGTCAGTTGGTCAGGTCAGGTGGGAGAGGTAAACCAGCCCCCTCACCAGCCTTCTGCTGATTGATAAAAACCACACTTCAGCTCCTCGCTCCTGATTTTGTCCAATTGTCCAACACCCACAAAACGTATGTTATGTGACTAAATCTCAATTACACTCTCACATCCCCTCTGATGTGGCCTAAACAGGGAAGCCACCAATCAAATGCAGCCCACGACCATCAATGAGGAAGCTGATGCCCATCACATGAGGAGGAGGAGGATCTCGCAGAGCAGAGGAGTGTGGTCTTTGAAAGTATCTTCCAGTCCAGTAGAAACTCAGGAGGCTCTCTGCCACAGACTTTAACCCCAGTACAGAGATGTGCTGCAGGGATGCAGGCTGTCTAGAGCTCTGCAGCGGCTGGTGGTTTGGTGGTGGTCATGATCTTCATGTACTGTGTGAAGATGGCCTCGAAAGCCTCATCTCTGTGGATCATGGCACCAAACACCAATGGCTGGAGGAAAGAGACGCTGAATAATTAAAACATATCTACATATTCAAATGTACATATTGGTAAACATGTTACAGTACAATTAATCTTTAATGCTGCTGTAGTCCTAATCGACACACTACGTGTTGGATGACCTCTCATCTACTATCTAGTGGGATAAAATATTTCTTGCATCTATCAACACTACTCCTCAGGCAGCTTGTTGCCATTCTCTATAGTTAACCTGTTAATGAATGAAGCAAACTTTCCCATATTAGGAACGCAAATAGCAGGTTAGTGCTGAGTAGTCATTGATGATATTGATGGAAAAGACACCAACACAAACAACATCTCAGCCACTATAAATTCAATGTTTTAAACAATGTGTAGTTTGAATAAATGCATAAAAAATACATGAGGTCAAACCCTTGAGCATTTACCTGTTGACAAAGTGCAAAATCTCACAGAATCTATTCTAATATATGTATACATTTAAAAAATCCAGTTTGAACCCACAATAAAATAGGAAATAAAACTGTACAGTACCTTCTGAGTGGAAGGAGTGGCTATGGAGATGCCCATCCCACTTCCTGGCAGGACTGACAGCACTTTATACTGGTGAATAAAAAAAACAGGAAGGTCATTACAGTGTTTAACAGCATTATCTCATGATGAATCAGTCAGCAGGTATTTAACTTAATGCTGCAATCTCTATCACATTTACCGATGATTCAGAGAGATGAACAAGCACAGTTGAAGGATTCAATGCCATCTACTATGTTTAGTTGAATTTGCAAAGGTACATTCATTTAAAAATTCAATTGGCTTTGAAGTGGTTTTAATGTGCATTTAAGCGTGGTTACCTTTTGTATGTCAGTGATGTCTACCAGCTTGATAACTTTATTCTTTTTGGAGGAGCTGGATCTGGAGCTGGAGCTCTCAAAGCACAGGTAACTGACAGAGGGAGAGAGAGGAAGTCAATAGCTGAGAGGCGTCCTGAGAAAACAAGCAGGCCAGCTAAACAGACGACAACTTTAATCGACTTCTTGTTACAAATCGAGAGAGGTGAAGAGATTTAAAGAGCAGGGATATTCTCAGGAGGAGGCCTGTCTCACTTGATCCACTGTTGACTGACTGACACACTCAGGGAGGAGGAGAGAGAGAAGATGGGGAGTAGCTCTTAGTAAAGAACCGTTTCAAGAACTTATTAACACACACCCATTTGCTTAAGTGATTCCTCGCTCCCTCTCTCTGCTCCAACTTTCAGAGTAACCTCTTTTTCTCTTTTGCAGTCAGATATTTAATGATGGAAGATGCTCTCGTGAGAGAAGATGTCCCACTTACTTCTCTGTGACGTAAAGCATGCCGTTCCTGATGTAGTCTGTGGGCATCTTCCTGTCTCGGTTTATCAGGCAACACCTCCAGCCGTTCTCACACACTGAGGAAACACAGAATAGAGAACATTGACAACTTTGGTCTTGGTAAAAACATTTACACAACCTGGTTTTTAACCACTGTAAGAAAATCCACCTTTTTTGCTTATTCTGAGCTGGTTCAAGTGCACACAGTGCTAATGAAAACAGGTGCCAGTGTTTTTTTTATGCTACAGTAAGTCCCCTTACCCGCCAGAGGGCGCTCTGACTCTGGCAGATTGAAGATCTCATGAAAAGCTCCCTTCTTGGTGCTGTGGGAGCGACCCGTCTCCTCCTCCCTGCTCACCCCACATGGGACGGTGGCGAGGCTGCTGCGAGAGACCACCGGCTGAACCTGGAGAGAGACGGAGGAGGGAGAGGGAGGGCAGGAAGGAGGGAGGGAGGGGGAGAAAAACAGGCAGGATGACGGGAAGTGAGAGAAGAATGGCCATGAAGGAGACAAAAAGGGCATGGGGAAAAAAGGATGACAGTTAGGAGGGAAAGAGAACGGTGTGAGAATGAGGGAAAGGAGGAAGGAGAGGGAGAAATATTTAAAATCAAGGATCACGCCAGATTATGTGGTACCATCCAATAGGACCGAATGTTCCCAGATCTATTGGGACAAGTGGCCACACTTGCAACAGCTCCTCAACTTTTTTTTTTATTGCATCATGTGTTTCTCTGCAGCCGGCTCAGGTGTGACGTGCAAAGCAGAGAGTGAGGCCATCATTCACTCAGCATACATACTGTTACATAAAGACAGCTGGTCGGCCAAAAATACTTGTTAGTTTGTGAAGTATGACAAAATTGAATATATATTTATAAAGGTGTATATAGAAACAGTTCCACTAAAATGTATCTGCATTATATATTAAAGTTGGAATTACAAACTTATTGTGATGTCATCTTAAGTTAAATGGCTACACATGATAAAAAAAAAAAGGTTGAATTAAATCAACCAACATTTAAAAATTCTAAAAGCAATTAAACTACAGGGATAATTACTACCGACAGTGGGGGAAAGGAAGGACCTAATGAGCTAATATGAAATTACAGTGGTCAAGGGGCTAGTCTGTGTGCATGTGAACTACTCAGTTAACACACTGCTACTTCTCACAGAGCATCTATGGCAATGGATCAAAAATGTCAATTATTATTCACAAGTTTGTATGTTGACAAAAAACAGTCACTGTGACATTTATGAGAAATTACAAAAAAAATAAATAAAAATCTATAACTAAATTATAGGTTACAGGCTTTTGTGACATTTTGATCCATTCTGTTTACAATCATTGACAGCCAGTCTCAAGGTGTCACACATCTCACACACACGCTTTGAGGTGAGCTGGCGGCACACCCAGGCACAGTTTAGGAACCAAACGGAGACACACCAGAGTCCCTACCTTCTCAGTGCCAGAGAGCTGAGAGAGAGAAACGACAGAGGACACCTGTGACTGAGGCCACAGCAAAGACACACACACATGCTCACACGCTCAAACCAAAATATATAGACACTGTGTGGTGTCCACACAGTGAGAACAGACAGTGAGTGCCTGAATTTTAATGTATTATTGATGAGTAATATTTTGATACGTTATTGATCTCTTTTTTCTCTTTGCCTCTCCACAGGGGGTCAGCAGTGGGAGGCAGACTGACGCTTCACTAGGTGGACTCATGCCAACATGAAAGACCTGACCTGCAGCTCAACTCTTCTGCCACCCCAACATGAAATTTGTACATCTAACACCTGACTTTCCATCCCGTGTTAAATGGACATAAGCAAATTTTGTGTCATTTTTAACATTTTATTAAGATTAGCTTCTTTGCTGAACTAGCTAATTGACTAGTTATATGGAAATAAGATCAATTCAGAAAAATTGTTGACTATTCTGTTCACAAAGCTACTGTTAAATCTTCAGCGGAGCTCACTGCAGTAGCTAAAAGTTTTGTGACGCAAATGCAAAGCCTCTATAGCTATAACCTTGGTCAAACTTCAGGCTTTCAGTTCTCAACAAAGTCGGCTTGAGCAGAGAATTAGCAGCAATAATCCACATGCATTTCCAACATATTTTATAGTTATAGTCAGGTTTCAAACTAAGCTGCATTGTACGGTCAGTATGTGTGTTGAGGGTTAGTTTAGGAAAGCACTAACATGTGAGAAGAGGAAATGAATGAGCTGATAAAGATGTGTTTTTGTGTGTCTTGGTCGCCTTACCCGCCGCGACACAGTGGCGTTGGTCCTCTCTTTGAGCTGTGGGTCGGTGGGCAGGCTGTTCCACACGATGTGAGGTGTGTCGTACTTGTCCCGCAGCTTCGGACAACTCTTGAACAGGAAGTCTATAATGAAGAACTTGATGCCGGCGTACAGGCCTTGGGAGAGGAAGACACAGAATAGGCAGAGGTTATTAACTAAATCTTGTACAGCAAGGTCGATGGGCAAAAAGTCATCTCCTCCTCTCCCAGTACTCAAATAATCTTTGTTTTTAAGGCCTTGTTGGAGCCTTTTGTGTCCTCCGCTCATTCGAATTCTTTATATACTTTCCCCTTCAATATCGGTTCCTTTTCAGTATTTTTATCAGACATATTAAAAAGAGCTGAAGTTTTTATTATTGGGACTGACAACAATTTAATAACAAAAATAAGCCTTGAATTATATTGTACATATTCCAACAGGACAGGGAGAATTGGGCACCGAGTGTACAAACTGAGTCACTTTTTTTAAACTAACTTGGCAAAAGCCCAAAAAATACTGATGGTTACAAACACAGCAAAAATATTAAATGCGGTCGCCAATAATTAGCATGATAATCAGACTGAACTGCCATTTTGTTTCATCTCATTCATTCAGCCTGACAGTGAACTCCTGTTAGTTAACTTGTTGATTAAAACAAGGCAATTTTTTGTTTTTCAGTCTACATTTTGCCCTAACCAATCAGCGGCTAAGCATCTAACACACCCACTGACTTTGTTCTTAACTAACAATGAAGATGCTGTAGCTGCTGTTCGGAACAGTTCACATTTTTCACATTGATCAAAGGAATAAGACAAAGTTGTTATCTCTGTACATGGACATAGAACGACTTGTACAGCTGCGTCGATTACATCCACGCTTGTCCTGATTTTTCTGTTCAACTTTTCTTTAATGTAGCCAGTTACTTATGTGTAACCATTACGTCCCTGTTCTTAAGCCCACCTACCGTCCTCCGACTGGTCATCTGTTTCTCCAACCAACTTTGATGAGCCACTTAACAGATATAAGATATGGTTGGCAACTTAAAGATGTGGAAGCAGTGGAAGCAGTTGATCCTGATTGGATGTTTTCCTGATCTGACAAACATTTGACAACCTGAGCAATTTGATAACAAAACAGGTGTAGGTAGTTATGTTGGATTGGTACCAGATGTTATATCTACAGTGATTTTGGTTGTGCCTTACATTTACAGTAGCAATGAAGTATATTTAGGGCTCACGTGAGAAGTAACCCTTTTTTGCTAGCTGAATAAATACTACCATTGTGTCAACAATTATTTTTGCTCTCAGCATCTTTCAAGGAAATATTAATCACACACTGCTCTGTAGACCCTCTGTTTACAAGAAATAGCTGAAACAGTTATTATGAGGCATGCCAACAGCCTGCAGCTGCCCCTCACAGGCACAGAGAGAACAGTTGCACAAGTGTTGCATGAACGTATTTGTTTGTGTGCGTTGGATTGAGTATAAGTATTTTCATTCAGAGCCAAATGCAGTATGTACAGTGTGTCAGGAGGATAAGGAGGCTTTGTGTGTGTGTGTGTGTGTGTGTGTGTGTGTGTGTGTGTGTGTGTGTGTGTGTGTGTGTGTATGCGTGTGTGTATGTACGTCTCTCACCGATCATGAAGCCCATCAGCTTGTATGGCAGGACGCAGGAGGTGATGAAAGTCACCCACAGGCAGATGTAAAGTTTCTGGGTGCTCTCCGGCTGCACCCACATGAACAGGCTGAAAGACAAATGCACACAATCACGTGGGAGAAGAGAAAACAAAACATAAAAGTCAATCTTTCAGTCATTTTGTATTCGCTGCTTGCAATGCAGAATTTTTTGAAGAAACTTACTTCTTTATCTTCTCCAAAACATCCGCCATTTTACCAAAAAGGTTCTGTAAAGAGAGTTGAATCACTGTATGAACCAAGACTGTTTCATTATCTGTGTAGTCTAATATGAGAGGAATTATCATGCGTGCTGTACCTGTGCTTTTTGTGCAACATCAAGTACAAGCTGGAACTTTTCAGACACAGTCAAGTCTTCCTTTGGAGGCTCCTGCATAAATCAAAGAGACAAATTAATAAGACAAATTGACCTCTGCTGGTGGATAGATTTTTACTCTGACAGACAGGAGCTATGAAACAGGAAGTGGGACGTTGTCTTACCATGGGTTCAGAGACCTCAGGCACAATGCTCCACTGGATCCTCCAACCTCTGGAAAATTGGAAAAAAAGTGAATTTTACAAGGCATTTTGTTTGGATAAAACGAGGCCTCCAGACTGGTCTTCAACCTCCGAAGTTAAGTTACAACCTTCATTCAAGGTGACCAGCTGTCCCAGTTTGATAATCTAAGCCCAGAGAGATGTCTGACAAATACTAATGTGCCCTAATTTCATAATGACCCCCCAACACACCCCACTTTAAATGATTTTGTTGATGGTTGTATAACCTTAATTACATATGCCTGTTTGCATCAGTGAATAAAAGCTTCTTTGATATAATGTGTTGTCTTGGTTTTCTGTGGTCCAGTTATGATGATCATAAACACAAGCATGTGTGCGTGTTTTAAAAATCTGCCTATTATAACCATAACATTTGCTGTGTGTCCACAGCGTGTATCTGTTCACCTGTAGCCTCAGATATCAAGTTAAAAAAGTGTTTTATTACACAAAACGTACAGTAAACCATCCAACAGCTGAAAAACATACTATTTTCAGAAGCTATTCAGTTCAAAGCCAAGGCAGCAGTGTAGTAACATTACAATAAAAACTGGACAACGGCTCCTCTACTAGAAGACTGTCTACTGGTTAGATTAGAAATGTTTTTACCTGGCAATGAGGTAATTTAAGGACAATCGCAGGATAGCCAGGAAGAGGAACATGGGAATGGCCCAGCCATGCCAAGCAGCATTCATGTAGATCTGCAGGCAAAAGGAAACAACAGAATATACATTTGGTTTATTGATCATTTTTTATTCATCAACTTGAATTAATTCAGCCAATAATGCTGTTCACTTGTCAGAATTTGTATTCAATAAGTTGATGCAATGACTCATTTTTTTTTCACCAAGACAGCAGCTCATCCACCCTGAGAGAAAACTCCTAACTATCTGTAGAGATTACAAATTCTACTTTGATAACAAGTATTCCTTTAGGTGTCACTCTTCCACCATAGTGGTTTATCCTTACCAAGCTTCATTTGACAGAGCTCTGCCTAGGAAAACTGTGTGGCTTTAAGTCTGAGAAAAAAAAACCAACTGATGACAAGATAAATGTAAAGATTCCTTTTAATGATGATTTGGGAGGCTCGTTCTGACACAATGACTTCAAACATTTCATTTTGGGCTTTATAATGGCAGATGCTATAAGAGTTACCTGTCAACACTAGAACAAGATCATCTTGAGATATTGAGATGGTCTTGGCATGTATTGCCAGTGGGTTGAAGATGACTTAGCATAATCACTGACTCTGGACATTAACAAAGATCTGATTTGACCTGTGTGGTCTTTGGCAGAATCACTGTAATCTGTCACTATGGAGCAGAAATGATTTTACTGTCATGGAGTAGGGGTGTAAGAAAAAATTGCCTCAGAGTAAATCTATAGATCTCACTTTTTTGTACATGATGATATATTGAGATATTTTGTCAAATCTAAGTAAAAAAGAAAATCAATTAAAATAATAATGTGTTAGTGAGCTGTGAATTATGAGTAGGAAAAGTGTACTCACAATGAAGGCAATAGCTGAGGTGTAGACGGAGTGCCAGTTAGATAAGGCGGAGAGGTTCCTTAAGAAGTTGGTGACAGGTCTGGCTCCTCTCTCTGAAACAAGGGTAGAGGGATATATTCGTGATTAATGTAAAAATGGCACTGTTTCTGTTATATCAGTATTGATTTCAAAGCATTAAAATGTGTGAAATAAATGTAGATCTTTAAATGAGACTTCATTTTTCCAAGTGAGGGACATTTTTTCACCCTGAAAACCAGTTATGGAAGACTAAATTCAGTTGTTTGGTTTTCTATATCTGTGTTTTGAGTACTCACTGAGTCGCCTCATATTCTCTGTCAACCTGAATGGTAAACACAAAAAGTGAAGGTCAGAACACGCATAGATGCTTGTGTAAAAACAGACGCACACGCAAAGAAAAAGCTGCTTTGGGTGTGAGTGGAGGTGGTGACACCTTGGCCTTCATCAGCCTGGAATGACTCACTCGTCTTTACAGAAGAGGGAAGAAAGAATGAACGAAGAAAATATGTGAGAAAAGGAGTTCTAACTTTCTCTCCTCGCTGTTAAATCTAGGCTGATTTGAATACATTGCATTGAGCAATCAACATTCTGCAATGTAATAGCTCAAAGCAGCAGTGAGACAGCTACAGTATAGCACATCTCTAAGGTAAATACAACACTATATGATTTTAATTAGTTTCTCAAATAAAGGCAATACATATACCGATTCCTGACTGTGTACCCTGAGTATCTCTGTCTCCACATCTCCTGGAGCAACCGCAGATCAATACCTCAGGACAGACTCTTAACATTCTATTCAAAAGCAGCTCTCTCCCACCTTTTAGCACTTAGCGGTTCCTCGGTCTCCACGGTGCTTTCCTCCGGCTGGAAGCGGAAGTCTTCGATGTAAACTCCGAAGCGCTCGTAGAGCCACTTCTGCAGCCGCGAACTCCACACCTCCTTCTGCTGTTTATCTGCTAAAGAGAACAGAATGGGGATGTAATCAGCACCTTCAATTAGGTTTGACACAATGGGAAACAATTCCCTCCGTGTCCACGCTCAACCCCGCCCACTAACAGCAACTGTCCTATCATAGCTTAGCAACTGTACCTAGCCACGACTGGAAACCGTCAAGCTTTGGATTTGACATGGACATGTTGAAGCAGTGTGTATGGGGCTGTAGTAATTGAAAAAAAAACATTAAAGACAAACTCTAAAGAACTCGGAGGCTTGTGTCTTCTTTTTTGGAAGGATTGGTTGTACCTGGCACATAGTACAATGGTGGTCAAAGTGAATATCAATAGGTAATAAAATCTATTTAACTAGTTAAATCGACCTTTCGCTCATCTTTCTCTCTCACCCTCTCGCCTTGGCTGGGTGTCACCACATGTCTCCACTTTGTCCATTGTTTCAAATTAAAAGCCCTCTGCATTGTGTAATTACAACTTCATGATATTGAAGTGAAATGTAAATGAGGACAACACTGCACAAACAAAGTTGTTGCTTCATTTTTTCTCAGCTGGTGAGGCTGCTGACTTTTTGTCCTGGACGTGCAGCTTTAGCTTCAGTCTTTTCGCACAATATCATGTACTTTATGTAGCCAGAGTCATAATTATGACCATTCTAGTTTAAAATGAACCGTTTTATGCTAGTCAGCATAAGATGATAAAATCTGCTAGTGAAACACTTGAAAACACCTTTGTAACAATGTCCAGTGTTGAAAATGGATTCAAATGAACACACGCTTAACATGACTGGTGGTGTTGATGTTGCTACTTGAATTCATCTGGCAGGGCCGTGTGAGTACGACTGTGGTTGTACTGAACAGTTACCACAGGTTACTGAGAGTGGCTGAATGTGAAGCAGAAAAAACAAAAGCAGCTCAGTCAAATTTCACAGAGAGGATAAATACACAATGGAATAAAAAAGACAATGTAATTATGGAAGAGTTAAAGCTCTGAAAGGGTTGTTTTTCCTGCAACAGATTTATTATGAAAACAACTATTTTTGTGCTGATGATGACATTCAGTTACAGGCCATTTTAATCTGTAGTTTACAGTTACCAACGTCCCATCAGCCCAAATTACTCTGTTCAGCCTCTCTCCTTTATCTAACATGTTACATTCACTTTCTCGCTGTCCTTTAATCCACACTAACAAACCCCAAACACACTCACACACACACAGACACAGACACACACATACACACACACACAAAGACACACACTTAATCCATTCTGAAAACACTGACATCCACACACACCTACGACACTAGTTAGAGCTTGGGCTTGTCTGCCCTAGATGAAATGATCTACAATCATAACCCATTTTCCAAAATTAGCTTTACTCGGTCTCTCCCTTCATTTCTCTCTCTGAAACCACACACACACACACACACATACACACACACACACACACACACAAGTCACTAGGTCATTGGAAGTCAAACCATGACAAAAAAACCCAAAACACACAAATAAACACACACATTGCAGATACCATCTGTCTGCACTAATGAGGTCCCTTCCTTAACAGATTTTGAAAAACACACATACACAAACACACACTGTTATGGCACTGACAATAGCAGTGCAAATCTGTACTAATAACAGCAATTAACCTCCACAGAGGAACAGTTTTCAGTGCATTGATGCAGTTTGTTGTGTTGCATCCTTTCTCTTCTTACAACTGATTTCACACCAGAAATCACCCCGTAAACGTGTATTTCTGTTACCATGCACATGACACCCTGCTATATGTCCTAGAATAACCCAAGAACCCCTCTGACACACTCTGTTTCTAACAAGCTCTCCACCACACACATCCTACATCCCCAGCTCGCCTGCGCACATGCACGCACACGCACACACGCACAGCCCTCTTGATTTACTCCCACACTCGGAAGCCGTCAAAGTGTTCCTTCCCTACTCATTTCCTGTCCTCCCGCTCACCCAACCAACCCCCTCTCTCTTTTCCACCAAGGTCTTACCTGTTCCATTGTTTGAGGGCGACTGCTGTTTTCGGGGAGGCTGTGGTGGAGAGTCCTCCAGCCTGCGGGGTAGAGAGAGTAGAGAGGGAGAGAAGGGGGAAGATCGGTCAAGTGTCAGTCTCACTTCTCTATTGTCAGAGCTACAGTCACACAGCAGGCAGGTCTCAGGAAGTTCTCATTTTAATATGTGGAGAGCTGCAGCACTGGATAAATCAACAACTGTCAAAAGCGTTAGTGAGACACACACAGAGACAAGAGGGAGTGAAGGAAAACAACTTCGGTCTCCATCTGCCTTTGTGAAGTCTCTAACATTTTTTGGACAAACACAAACAGAATGAAAGAAAGAGCCCACACAGAGACCAAGAAAACATGCACTTACAACCTCACACATTAGTTTTTACTTCTGTATATTCGAGTCAAGCAAATCTACGCAAACCTGTGAACAGGAGCAAAACATAGAACATGGATGAGTCCTTCTCCATCTGTTGCACTGACATAAATAAATAGGCATACAGGCAGAATCAAGTATCAAGACGAAAAAGCATTCCAATAGTTTGGACCAACAACTTTAATGGTATTATGGTCGTTGGGTTTTCTGCTAATGGCCAAGAAAACAGAGAGATAGTGTTGATCTTCTCTCTTGAAATACAAAGCAATTCTTTGTTACTAAAAGTTAGTGCCTCAAGAGATACAGTAAGTTGGTAATATTTTATATTTGTCATTCCCAAATAATTTCCGAGAAGTTTCCATAAAAGAACTGTGTCATTTGGTGTGAATTATTAGGAAAATAGGAAATGATTTAAAAGAAAAGTTCGATTTCCACCTGGTTAAATATTTCATCACCATTCATTTATCATAAGGAAATGTATCCTTCATATACAGTATATTTAATGGTATGTTTGCAGAAAACTTTTCATGAGTCTCTATACGTTACACTTATAATCAACTGGAATTCATTAATTAGAAGTGTACCAAGTGAAAGCTGGAACTAACACCAAATACACAGTTCTTTCCAAGAAACTTTGTGGAAATTATTAGGAAATTATGGACCGCTACACTAACACTTTTAGTAGAGAAAAATACTAAAGAATAATAATAACGAGAACAAAAACAATAGGGATCCCGCAGCATTTGCTGCTTGGCCCTAAAATATATGTGAGGCCAACAGGAATAATTACTCTGAAAAAGCCTGGAGGCTTGTGTTTAAATAAATGAAATACTGAAAATAAATGAAGAATAAATACATTAGTAATACATACACATACATACTTCACACACTCTCCAACCTGAACACACTTTCCTGTTCCTGAAGGACCGACTGTGTTTGAGTTCAACTGATCATTTTAAGTAATTTGTCGTCACTTTGACAATTCATGTTGTTCTGCAGATATACAGCAACATATTACTCATAAAGTTCATGGAAGGCTCGTACAGACCCATCAGGGTGCCGTTTGGCACAGCCATTTATCAAACGGGCTCTGCAGCTCTGCTGGAACATCAGCTCTTACAAGGCTCAGACTGCACTCGTGGCTGAACTTATCAAGCTACAACAGGAAAACAGTGACTCTTGAGGATATGACCTGCTGGTGGACCAGAGCAAAAGCACTCTAAGAGTGCAGCTCTGGGAGTTTGAAGTTGAAGACTTCAGTGATGCTGATACCAAGACTCTTCTGACACTGGTGTGGGAGGTGAACACCAGCATGAAGATGAGAGACATTGGATTCGAAGGCACAAAGTTACTCAACTTTCCAGAGGCCATGCCTCCATGTTTTCAGCATTCAATGATCATTAAAGGGGCTCAGGATTATGCCAAGACCCTGACAGAGCAGCAGCAGGAGGCGCCCCGCAACAAGCTACTTGGCCCACGGGATGTGGTGATCCAGGTGGTTCCCGGAGTTCTGCAGGGCTTCTGGGTGCCTCCTCTAAGCCCCTATAAGCCCTCCCAGCAGCTCAGTGAAATGGCTGTCAGCATCACAAACGCTGTTCTGGACCAGGTCTCCAATGCTCTGTCCACTATGCTCCGACAGATCAGCTTCTCCTGCCCACCAGGGACAACTTGGTCCTGTCTATCAACACAAAGGTCAGACAGGCTTACACTGAGGATGTCCTTGTCAGGAAACTGGGGAGCTTCGCAACAGACATGCTGACCAGCATCACTCATGTTGCAACCGGGGAAATCTGTGCGTTGTTTCAGCCCCAGCTTCAGACTCGTGCAGCAGTGTCTGCTGATCTGAGCCCCACAGATGAGGAACAGGATGACTGCAGTCTTGTCTGGAAGAAGACACAGAACCAACAGGAGAACCAGACTGTGCTGCTGTTTCTCTTCCACCAACTCTTCTTACCCTGAGAGCTGAACCTCTTGCCAACACTGGCATCAAATATGACATGAGCTACAGCCTCTGCTGTGGCTCCACTGCCATCAGCTCCTCAGATCCCCCTTGATGAACCTGCTGTCATCACTGCAGTGCAGGACAACGTGACCATGAGCCAGGGTCACACAGAGCAGCGGGAAGAGGTGGAAAAAC
This sequence comes from Seriola dumerili, assembly GCF_002260705.1. Taxonomy (NCBI): domain Eukaryota; kingdom Metazoa; phylum Chordata; class Actinopteri; order Carangiformes; family Carangidae; genus Seriola; species Seriola dumerili. The sequence continues at coordinate 13,093,842 of NW_019174393.1, forward strand.
CTCCAACACCACAACAGAGGTGAAGAAAAGGAGTCGAATCCAACGCGTCTGTGACTGGCTTCAAAAACATTCCAGTGTGCTAAAGGAAGACTCCGAAAAACAGACTGAAATTCCCCTGTTTTTCTTTTTTATTTCATTACTTTATTTATTATTTCATTATTTTATTCATTATTTCATTCATTATAATTTCATTCACTGTTTCCAAATAATTAGAAATATATAAATAACACATTTATTGTTCCATTACAAAAAGGTTTGATTATTTTTATGTATAAAAAATATGAAATCTATATGCATGATAATTCATTTAAAATAAGAAAAGTTTAACCACCAATGAAGCTTTCTTCTACAAATGACTTATAGGATATATGGAGGATAAAGTAGGCCAGAGTGGAGACCACACATATTCATTACACAGTTAAAAAAAGCAACATAACACAACTCATAACATAGTTACATCAGATTAGATGTAATGACTCCTTTAATGAATAAACTTTTATAAAATAGAAAATGAGAAGATAGATAATGTTTGGGTACTTAGAAAATATATATATAGAGAGACCCTAATAACCATACAACTATCACTGCCACTGCATATACAGGAAGGGCTGCTGTTTTATACAGGAGGGTGACAAACTGAAGGAAAAAGCTACATAAACACTACAGGGCATGAGGTATCAGTGAATGGTGATGAGTATGACAGTGAGGTGAATCATGTGATCTCAACTCGAACAACACACCTATGGTAAACTTTGCATTACTGTGTTGGAGAGTGAAATCTTTTATAGGAATGGTGTTCATCCCTCCAGCAGAGTCCCAGAGACTTAGAGGAGAACTGAAACAGGCAGCTTTTGATGGATCAGCTTAATACTTTGTTGGTTTGTCCTTTAATATGTCTACCATCTTGTATTGTATCAAACCTCTTTTGAGCCATAACCCTAAGCCATTTTCAGGCTGATCGTGCCCAGCCTGTACATATTTTTTCTTCATTACTTATCACATTTTACTGTATATTAGTGCATTATTCTAATATAACAAGCCACAAAAATTGCTAACAATATTAAAGTGATTTACTTCCTGGTGAATCTCAGGTCTAATAATTATGTTCACAAAATATATCTAGTGTCTTGTTCAGGGCTGTTTCAATATTAGTGACAGGAAATATGTTTACCGTCTGCTATCTTCACATGCATCTCTCCAGTTGGTTACTGCTGACAAAGGATTTAATGAGGAAAAACTTCCATGGTCCATTAGTTCACCTCCCACAAAATCCTGAAGTGTCTCTGACATTCTTGAGGCTGTGTTTCTCTGCTGGTAATCACTTGGAGAGCACCAGTGGAATTTACCATTGGCAGGGGCAGAAGCATCATCTGATCACACACACACACACACACACACAGGCAGCGCCAAACATGCGCACACGAGGGTTGTTTGGCTGGTGTTAAAGAGACGCAGGCTTTTCCTGACACCAGCATAACTACTGTGTCACAGTGTGCACTTGGCGACACATACCAGCGCGTGACTTGCTTCTGTTTTTTTTTTTTCTCTTCGTCTATCTCTGTCAAAACACATACACACACGCACGCACCTTGTGGAATTCCCCACTTACTAAGCTGCTGAGGCCTCTATTTATAACAGAAACCTTGGGTAGCACCAGGACTGATACACACACACACACACAACACACACGCACGCACCATGCAACTTGACCTGTAATAAACTCTGAGCTGAAATGTCATTTCGTTACTACTTCCCATATCGCACATTTAATCCCCATTTCTTGTCCCTGCGCTCTGCTCTCCATCTTCCTGTCTTACCTGGATTTGAGCACCTCATTCATCTTCTGCTCCAGGTCTATCCTCTTGGTTCGCTCCCTCTCCAGCTCCTGCCGCAGGGAGTCCACATTGGTCTCTTCCCGCAGCTTCCTCAGCTCCTCCTCTGGAAAACACCACAAAAACACTGAGGATCAGTATCTAATATTAAAAATCTAAAATAAAGAAAGGAAAACAACAGGCAAAGCAAGAGGATTTGGATGGCACATTTCAATAACGGGGCAATTCAAAGTACAATAGAAACAGCATCAACACAAAAAGTAAAAGTAACACAAGACAGAAAAAAAGCATTTAGATAGAAATTAAAAAGAATTACTGAAAAATAAAAAAAGAGATACAATGGTAAAACTTACTGTGCAGTGAAAGAAATTAGTAATTCATTGATTTAATTAAAAACAAAGGCAAGGCAAACAGAAAAGTCTTCAGCTTTGATGTCAAAGAACTGAGAGTTGCAGCAGACCTGCAGTTCTCTGGGAGTTTGTTCTAGCTATGTGGAGCATAACAACTGAACAATGCTTCCCCAAGTTTAGTTTTGACTCTGGGGACAGACAGCAGACCTGTCCTGTCCCAGGCGACCTGAGGGGTGTTTCATAATGCAACAGCAGATCAGAAAAGCCGATATGTATTCAAATTTGATTTACGTGAATTCATGTGGAACATTTCAGCCATTATTTCAATATATTTGGGAATAACAACTTCAAATTCACTAAAACAGACAATTTATTTAAAAACTAGTAATACTGCCTCACGGTTGTATGCCTTCACCAACCAGTCAAGTTCCAGGAAATATGGTGACAACCTCCCCTTCTGTTTCTGTGTTACAGCATTAAATAATGACCAGAAGTGTTTTTGCAGAACATTTCGTTATGTTATACATATATGTCACAGTGAAGTTGACTTTTGACCATTTGGATATATAATGTCATCACTTCATCATTTTAACCTATTAGACATTTGTGTTAAATCGTGCTATAATTAGCAAATGAACTCTTCAGTTATGGCCAAAAATGTGTTCTGTTAGGTCACAAAAATGTTTTGAAAGTGGAACCAAATTTGAAGTCATAGACCTGGAGACAATTTCTAAAAAGCAGCCTCTACTTGCATGTGTCTCTCTTGTTTTGTCTCTCCCTCCATCCGTCTCCTTCACCTTCACCTGTCCCCCACTCTTCCTCCTCGTCAGCTCCTAGCATCAAGTGGTATCAGGTATCAGGACTTTCTAAGCTTAGGGTGCAACATCAGCGGTGTTTCCTCTCAGTCTATTGTCCCTGACTAAAGGGACACATGAATATTGGAGGAGGGGAGGCAATAAAAGTGGGCACATGTGCAGAGGCACAAATGAATGAATCCATTTAGCTGCCTACAACATTAAGCACAAGAACAGCCAGAAGCACAGATTAAATCCTTCCTATATACATAACCATATAAAAAGAGACAAACTTTTTTGATTGATAGTATGATGTTTTTATTGAGGATTTATAAGAAAATGATGCATCTTAACAACACTATATGGTATTGGTAACAGAAGAACAAGCTGTGCCACTGAGCAATGACATCAACATTTCTTCAACCTAAAACACAAGTATTGCCTGGACCATTCGTAACCTCATTCTTCTACCTGACATTAAAGACAGTGATATAAAAGCTGAGCTGTGCATCCCCTGCTAATGAAAGTGTACATCACCATGTCCCTGTTTCTTTATCCTGAGATCATTTCATCACACAGACAGTAGGGGATTCATATTACAAGAATTTATCTGCCAGATTCTCTTTCTCTCTTTCTCATCACCTAATCTCATAACTCACTCTTGTCCTTTATCTCTTCCCATTAACGCTAATAAAACATTCATTGCCAGCACCTCCTGCAGCTACAGCATCGGCTACAACCCCGGGTGCTCTCACTGAGAGGGGACATATACTGTATCTCCGCACACTGTAATATACCTGCTTTGAACATTTGTCATTTTCATTTGTAGTTTATAGCTTACATTTTGGCCTTTCTTTGGAAAACCTTGTTCATTGGGGCGTTAAGGTGGAAAACCACAAACATAAAGCAAGATTCTTTCCTCTTTTACTTCTTCTATAATATGACTCTTCTCACCCCCCACCCCATCTTTTCAGTTTGCCTTTTCCCTCTCCCAATCTGCTAAAATAAGAATAAGAAGTGCCGGTATTGATGTATGTAAACAAGACAGAGAATGAATGTGTGTGCGTCTGTGTGTGCGTAAGAGGCAGCGTAAGCAAGAGGCTGGCCAAAGGTTGCTATGGGCTAAGCAGCTTAGCACTGTCTAGGTTGCATTGCGCCAGGAGATCCACAGCCAACTGTAAACCTTTTAGACAAAGGGGTAACAGCAGCAGCAACGTACTATGGGTGGTATAGACACAACTAGATCAGTAGTTTATGCTGCACTGAATGCAAAGCTAAGCAGCAATATCAGTCTTTTTTTTTTTTTTAATCTCTGCTTTGGTTTCTACCAGCTCCTGCATTTTATGGTGCCTTACAATGGTCACTAGCTAGTCACAAACTGTGTCAGTTTGCTGTGCCAAGTAGGTTAAAGACAGCTGCTTTTGGAAATGGAGTTGATGAGAGCGGTAAGACTCAACCGAAACAATAAAGTTGTGGACTGTACATCCAAAAAATAACCTGAAAGAGGGTGCTGTTGTCCATACCTTCAAGCCCCAGAACCTGTTTACCTTTTACTCTTTAATCTCACCACACTCACTCCCTTCCTTCCCCCCAGTTTCCTGCCCCCATACTGTATGTAACTCCCTTTGTTTACCTTGTCTTTTTCCTGTGTATATAGGATCTTCTACATCTCCTTTCCTGTTTCTCCACCCTTTTCCTCTCCATAGGTCTTTACTTCCACACTGACTATATCCCTCCTAACACCAGAAAGGGAGATGCCTCATTCCATAATAATCCATAATACCGTATTAGACGTGGGGGCCACAAGTGTGTGATACAGAACAGAATGACACAATATGCTATGTGTGTCAGACTGAGAGAGATAGAGTACAATCGTTTTCCTGTTCCACAGAGGGCCTCTACATCAGATAGAATATTAATAATACTGTCAACACGCCAGTTCTGCTTCTATAATTGGATTGCAGTCTTCTATATATAAATCTTCATCCTGGGTTACCATATCACAAGGTCTCTTTGGCCATAATGAAGGCTAGTAACTAGACCATTTATCTGTAACACAGGCAGGGGATTAGCTAAATGCCATGCCAGGAGATGTCACTTTTAATAGCGCTGACCTTCTCTCTCATACAGGCCTTCCATGAAACTCTAATCTCCTAGAAAAAAAAAAAAAAAAAAAAAAAGATAAAAAACAGCCATTTGATAAGAGTTACATACATTATATTCTGAAATTACGATATCAGGATGGGACTGTGGCCAATGGGTGATAATGTTGTCTAGTTTAGTCTCGGTAATGCAGCAGATTCAGTGCATCAGAAGACAGAAATAGTGAAATTGTACTTCAACAATTGTGCTGAAGTTGAGTAAAATATTCTGAAAGGTGAGTTTTTAGATATAATCTTAACATGGGGCCATGGGCTGAAGTCAATTTTGTCTAAATAAATGGTGCCAAAATGGAATAACAAAACTTTAATCAGCATGTGCTTGACTTTCTCACGAAAGTAGAAGTTGATTACACTCAGCTGGGTTGTACAAAATTGAAAATTTGCACTCTGCAGTCACTGTGGTAGTCCTGGCCAGGTCCATGACAAACATGCTGGACTCTATCTGATCCAAACCAATTTATTTTGGTTTCATCTGACCAAAGAATGTGCTGCCAATATTCATCAGGCTCCTTTCATGCAATGGATTTTTTCTTGGATGCCATCTGTAGAGGCTGACTTCATGCAATGTCCTTTGCACCAATTTCCACAGATAATCCTTGTGCCATGTAAGAGGAACTTACCCATCTGATTTTCAATGCAAGGTTGTGTAAATAGCAAATTGTACATGGCAGAAAGAAGGACAAAGGACAACCACTGTAGCTTCTGTTATTGGTAGCAAGGCTCTTCCTATCCATCAGTAGCCTCAGATGCTCTTGTATCCTCTTTCATTTTTATCATCATCTTATGTACTATGTGGCGTCATGTTGCATTAGACACAACCCAGGCCAAAACTGAGAAAGCTGTGATGTTCACAGGTTCTTTTATAACCTTGTTCATGCAGTTAGCCTTGAGTGGAAATCACAATATGTAACCAGTTGGTGCAGTGGTCAACAGCTGCACAGAGTATACAATGCAACAAAGGTACACTCAGTTTTGTTGTGATATTGACCAAGGGGGAAATCAGTTTTGTTGTATTATTACTAGTACTATATCTCTTACATGGCACAATCATTTTCAAAATCAACACCATTACACTGAATAGCAATAAAGCAGTAAAACTAAGACTTACTAACTTGAGTGTTTCTATTTTTAGTTGGACAGCAATTAGTACGGGTTAACAACTTGCTGAGGTTGATGATATTTGTGATGACAAAGATTTATATGAGTGGGACAGAGATTATCTAGTGAACAGAGACTGAAATGGACATCCTGAGGTTGTTTTATGTTGACTGATTTTCCAATGAAAAAGAGGCTGGGGTTGTTCTCAGTACCTAACAGAGGCTTGTTTGACTGATTAAATCCTGATGATAAGAGTTTTAAACAGTTCAGTGTGGTTTCCAAACAAAGGCTGGTTAATTATTCAAGTTGACAAATTTACAATAAATTCCTGATGGTGAAGCTGATGAAACTTACTGAGGTTGAGGTTACTTTTATGGCTTTTAATCTTATCGACAGCTCCACTGTAAAGCAGCTCAATACTGTCAAAGGTGCAGTCCTCCATGCACAAAGCCATCCGTCTCTGCAGTCGACCCGTTCCCGGGACACTCACACAGGAGCGGGACGGCAGAGTGGCCGCCTTGGTTCTTTCTTGAAATCGAGCCACAGCTGCAGGTTCTCCAGGTCCGGTCCAGTTTGTTTTGCACCGTCTGCTACGTAGTGACCTCAAAACTCCTCAAAGCCCGTCAAGGTTTAGGTGTATCCTCCATGTTTACATGTCCCATCTAGAAAGGACAGGCTAATATGTCACCAGCAACGCAAGATACTATTTTGATTGGCCTCCACGCACTGAGAGTGATGGTCAGTGACCGGAGCTGGTATGAATGTGTTAGGCACAGGGAAGAAAGAGAAGGAGGGCAGTGGAGGTGGAGAGAGGTGGGGCTTTGCTGGGTGGCCATCAGACCAAGAGGGCCTGGAATCTGAGATTTCTGTGCACACTGGAGCTGTCAGACACACACGCATTACGCATGTTCATGTGTCAGTATAGGTTTGTATGACTGGTCGTGTACATATGTGTGAGAATGTGTTATGTGCTTGTTGTGTTCTTAGTTGTGCATGTTTATATCTGTGCGAAGCAGCATGATTGTGCATGAGTACTGTACATACGCAAGCAAAGCAAATCGCTTTTCATCTAAGCAGGCAACGTTTTTTAAGACCTCAAAGGAAAAGTACTGTGTGAGTTTTTCAATCCAGGCCAGAGACAATGGCTCCTTTCATTAAAGGAAGGTGGGGGCATGGGGGGTTCAGAGAAAGACAGACACAGAGAGAGGGAGAGAAAGGGGGAGAATCAGCCGCTTCACATTGGCCTCACATTGTTCCCATTCACCACAGTATTTGCCACAACACTAGTTGACTTGAACAGAAGGGAAGGTTGAGCTTTGTGGCCTGCTGCCAATCTGCAGATGTTAATACGCCATTCAAGACACTGACCAAGGACAAAGAGAAGGGGAAGACAAGGTATAAAAAACAATATAAACCCAGCTCTGACAAGTGGAGAGTTTGAGGAAGGCTTTATCTATCCCCTATTCTACACAGACAACATTATTACAATATTATTATTTTCAGTGGTGAGGCATCATCTTTCATTTTCACCTTTGCCTTTGAAATGAAACCTGTTGCATATTTTCAACAACAGCAGATCACATTTTAACTGTTCATACTGCCCTCGTTCTGCAAGTGACTTTTCAAAACAAGTGTTTTTAAGTTATTTACAATGTCAAATTATAATAATAGTCCATAATTTATTCATTTTTTTCTGTCCAGTTTTGTATTTTGTAATTATTCTCTTGTAGTTCAGACTGTCCTTGGAGTGAACAAAGAGCAAGTACTGTAATTTATCTTCCTTTTGTCTTGTATCTTTTTAAAATTCTTTCCTCTCAGTGGCTTCCTTCCACTCTGGCCCTGATATCTCTGGGTGACCTAGATTTCACTCACTTGTTTCACTTTTCCCCCACTACAACATTATGTTGACTTCATGGCTCAATCTCAAACTTCACAGGCTCCCTGCCACATCAAAACAACACGCTTTCTTTCTTGTGCCTTGTGTCTTCACTGACCTCTTGTTCACATTGTCCGGAGCCAGACTCCTTGACAGGCGGTGTGTGGGGAGTAACAGTATGTCTGTCTTCTCTCTCTCTCTTATGTTACTGTCTGTTGTGCATGCTCAAATATTTATAATGGAAGATGAAATAAACATGCAATAAATAATCTAGACAAACAAGTTCCATAATCCAATGTTGTGTCAGCAGGGAGGATAGCATTTGCTTGTTTGGAGAACAGTAATCACATCATAGATTTCATTACATCACAGTCATCTGGTCAAAGGCTCTGCAGCCTCCACCAAGCACTGGGAACCAAGTGGTTTCAGGGAAACAGTAAGAAAAACAAACAAGGGTCTTGATACTGACTTGAGGGATTTGACTACTCCTTTAATCCAGTGACAGTGAACATATACAAGTTCAGTGTCTTACTTAAAAACACAGACAGAGCATTTACAGTTCAGTATGTTGTGGGCATGCTGCCTGGTCAAAACACTGAGCCTGTGATTTTTCACTGAGAACTTAGTCTCTCTACCCACATGGCCACCTGTTGCATTCTCACACGCTCTGCTACAGCTACTGAATGATGACTAAAAACTACTGTATTCGAACTCATGACAGTACAATAAAAATAAAGAACTATAACATGGACTTAAGTGCATTGAGAGAAACTAAACTCAAAATAATGTTATCTTCACTAATACAGAGGTTTCATGAACTACAGGCACATTCCACACATCATTTTTCTTAACTAGAATTACTACCTTGTGGCTGTACGCCTCCACCAACCAGTGGCAGTTTACATCCATGTCTGTCTAGACTTGTACAACATATGTAGTGAAGACTTTGACGGAATTCAATAAATGGTATGTGTGTTTTATGTCATAATTAGTGTATGAAATCATGAGCTATGGCCAAAGACGTGTTCTATGAGTCAAAATGAGACCTTGACATTTAACCTATGGCCACCAAAATCTAAAAACTTCATCCATGAGTCCAAGTGGAAATGAAACTAAATTTCTGTCATTTCCTGAGATATCACATTCACGAGAATGGGACGGACAGATGGATGGACAGCCCTAACACTCTGGCCACTCCAGCCTACGGTCACAGCTGCTGCCGGCAGAGGCATAACAAACTCAAATATCCAATTACATTAACCTTTGCTACTGAACTGTCAGGACCCATTCTGCCTCGACGACTTCATTTCCTGTAGAACAGAGCTCACCTATGACAGTAGAGAAGTTCCTTAGCAAGCACTGAGCAAGATTTCTTCATTATCATGCAGCATGTACTGTGGCTGCCAATTTAGAAAAAGAATGAATCATCATCATCATCATCATCAGAGTACAAGTATGAGTAATAAGGTTTGTGTCAAACAGAATACTCCATCACTTGCGTAATTAGCTCCATGAATACAAAACTAAGGTTTTCAATTACTGAAATCCATTTCTTTTATATTTTACTTTTATCCTATACAATCCTGTACGATCCCAATGAATGCTGGGCTGTGAGGTGCTAGATTATTCTGAGCTTAATTGTAATTGTTTAAATATCTTACCTGCCATCTTTTTTTTTCTGTCACTACAATAAACAATTAAACAATTACAATTAGGTAAGTAAATAGTATGTGAATAAACCAAATACTACAGTAAACTATTTTAGTCATTTTAAGCCTGTCTCCCCCTGAGAAACCACAAGTATCCCCTCAGGTGCAGACGTCTCCCAGAAGACCTCCACCACAGACCACCACTTCCAGAGGGTCCCAAGAGGTTGTAGGTTGTGTCTCCCCACAGACACAACCTACAACATCCCAGCAGAGACCGCAGAGGAGGGGAAGACAGCCATCTCCCCCATCTTCCAGCAAACAGTCACCACACTTGTCATGCAGAAAGTGCATAATGTGCAAAGGCAAGCTGGGTGCCCCTGTGTGTGATTCTGGACAGTGACTGCCATGATTCATATCATGTTTAGGGATATGCATTTGCAGAAAAATGCACAAAAGAATGGGCATAACTCATTAAGACAAGAGGTTTTTGTTGTGATATTACAGTTTGCAGTAATGGGCTAATATCTCCTGTTATAGTATACTGTATAGAAATTTTTATTGAGACATACATACTATTAGCTGATTGTGCTGATTCTGGGACGTGTAAAACTTGATACTATGAAAAATGACTTCTTTATGAGGCCAAACCCAAAGGTATGCTAAAATGGAAAGTTATTAATGTCGGTATAATGAACACCTTAATAGGCTTGCTCTGTTCTGTTTTGTTTTTTTTACTACACTCTCATCCAACTCTGTTAAATATAATGATTTAAAAGCAGCTATTAGCAATGTAACTTGCAATTTCTACGTAGTTTTGGGGGTTTAGTTTATATTCTATTGCAGATAACTAACAAATACAGTCAAGGTTGCATTATAGCAAGATATTTCCAAGGCTGCTAAAATTCAGGTTGACAGCAGAAACTTTTTTTTTTTTACATTTTAAAACATTTGAGTAAATATCAGATTTGGGTACCAGCTGTACAAAATCAAAGGCCTAAGAAGAGATATACATTTCTTCATACTATCCATTGACTCAGCTGTAACACTGCAATACTGTGTGTTGCAATTGAGAGTGTCTGAAAACTTAGCAAGTGAGCAGAGAGATCTAAACTTCAGCCCAACTTAAAGCCATAGTCCACCCACACAGGCAACATAACCTGAGTATGTAGGTATATATCTCTGGATTCTTATTATCCATATGTTTTCTAATGTCAGTGGGGAATGGGACACTAATGTCTGTTTGATATACACCACTGGAACATATGTTTCCCAGTAACAGTTTGGTTTATAGAGTAGCAGATGGTATTGTGAAGAGCACATTGCATTACAGACCTATTGCAGTTCATCTCTGAAATCATTAGCTTTTGGTTGTGCTGCTGCAGCATTGTGCTGGTTTGTGTGTGTTAATGTGTGTGTTCCCCTGCCCAGTATGAAGTAGGACAGCAGCTAGGACACTGTATTGATCAGCCAGTCACTGTAGACCAAAGCTTGGTCTGTTCCCCCGCACTGACCTTCAAATGCACGACCTCAAACAGGATAGCCTCTCTCACCAACACATCTAGTTCTTTCGAATGTCACAGAACTAGTAACAGTAAAACCAATAGACCCCAATTAAGGCAGGGGCTGCCTATTACACAATGCAATGTGAGACTATAGAAGCACTACAAACATACCGCCAGGAAAAGGATGGATGTCAACAGAAAAAATGTCCAGTTCATCTGTGCTTCTGTATAATTATCCATTTGGCTTGTGGATGCCATAGCTACATGTGTTTGTGGGTTTGTTTTTTTTATAGCTTGCCAACATCTGTCAGCTCCAAGTACAAATAACCAAGAATAAAAAGTAGGCAAAAGAAAGAAACTAAAAGGCGACACAGGGGAAGGAAGAAAGACTAGCGCTGAACAATTAATTGAAATATTATAAGTAACTGGAGCATTGGGGAGCTCTCCAGATGTAAGTGAACATGCTCGTTTGGTACAGACCCAGGCAAAAATCACATAATAATTTTTATATCTTCTTCGGTGAAAATGAAAAGCAAAAATGACCATTCATACTAAATGACTCATACATGACTCATTTTGCAATCTGTCAAAATAATTGCAATATGACTTTTTTTTTTTTTTTTTGCATATCGTTAAGCCCTAAGAAAGACGATGACATTTAGAGATAGGGGTGAAAGAGAATCATAATAAAAGCAAGAGAGAACCAAAGGTAGACAGAGAAAGGAAGCCATGAAAGATTAGCACTTCAAGCCTGCTCATAGAATTACATGAGGTGATTTCCAGTGGTACTACCCTCACCCATTTTACCACCAGTAGGAGGGTTGGCTCAGTTCAGCTCTGTCACCCACGGGACAGATCCTAGTTGATATATCTCTCTGGTTTTACGCCCATAACTATAACAATCATAGAGCTATCACAGGGTTATCACTCAAGGAAACTGTGTTCTCAGAGTGCTTATCGTAAATCATGGTGTGCAGTATGTGCAGACTGAGAGGCACGCAGAAACACACTCAAAAACACATTCATATATTCCCACCTTGGTCATTTTAGACACACACACACACACACACACACACACACACACACACACACACACACACACACACACACACACACACACACACACACACACACACACACACACACCAGGGGTGTAGTACATTGCAGTTTAATGCTTACTTGCATAATTTACATTTCCATTATGTGTCTTCTGTGGCTGCTACTATAAATCTTGAACCTTGCAAAGCTCTGCAGCTTCGTTAAACAAAGGGTGGAGCAGCCGGTCTGCATATAATCAAGGAATGGTTGACCAAATGATTACTGACAACTTGGAATATGAAATTTGTATATTATAAATGTATATTGCCATAACTAGCTCTAGTACAGGTTGAACTGAGCTTTCATCCCAGGTTTGAATTTTAAATAGGAACCTGGTAATATTAGCATGTATTTCAGTTCCAAAATATTGATCCATCCAAGGGATGATAATGCACACCTATAGTAACATAGTCCTTCATGTGTAACCACAACTATTCTTCTGAAAAGACACACAATTGTTGAGTTTTTCCACATGTACATTTTCAATTGTTAATGCACTGAGATGTGTGTTTCTGTGATTTGAGAGAAGCACCACCCAGACAGACTATAGAGACTACACAGCACTTCACCTGGTCAAGGTAGAATGAGGTGAATATCTATATTTATGCATTCATGCATAATGATGAAAACATAAAAAAAGACTGTGTGTGCATACACACTACATAAAGAGAAGAAGAAATTGACAAGGGAATAGATGAGAGGAAGGGAATGAATGAGGGCCTGGAGAAGAGAGAGAACGGAAGAGGGAGAGAGGAAAACTAAAGGAAACACAGCAGAAGGGCGTCACAACCCCCACTTGATGTGTGTCTCGTTCTATGTGATCTCACGTCCGGAAACATGGTTACAAATTAACCAATTAAGTGCCCTAAAAATAGCATGGGTCAATCACAACAAAAGCCAAGAGAAAAGACATGGGTCAGTGTACCCACAAATACCCCCCCAGCCCCCCACACACACAGAACACATACACATACGTGCACACACGCACACACACACATCATCCGGAATGGAAAAATATACTACTTAAGTAGGGTGTTTGTTTTAGTATACAGCGTGGGCCCCAGCTTTATTTTAGACAGCAGAGAGAAAGACGTCAGAGAGAGAGAATACGCCTACACTTAGTTCACTCTGAGTGTGCAAGAAATCCAAGAAGCCCAATTCATTTCTTGGGTTAAATGCTGATACACCATTAGATAAGTGAGCACAAAAGCAACACACACTTCCGAGGTTTGAAATGATGAATCACTGTCCTTTCCCTGTGGAATTGCATGTTTGTAAAACCCTAAGAGACGAATACATCTTCTTTTCTCCACAGTGAAGGAAACTGTACAATGAACTATAAACTGAAATTAGTCCTGGGGAGATGACAAGTGTTAAAAAGTGGAAGTCCTCCATATCTTAGGTGTTGAGTGGAAGATCTCATCGAGCAAATTCAAATTGACAAGAGAGTTAAAAAACAGTGACCTTTCAATTACAAAACTTCCTCTATATGAACCAAGAGTGATTTAGAGTTCTCTGTCTTGGTTTCTTTGACCGACAGTCCTAAATTTAAAAAAATAAATGAATAATCTACTGCTACTACTGCTGCTGCTTCATAATAACTGTTCAGAGGGTGGCTTTTATTGAGCTGTTAGCTGAAGAGCTACAGGCTGCACACATCTAACTTCTGAGCAACGTAACCAACTTTGCTGCACCCTGCTGTGGCGTGGAAAACTATTCCTACCACGTGCAGCATGAAATCAGATGGTGGTTGCTAATGGCATGATGGAAAAAGGACAATTATTGACTGACATCTTTATGAAAACAAGTCTGTTTGGCGGTATTGCAAACAAATACACCAGCTGCTCTTCTGCTGTATTTCAAACACTTTTCTCTCAGTCTGACTGAAAGTAAACACAGAAACTTTTACGAGTCATTTCACTTTGACGATTGACCGTATTTATCTGAACCGGAGTACAGATGACAGATGAGGAGCTAAATCAAATGGAAGAGGAGAGATGAAGGATGGAAGAAGAGACAAAAAGACAACAGGACCATCCCAAAGGCAATACACCTCGGGAAACTGGTGGTTTTCCTGCAGTAAACTTTTAGAAAATGGAACTTGTTGATTCAAGACTTCAGAAATTGATGTCTCCAGCAGTGTAACAAGAACTTACTTTGCGACACTTGTCAACATTGTCGTCCTGGAGACATTTATTTTACCTCCGCAAAATCAGCTGAAGAAAGGATAGAGGCTGGCCCACTAGCAATCAACACAAGCATCTGGTTATATTCTTAGACCCACTGTGAGCTGTTGCGTTTAATAAAAAGAATGTGACATTTCAGAGCAGCATTATGCAGGGTGATTAGGTCAGCTGGCAAGTTGCCCTGAATGTAGATCCTTAAAAGATAGCATAATGGCTGTTCTAGGCGGCTTTTCTCTGTTTCCTTTCGGTCATACTCAGAGTTCACCCTGGTTGCCGGGTTGCAAGTCCTCGTTTCACCAAATCTTTACAAGGAGGTGGCAAGGTTAGCTCAACAGGCTGAAATAAACCAGCCTGTAGCTAGCAATGTCTTTAAGTCGGACACTGCATTTTTGGTGTAGCATGGTAAATCAGTTAACATTAGCTCAGCATCCTCTCAATGAGCAAACTATATCTATGTCAAACTGTCTTTCCTCAATATGGTATGTTGTTTTCCTATATTACCAGAAAAGCCATTACACAACCCATAAACTCGTTACATCCTGCTACAAGAAATCTTTTGTTTCACCCTACTAATCTCATTAGCTTTAACTAATGACAAACTGTACATAAGCATTTAAGACTGTGTCAACAAATAACTGAGAACATGATGAATGCACACTTATGTAGGTCTTTCTGTAGCAGGCTATACTTTACGAGGAATCACGCGCTCGGCAGTCGCCATGTCTTGTACAATGACAACATAAAGCACAAAGTGCATAAAGGAAAAAATAAAGTGCAAAGGAAAATAATAGAAATAGAATACACAATGACTAGAGTGCAAGGCAGAGAGCTCAGGACTCCATTAGGTGGTAATGGATTTTCATGCTTCAGTGTTCCTCGAAGTACGATTGCACAAGGCAGAGAGCGGATAGGAGATTGAGAGGCATGAGAGAAATGGATAACCAGAGAATGAGATGGTCAGGGTGAAGCAGCAGGCGGCTACAAGAAATCAGGGGGAATAAAACACACAAAGCTCCTGAAATAATGTCAGAAGAAAAACAACATTACCTAGAGGTACCACTACCCTTTCCCATTCAACAACAGAAGACGATATGTATGAATGTTCATCCCCTTACAAAATGCCAAATGGCTGCCATCTTAGGTAAAGCTAAGATGACATTTCTGTTTGTTACTCTTTGAGCTCATGAAACTGTCACAGCTGCTTTACCCGATTTGTGTGCAAACACGTGTGATTGTCAGATATTACAAGAACCTCAGAATACTGCCGAGTCTGACGGAGAGAAGACAAAAAGGAAAAAGCAAAATAAATCAAAAGCATGAGTAAAGAAGCTAAGAGGATAAATGAGCAAGAAGAGAGCAGAGACTGATCCAGAAATGAAGAAGAGGGAATGGCGGGCAGAATCTGAAAGAGCAGCCCAGCAGGATGGAGAAAAAAAGGCAAAGAGAGCTCTAGAGGAATTTCTTTAAAAGGAAAGAAAGAAAGGAGGACGCAAGGAAAGGGCAAAACGGAAGGAAGGAAGGAAGGAAGGTCTCATCTAGCTGTGCTCCTGACAATGTGACAATGAATCCAGCCCTTTTAGCTCAGGCACTGGTATTATGAGAGGACATAGCCTGAGGTATTCTCTTTCACACACACACTCTCTCTCCCTGTCTCTCAATCTCTCTCTAATAGACATGCACAGTTGAAAGGGGAAGGGGGGGGCGACTTCACAGTCCATTACACACCACGGGCCTGTCAACGTGCTGCAACGGCACAGGACAAGCAGTACCCCTCATTGGATACCAAGTTAGACAAGCCTGGAAATGTGTGTGAGTTGGGTGGGTGGGCCTGGGATAAGCATCGTACGGTTTGTTTCACATCAGGATGTTTCCCCTCGTTTCTCCCTGCCTCTGCATCACCCTCATTCAACTGCATTCAACTCCTACACGAGCCCTACTTTTCAGATGTATACAGATAATCCATTGCATCTGCAACCCTCCATTTATCTCTGTCATCAGTGATACAGTAATATTACTTTTGACGATAGTGAATAGGGCTGTGACAATAACAGCATAACCACAATGCCGTGGTCATGCAACGCCTAACACGGGGGTTGAGGTGGGGGCAAGCTCTCATTGCACGCAGGCACACAGAGAGGGCCGGTGAAGAGACAGACAGGGCCGGTAAAAACTTTATGGATTTTCTGACGGTCCATCGGCAGGATTTCTTCCGGTGGCCAGTTCGACCATGACAGACGGGTCTGTGGTCAATGTGTTTGTGTGTGTGTGTGTTGGGCTGCATGCAGCTCTACGATGAAGCAAAAGCGCAAAAACACTGTTTTAGAGAACTTCTATGTTATTATGAGAAGTGTAAAAGTATTTCTACACACACTGTGAGGTTACTAACAACAACTCTTACCCTATGGTTAATTAGATTTGGAGCTTGACATTGGGTTCCTTTCAGTAAACCATGTGTCTGGTGTTATAATATGTTGCCTTCACCTTGAGTTATGTTAATATGCTGCTATTAACTTCCCTGGTGACACTCTATATTATCAGGATATGCATGATACAAACAAATGAATAAATTAATTAATAACAGAAAGGTTTGTGGGGTAATTGAGGATGCACTGCTGTTTCATGGATGCATCACCTCACTGTGAGTCCCTCTGGTGTAGCATGGTAAATTGATGAACATTAGCTCAGCAGCTGCTTGCCTCCATTACGCTTCAGGGTTGCTAAAATACAGTCATCAAAACAGGATGTTACAGTCATTATAGCCCATCCTAAATATCAGGTAACATAGTTACCTCAAGTCAGTCCAACTTTGTGTGTTGACTCCTAATGATCCTAAATTTTAAAAGGTAAGACAGGATAAAACCCTCAAATTTTAGCATTTCATTGAAATTAATAGCAAACATTATATGAAGCACTGAAACAGAGTACTGCTTACAGGTACAACTGGGTATTATTTTAGCTTTTCAGCTGAGTTGGGCAAAACATTTTTGCGGTTTCATGTAGTGAACCCGTCAAGGTTGTCATTAACTGCTTATTTGTTATAATCAAGTTGCACACAGCAACCAAGAGCAATGCACAAAACCAACCTGCTGCCAGGCTGAAACCACAAAGAAGACTGATATCACAACATGCTTAAAGTTAGATACACATCAATAAGTGTCAACATGCGGAGGATAGATTTTCATATCCATTACAACCGAGTTGAACAAGACCCTCATCAAAGAGGCACTGAAGATAAGAAACTGTAGCAAGAAGCAGCATCTCCACAACACAAAGTCACCACTGCAAAACATTGCAACTCATACTTTCTCCTTATTCTGTTGCTTTCTTGCTCACCACCTACATATTGTGTTTAACCAGGGCTTTTCTCTGGGAACTAACAAGTGGGATTCTAGGTAAAGATGAAGGTAAACTGAGACATCACAACAGTAAATTGCAACTCTGAACACTGAACATCATAGACTGATGATAACCTCTTACTGAAAGGCTTAACATGTACCAGTGGGCTTCCAGCAAATGTTTGTTGATATACCAAACAGGCAGCCCCTAGACAATCAAGTAACCCTCCATTGTAGCAACAGAGCACTACAATGTCTGTTTGTCTGGTGTTATCTTTGTGTGTGTGTGTGTGTGTGTGTGTGTATACTCACTGAGGAAATGTTTCTCCAGTAAGGCAATTTCCAGGTGACCTTTGACTTCATTGAGTCGGTCTGACTCCGACCTCTGGAACTCCTGGATGGCCGCAGCCATGGTGGGAGACCCTGAACCTGCCTGCGCGCACACACACACACACACACACACACACACACACACACACACACACTTATACCGCTATCCAACGCACACGCACACCACACACAAATGTAATTCATTAGGTCCATACACACCAATAACACACACCACACCAAACATTTGCGTTCACAAACAGAGAAAACAAAAGAAAGACATGTTTGGTTTTAGAATAACAAGTACAGTACTTGTATGTAATGCATACAAGAGAACACAAGCAGTAATATCCCATAATACACACACACACATATACACAAGCATGGCACCATGACTCACGGTAATGTTTCCTCTCTCGATTTAAGTCCAGCAGGAGTGAGATAGGAGGAGGGAGGCGAAAAAGAGGATATTCCCCCTCTTCTCACTACGGCAACACTGATGACTCACACACCTCTGACTAAGGGGTTTAACCCTGACACACAGATACACACACAACTAGCAACACAACATGTGTGGAGGTGGTCAGAGTGAATGACAGTGATTGAGAAATGATGACTGTGTGAGAGAAGAGAGGAATGAGGGAGAGTGTGAGGAATTAGGGGTGAGTAGATGATGGAGGGAGAGGAAAGGAGAGTGCGAGAGGAGAGGAGAGATGGCTGTGCTCGCAGGATGATGAGCACTGCAGGTTGAGCCTCACTGTTCAACTACAGCTAGGGTCCTTTAAGAGACTCATACACACACACGGCTGCAGCAGCTTCTCCCCGACAGCAACCAGCGTGTGTGTGTGTGCATAGACACACTGCAATGTCTCTAGCTGATGTGCTCTCTGCAAAAGCGAGAGCAAACAAGGGAGGGAGAGAGAGAGAGAGAGAGAGAGAGAGAGAGAGATAGAGAGACAGAGAGAGAGAGAGCACAAAACTGACAGTGACCTGAAAAAAATGTGCTTTGGGAAAGAACCAAAACGTAACAAGAGAGGCGGGTGGGGAGACACAGAGACACAGAGATGGAGAGAGTGTCCCTGAATAAAGAAGCACTTCAAAGAAAACAAATGAGAGCCTCTTCTGGAAGTGTGTCGTGGAGAAGAAAAAGGATGTTGACTCAGGTTTTGAGAATTAAATGGAGACAGGAGGATAAATGAGAGAAAGAAAGTAAAAGAGGTAAAAAAAAAAAAAAAAAAGACAAAGACAAGGAGGACGTGGAGGAGGGATCGGACGGCGGGAGTGAAAAGAATATTTGCTGCATTACGAGCAATCAGCGACAAGGCTCTTTGGTCTGGATTGTGACAGCTTTGTTTTTTTCTTATCGCTAATGGTTGCTACATAACGTAGGAACACCTTCATGTGTTCGTTACAGTCATCAAGTCTTAGTCAGAGGCTCCTGGTCATCAAAAGTAGGTCAAGCCCTGACGTCACCCTGGACGATTATCGGCCGATTAATTATTGTGTTCCCCCTCTCCCTCTTTCGTGGCTGTGGCTGATGTGAGCAGAGGAATCCACTGTAAAACTCCATTATCTTTTCCATGATTATTTTCACACTGTATGCAGTTTTTTTTTTTAATTTCTTATAACCATAAAATGTATGCAAAAATGAATACACATGAAAATCACCTTTTAATGAGATTCTTTAAAAAGCGTCAGTGCTGTGAGATTAATAGCTACTGCACTGTGCTTCACACCCACCATCAGCCTTCAGTCATTTCATACTGAAGATGCACATGAGGAAACTGAGAAGAATTTATTCAGAACATCAGAATCATTTTCTGTCTTGTGGAACAGAGGTGAACAGATGTTGCTAAACGCATTTTCTGAAACAAATAAGCCACAATCCACAACTCTAGGTGAACTGCAATCAATCACTTACCACAAAAGAAACAAAGAAAACACAATATTAGCTACATATTCATGTGTAAGAAACAAAACAAAGTCAAGACTGTTTATCATTTAACTTTAACTTTACTACTGAAGCTCTTCTTTGTCTGAAAGATTCTTCTCAGTCTCTCAGACTTAAATTCCCTTCGACTATCCTCACAGCCTTTCCAGCCCTCTTGGCTTGTCTAGTTGAGGCACAACTCTGTACACAGCTCTGCATCTCTCTTCTTCAGGTCAGCAATTTGCTGCTCCAGGTCTAATATGAAGCTTTCATCCTGTCATTATTCTTTTGTGCTTCTCTTCAATGAGCTTGATGAACTCAGTCTGGTTTTTCTGTGTTTTTCTGTACTTCTGACTGATCTCTCTAACCTCCTGCTCACGCTCGTCAGTCGTCTGCTGCACCGCTCATTTGATCCTTTACTCCATTCTTCCTCTTTGTGCTCAGATTTATGGTCAGAATTTTGAAGGTTAGTAATTTTGGGTTGTAGTTTATGTTGGCTGGTTTACAATTCCACATTTCCCGTACTCAGCCTCTAAGGACATTGTCCATGGGTTACATGGTGTTCCTCAGTACAGAACTGACACAGAAATGTTTTTTATCCTAGAGAGCAGCCACAGGGACATCAAATGCTTTTTCCATGCTCCTTGTTCTCTGGTGTGAAAAGTCGTGTGCTTTTTCAGCTTACAGCTCTCTCATGAGGTTCAGTGTGAGTCTAACAGTAGGAGGTGAAATACACAAGGTGTGATTCCAAGGCCTTGCTCTGCTCATAAACACAAATATCACAGGAGACCTGTGGCAGATTGGTGTTGTCCAGCAGGGTGCTGGTGGTACTTTTCAATCTGTGATGTCCAATAATGAACAACTAACAAAGGAATCTAGCCTACCACAGAAGATGTTTTCACACAATGAACACTGACAGACCATACCGCTGTTTGTTAATGTGTGTTTTATAAAATATGTGACTGCAAAGGTGGTACGGCTCTTCAAAAAGAACCAGTTGAGGCCATTAACAAAGTAAAAAGATCAGTGGATTTTGTGACTATACTTTGTCAGTAGAGGTGAATGATAAATGCTCTATTGATGGTAGAAAATGCTTCCAGTGTAACAGATAATGTGGTTATACTCGACTTGACAGATATGAAATTATCTGTTCTACTTTCACATTTCCTCCCCTGCCAGTGAAACCATGCACGCTCCTGTCTACCCAACCTGATTTCCTGTTAACCCTGTGATTTCTTGACTTTTTAAAATGATGCACATACAAACACAGTCTAACAAGAACTCAAGTTTGTTGCTGACAGGGGATCAGGACAACAGTTTTGTCACATCTGCACTCATAAATACAGAAAAATACAGAAAAATATAAATCACTTTATATAAAAAACAAAACAACCAAACTAAACCTGAAAAAGTTTCAGCCTACGGTACACTCGGAACTGACAGGTATCTCTTACCACAGAACAAAACTCAGATCCACCACAATGACTTAGGCAGCAGTCTTCTCGGTAAAGACAAACACAGGCCCTTCGAGCAACATCAGCAGCAAAGGTGCATTTTACAGCTTTTCATACAGTTAGCTGGCAAATTTAAATACATATCATATGTATTCTGGTTTGACTACAGCTCACATTTCAATGGCTATAATGCTGATCAGGTCATTAAGGGCAATATAATTCTGATCAATAAAACTAGGGAACCATATTAAGTTTTAATTTGTACGCAGGAGTGGAGCAGGTGTTAATGCAGCAACAGTGGAGGGTTTCTCTTTTATTTACCCAACTAACAAATGTTTATGCCCAGAGAGAAGAGAGAAGGAAACTGTGGATGAATCTACTATGCAGGTCTAAGTTTATGAGATTTTGAGATTGTTAATTACATTCATTATCAATATTAATATTATATGATTAATGCTGATAAAATGATATTCACTTTTTATGTGTGAATAGATAATGGATACAAAGGCAAAGTATGACAGATACAGTGAGGAAGCCACCTGATCAAGCAAGAAAAGTGATTAGAGGCCAGTGAGGTCGTATGCAGTCATCTGTGCAATGACTGAACACCATCTGCCTGATGACATTCTACCTATTCAGTATGGATAACACAGGCTAGTTTGTCATAAAGTCTCAGTTCATGGATTCTGCAGCCCAAGGGTACACTCTGTCCTCTTTTTGACAGATGAGGTAATGAAGGTGAGGTCTGGACCCCGGTCATGTGGTGTGATCCTGGAGACGGGAGAGACAGACATCACTGCAGTATGGGTTGGCTCCAGTGTGTCACTAGGGGCCTATGAAGGGCACTACGCAGGGACGATGAGATTTCCACCAAGCACAGGCAGCTCCTAGACATTGAATGCGACTGCATGCCTTGTGGGAGACAGTGTGCATGTGTCATGTGTGTATGTGAGTGTGTGTCCCAGCAGGGATAAGAGCTAGCTTGGTCTATTTTGGGGCTTCAGAGTGTGACTCATCAGTGCCGTGATGTGGGCGATGCCTTCCCAGTGGGCTGATAATCATGCAGGCAAACACTAGAGCACATACAGACATACAAACACCAGCTCACAGACACACTGGGAGACAGAGGAAAGCTCAAGTGCATACATGCAAAAACAGACACATGTTGCACATATCCATAGTCAGCTACTGTACATGAATGATTAAAAAAAAATAGCTCTAGAACCAATTAGAAAAAGCCACAGTTTATTTTTTTCTCATGTGGGTGCAGGGAGGCTGTTAAGGTTTAATGGTGTATTTCTCTAAGTACCACTCATTTACCATCAGGCTTTGGCCATATTTGAATGGGAAGCAGGAAAACCCACAGTTCCATCAGCTGTCTGTTTGAGGAGAAACAATGTAACAAAGGAGATAAAAATGAAAGGGAGACAGAGATTCCTGGGGCCTTCATTCAGGAAATGATACAATCAAGTGACTAATCCAGTGTTTTTTAACTCCGGTATCTCCCTATCAGTGCCCGTGCATGATGATGATGACAATGCTGGTGTTTTTAAGTCATCCACAAGGACGAAACAGCTGCAGATTTCATGAAATATGAACAGTATCCAGCGTGGGAGGAGGAAACATCAGAAAGCATGATCTGAATTTTTTTTGTCACAGTGGGAGAGTTTGTATTTTCTCAACATTTCCTCTTCATCCTGCCTTCATCTCCTCCCCTCTAGACATCTAAGTCCAGTCCTCTGAGGCTTAATTCCTGTCCTCTAGCCTCCTTTATCACTTTCCCTGCTTTAATCTTTTCTCTCCTTCCATTTTTCATTCACTTCCTGCTCTCCAATATCTGTTCATCTCACCGCTGCTTTCACTATTTCTGCTCTTGTCTGCTGCTGTTTGCCATCTCTATTCCGTGTTCCCCATTGGAAAATCTTTATCACTGTCATCTCCTCCATTTTTCTTTATCATAACAACCCCTCCATCTATCATTCTCCTCTTCAGCTCTGTGGCACAAAGTATGAGCAGAGAAAATTGGGCTTAGATAAAAAACAAAGAATCACATTTTCGCCAGAAACATTCATTAATCTTGTTAATGATGCTAAAACAACATCAGAGAGGTGAAACAGAGGCTACTGCACATTCTCCCACCCTCTTTTTTGTGTTAGCCAGGAAATGATGCTAGTGTCATGATGAGGTCAGAGAATCTTTATCAGACGGAATAATTCATGAGTACATTTAAAAAAATGTCTGCTCATCCTAGCCAGTCGAGGCTAAATGTGTATATTTACGACAAAAGCAAGATACCTGTTTACCCAGTAAAGATGATAAATACAAAGCCATATGAAGTGTGGGGGGGTGACAGACATTGATATAAATGTGTGGTTAGTACTCACAGGGTCTCGCAGGAGGTCCTCTGTTTCTCGCAGAGCTGCCCTGGGCTTCAGCTGTACGTCATCGCTACATTCGTTGTCAGAGGCGGGTGGCGACTCGGCCAGGTCCGGGAAGTCGTCTCTCGTCCTGGGGCCCCGGAAGCGGATTTTGTCCAGGCGCTTTAGCATGGTCAACACCGCACACCTGGGCTTTACCTTAACATGGCGGACGGCAACCCTGCATGGACAATAAAAAGACAATTAGTATACAGTGGCAACACAGAAAACTTATTTTATTCTGACTTTTCTAAAAACACAATATGTGGAAAAGTATTACAGTGGAAACCCTTCCCATTGCCTTACAACTGTTTTAACGCAGTTTAACCTGCAGGAGTTTCTGAGAGATTGTGTAACTGTGTAGCTGCCATGGAGGAAATTAATTCATGGCAATTGAAGATGAGTTCACAGCATGTCCCTATGTTTTTACTGCAGAAATGAACCACTTCCAAGGGCCTGAGAGAGAGACAAGCTATGCAAATGTGGGTTTCATGTTTTCTTTATGTATCATTTATATACGAGCACTCTTCTATCAGTGGTATCTCAGGGGAAACTTTCCCACTTTCAATACAGGACAAGTTTAAAAGTGTTTCCTAGCTTTAAAAAGCCTTTTTCTCGAAAACAGATGCTGAAAAAGGGAGTGTTGTCTTTTAATAAGGGGTTGTCTTATATTCAGGCCAATATAGCATCTTGTCATTCACAGACAAATCCACTGTGTTTCTTTCTATATTTGGGGTCAGAGTGGACTAACTGACCCCAAATATAAAATTATGTTAAAATATGTCAACAACAGAAAGTCAAATTGACTTCTTTGAGATTTGGGAGGGGTAGTGTTGCATAAAATGTTCCATCAACACTAATTACAGAGGTAGAGAAAATGAAAACCCATTGTATTTTACCATGTTTTAGAGCTGGGAGACTCAAAGACCCCCAAAAAACACAATGCTTAATTTCTGTATTTAACTTAAAGAAAAACATAAGATTATGATAAGTCAATAAGTATAAAGATAGTAAAACAATGTTAAGAATATTTTCAAGCTGTGAAGAGTGCCTTGGATCTTTCTTACTCCAAATACAACATTAGTTTTAAGGAAAAGATAGTTTAGGACAAAACAAAACAGACAAGCTTCTTAGAATCACCACAGCAATGTCTTGTGGTTTCAGCAAAAAAAATATCATCATCTTGTGTTGGTTGATCAGTATCAATACCCGTCATCCCCACCTTTAAAAAGGAAGGTGATAAGGAAGTGATAATTCAATATGTACATTGACTTATTTTATCAAAAGGTGTAGGTGTTACATTTTTTTTTTAGTATTTAATTTTGGAATGCATCTCAAAGCAATGTTAGCTTCCTATTCACCCTGATATCTAAAGTTGCCTGACAAGGACACCCTTATTAATTCCCTTTTTATGCCCTGAGTTAATTTTCCCAAAGGTGACATATGGCCGAACACAAGCCAACCTCTAACCTTTAATGATATTAATGCTATAACCTTGTCAGTGCTTGTGATTTGCTCTCCCCCTTCGGCCTACACAGGAAGATAGAACCACTAACCCTGTTATACCCATGACAACCACATCCTTTCACTCCTCCGCTAAAAACAGTTGAGAGCAGCAGATCTTCTGACCTCATTTATTGATTCGACTTTCATAGCAGGAGCAGTGGCAGTGGCTGGTGAGAGGTTTTGAAAAGCTTAATGGTTGTGTTTTGGTATCGAGGGCCGAGATGTAATGATGACAGATAGATCAGTGGGGCTGTTTGTGTCATCGCACACAAGAGGCACAGGAGTCAAGCTACTGCAGCGTTTCCTCTGCATTCGGCATCAGTAGCTTGACACTGCATTAAAATTTATCCCACTGATAGAAACAAAATATAGACAGGTTGTTTGACTTCATTAATGCTCACCAAAAGTAAGCCAACAGATCATGATAGGAATCGATATAGGAGCTAGTTTAAAAACGCAACAGGTGCTAAACTGTCACTGGGAAACGTATGCTAGTCTCCCCACTGCTACCAGTTCATACACGTTACCGTCTTATTAAACTCAGACTGCACCCCAAGTGTTGACCCCCTGGCCACCACGTCCATTAAAGTCTTTCTTTGAAGTGCTGACTGAATGAAAAAACAGTGGGATTCCCCTGTAGTACTCTTACTGTGCGTGGAGGTCATTCCTGATTTGACTGAGTGCAGGACGTCAAAAAAATTCTCTCAACGATCCATCATCCTTTTCAGCAGCTGAGCATGGAGCCACAGAACCTGCAGTAAATATGACTGCTTTGTTTTTTCACTGCTGTGATTTGTCATTTGGGAAGGGATTAAGTGTGGTTCTTCTTGATGTAATCCTTCATCTGTTTGACTGGATGACTAGCTGTCATGCTGCCAAGATGGTTATCGACTGATAAGCTGTTGAACAGTTTTTTCTATGAATGACTGGCAAACTGATAAGCCGAATGGTTGAGAGGCTTGTTGTCTGACTGACTGCTGGTCTAACTTTCTCACTCACTTCATTTCTAAAAAAGGCAAGAGACTGTTGACTGGTAATCCATCAGTCTAAATACCTACAGGAATGGTTTTCTCATTGACTGGGAATTCATTAAGGTGTTTAGGCTGAAGAAATTAATAAAAAGAAAGTCACTGACCCACTCACTTTCTTTTTTAGAAAAAAGTGGACATCCCCATTCCCTTGTTTCATCAATCCTCACTCCTCGCGGGACCTAGAAGTCGATCTGGTCCGCCATCACAAAGGACATTCCAGTGTTTTTATTCTGCCTCTTAAGTTATTGTCATTGATTATGATTTTTTTTAAGCAAAAATGCCAAATATTCAATGGTTCCAGCTTCTCAAATGTGGAGGGGAAACATGCATAGACTATTTGCATTTTTCAACATCACTGTGTGTGCCCTCATTAGTTGGAGAGAACATTATCTATGCAAATACAAAGTCCAAATTCCATTTCTCTAAAAATTCTGTTTTCCTTGTACCTCTTCTTACATCTTCAGCACAAGGGACTAAGGTGGAAGGAAAAGACGTATGGAGGGAAAGATGGATGTTATCAAGGGAAGGGAGATGTACCCACAAGTAAGTAGAGAGATAGACAGGCATAAAGGCAAGTTTTTCATGCATGACCTTAAATTTAGAAACAAATATTGTGTTTCCACATGTACACAACCCACCTACAGGGGCACAAATAAGTGGAAATTACAGAGGTGACTGGGTTGAAATTTCCTCCCTGAGGGGTGAGTGGAAACATGGCAGGTTAATAAACACTTCTCTCCTCTTGTCAAGACACCTGCCACAATGAAATCTGTTCTCCCAATAACCACTTCAATCCACTTACAGCCTGCTCCATACAACAGCTCAGTCAGCCACTGGTCAACTCAAACTCCCTGTAGTTACCTATCTAGCTTTAACAAATGGCGAATGAAAAGCATCAGCATGTCCCTACTCAAAAAATAAACCCCAGAAATGGCCATTTTCATTCAGAGCTCCATTGAAAACTTCTAACACCTGAAAGTAAGTGGTAATATTTATGAAAAGAGCTATACTTTGTAGAAAGTAAGCTTGTTTTTAAGAGTACATTACATGTTCTGATGCTATTCTTTACATCCTTGCACTTTGGTGTTATTCAGTCTACCTTTCTTCTATTTATTTCCTTCATAAGGATTTCTTTAGTCCAGAGCCAGTTTCAACCACAACATCATCTTAAATAGAGGATGAAAAGAGAGGACAGTAGGAGGAGGAGGAGGAGGAGGAGGAGGATGAGGAGGAAGGGGCTTTAGCTCAAGGTCTGATCACTGTTAATGTTAGTGTGGGGATACACACAAGCAGGCTCCATGAGTCATTTGCTCAGCTATGTACTTACACAAAGATACCTCCATCCACCTTTACCTAATCATGTCACTGCTAACACACCAGCTAGGGTATTGCTGATAGTATTTGTTTATAACTGCATACATTAGTCAAGGGTGAGTAGTTTTACAAGCCCAGCGTGTATGTCCTGTACAAGCGTAATACACTGTATCTGAGTGTGTGTCTGTGTGTGTGTTTGTGTGTGTGTGTGTGTGTGTGTGTACTTATGTCTGTCTGAGTAACCTTCTGCTAATGACCTGTAGTAGCTGGAGGTTACTCTTGGCCAAAGAGGTCACACTCGCAGAAACAGCCAATCACAGTCATTTGTGGATCTCAGACTGATAGAGGCCATCTAAAGCCCTTTGCCCTACATCAGTGTTTCTCAATTTTATAACACAAGACAATCATGGAAAGGTCTCATCTGAGGCTGACTGGCTTTTATTTTGGTAGCTGATTTATCTTTTATGTCATTTATTAAGTAAACAAGCCAAACATAGGATGGTTCCGGCTTCTGAAATGTGGGGATTTGCTGCTTCTCTGTTTTATTTCAACAGTAATAGAATATCTAGAATATCTGGTTTTAGACTACTGATCAGATTCTTAGAACTTGAACTTTTTTGGTCCTCTGGGAAATTGTGATTTTCTTTTCTTTGTTTTCTTTATTTCTATTTTTTGCTAGACCAACTGATGAATCAAGAAAATAAGCTGCAATTCTATAATTAATATTTAATGACCAAAACTGACAATATGAAATACATTAATTTAAAATGCCCACTATGGGTCAAACATTTCGTGAAACAATTTCACTGAATTAATTCATTTTTGATACTATTTATGGACAGCATTTTTGTGCGCTGACTGCTTAATTTACTTAAATTCATAATTCAATCTCTAAATATACTGATTTTCATTGTTAGTGGTGGGGTCTGCCATTCCCATGCCGCATTCAAATTATCACAGCAAACAATGCATGCATGTATTGACACATTGACATCAACCTCACTGTTTACTGTTCACTCTCTTTACACTGTGTCAGAGCTATATAAAGCTACTGCTAATGCGCACAGAACACCCTACTGCTGTTGCTCTACATGAAAATTTTCAGCTTGAAAATATAAGGGGTGATTTTTATTGTAAAGAAGTAGCAGTAAACGCAATGTATTTTCCTCCATTGTTAGTGCAAATCGCATTCATTCAAAAATGTACACAAAACAACACAGTCATCTTCAGCATTTTTGAAAACAAACTGTTGCTCTTCTGTTGTATTTTTGAGAAAAGAGCTGTTCAAGGAGTGTTTGCCATAGTATTAAATTGCACTTGCTGTTACCACGGTAACCATGCGTGTTCCCAAATCAACTAGGACTGAAATGTGAAGGATTGTAACTTTGATTTAAGATGTCCACTGTTGGTCAAAAATATTCAAAATACCATACATGAAATAATATTATTATATAATAGCAGTTTAATGAGTGTGATTATAACATTCTGCAAAATAACCCTCCTTCTAGTTGAGCAACCTTAGATCACAAGCGAAGATTACAGACTTAGCATGCAATATCCAGACATTCTTCATTCTTCTATGTACATTAATATCATCTCAGTATCAATTTGATTGGCTTATAATGGGCATTGATTGGTTGGCTAATAAACCTGCATGTTCTCAGCTGTACACCAACACTCTCATCTTACACTATTCAGGTGCATGGCCTCATCATCGTCCCTGGTTATCTACATCTTTAAGAGGACTAGCCTGGTATAGTGGTTCTTTCTACAATTACATCCTATTTCACTGATGGCTATCAGACATGCATGAAAGAGAAGGGGGGGCAGTGGATACACTCAAACAGGCATATACTGTTGAGCACAATAAAGGCTAGAGCGCTCGCACAAGTAGGCCACTTTCTATGCAAGTGTATTTTCTGGGACATAAGTCAGGTTTTGTTTCATAATAACAGAAACTTTGACAATTACTACTTGTTAGGTGGAAATGCTAAACTGTAGTGTTTCCGCTCTGGTAACTGATGCAAACCATGTTTCCTTTTACAGGTGCTCTCACTCAAATGTGCTGCATAAACCACGAAAGACCATCCTGTCACCATCATCATCCATGATACTTAGTTTCTGCAG
This sequence comes from Seriola dumerili, assembly GCF_002260705.1. NCBI lineage: Eukaryota > Metazoa > Chordata > Actinopteri > Carangiformes > Carangidae > Seriola > Seriola dumerili. The sequence continues at coordinate 13,123,830 of NW_019174393.1, forward strand.
AAACAAGGCTCACTCTAGCGAGAAACTTGCCTGTGCAGCTATTCTCAACTTCAACAAGGTTCACCAAACACTCAGAGAGACACAGAGAAAGAGGGATTAACAAGACCCTTAAATATCTCATCTGCCAGCACTGACCAGGATGTTCCAATGAGTGGCTGCAACTTTTCTTCAGTTCACTTTCCTGCACTCATGATGAAGTGAGAGGTTACAGATGGTTTAAAAAACAAATAAAAGAATTGAAACAAAGTATGCTGCCTGGTGCCACTGTGAGAAAACAGAAAGATGAATATTTTTCAATTGGCCCACAGGCAACTATTGTATTATCTCTCCCACTAAGCTGCCCAATTACTGCCAAATACAAGTAGCTACTGAGTATCCACATTCTTATTAAGCTGGAACACAATCTCAAGCTTGATATATACATTGTTATTGTAAATGTTTTCATCAAGCCTCTTCTTTTCTTCTTTCTATTTGATGTCAACCCTGGGGAGGGAACGGGAGGAAGGAGGGTGGAGGGTGCAGATGTGATGGACTTTAATTAGACCAATTAGACACATTCTGTTCTGTTTGTAGTCGGAGGCTAAACAAGGGCCTCAAGCACAGAGAAACATGCACAAGTAGAGTCCCAGGCGGTCAACAATTTTGGAGAAAAGAGTAATAAGGAAATGGTAGGAACAAGAAGAATGCATTTGTTTTTATCTAGCCCACTAATGCAACCCTCTGGGCAACGTGTAGTTGGCTGAACAAGAATAAAAGCCAGTCATGGCACGCATTTTTCAAAGCCAACATCATGTTTGGGTTATTTTATGTCAGTGTAGCTTTTTTCCAACATTATAACTCATGTGCATGATGTGTATGGCATTTAACTGGTTATAAACACGACTGATATGCAGTGACAACAAAAAACTTGTCAGTCTCAAACCAGTCTCCATTGGTTCTAAAACATGTCAGAGAACATCTTGAACTTGTAATTATCTTGTGAAGACAGTAAGAATGACCCAAATTAAAGTGTGCCACTGAGGCTGGATTGAGATGATGAATTTAGTCACTTACAGTGACATTAGCAAACATGAAAGTTTAGAAAAAGATCATGCGAGTTTAGTGGCTTTCTGCAGCCTGCAGTGTCTTTGTTGTTTTTACCCTCTAAACTCTGTCCTTGTACTCCTTGCCAGTCATGCAGCATCCCTCCTACTCTGCTGCTATTATTTCACCATGCAGTTATATAAACAAGGATATCAACAATCAATTCTTCCTTAACAACTGGCCAATCTGCCCCCTCTCTCAGTTTGGATGAACAATGGTGGAAGTGTAATCAAATCAGTATCAATTCAGAACAGGAATGTAAAGCCTGTCCCCACTTCTCCACTGAATATGAATAAGGGAGTTAACGTCTGACAGCACCTTTTAGAACACTATCTCAAATCTTAGACGTCAGAGCTTCCTATTGTCCATGAACACACCACACCAATACTTTTCAAATCATTAAGCACTTTCAGGTACATTATTCAACTTGGACCAAACATAAAACGAGGCATGATGTTTCATGTCTAACATCATATATCCATAATTCACCTGTGGTGAACTACAGGTCAAGTTTCATTTAGCTCACGAACATGAATGAAACACTGAACCAGTGGCTGCCTAAAATGTATTTTAAAAATATGAACAAAGTAGCTAGGCTATATCATTATTCAGGGATAGAGTTATTAGTGTTGTCTAGGGCTTCAACACACAGAAAACACGACATGGTGCTATTAAAAAAGCGGCAATGGACGTTATTTTAAAAAACTGAATAGACAGCGGACGACCGTTAGACTTAACGGCTTCATTCAACACTGATACAGTTTGACGTTAGCTAGGCCAAACTACAATGTTGAATACAAATGTGACCGTTAGACAGACGTTTAAATCAAACGGTGGAGTTTGAAGTTAGGCCTGGAGTTAACTGCTTCAATAAACCATCAAATTGTCGGACATGTTATTTTTTATCTGTAACATATGGAGACACAACATGAAAACCAAATAATCCGCATTTAGCATGACCCCGAAGAGACAGACACGATGACATAAAACAATACCCTTCATTATTTCTTTCTCAAACAGTAGACATTTGAATACGGTAAAGGGAGGGGGGAAAAGCGCTCTTACCCAGCACGTAAATCGTAGCAAAGTTTCATGAACACTGAGATTGCCTTTAGTCTGCTTTATCCTTCAGTACACCTGCTGCTCAGGACGTCCAAATTAGCGCCAGTCTCACGGCGATAACTGCTCACTTAGTCCATCCATCCCAACAATATCCGCTCGTTTCTGTTCAGCGACGAGCTAAATGTCGTCTCCTGCTGAGTGCTGAGCAGTTAGACAGGCAGACACTGACAAAAAAAAAAAAATACCAGTTGCGTCCCCCTCCTCTCTGGAGAGAGCTGCCCTGACCAGCGTAGTTGGCCCGGAGCTTGCAGATACCAGCTTTGCCTTCGCCTCTTGTTGATTTCGCAGAAACAGCCAAGGCAGCAGGGCCGAGGAAATTTCGTCAGTGTTCGGTGCCGCCGTCTTAAAGGGGCCGTTAGTAGTGAATGATGCTTCAGACACAGACACCTCTCCTTACCACCGCCCTGTGGCTGCCACTGTCATGTAGTGCTAAATTATAAAACAGGTGGGTAAACAATGGCCTCATTATGATGTAATTAGACATTACTGTGAATCAACCCCAGAGACAAATGATGATATTACTGCGGTAATATTATTCCTACTGACTCATGTGGTGCATTGATTTTAGCCATTAGCTCTTCTATTCAAACATATTTACAAAAATGCTTGAATATGATGTGAAAATGCCCCATTAGTCTCTTTTCCTATTAGTTCCAAATGCTGATTCTGTAATACTCATGAATAATTTTTCTATTTCATTGAAATGGAGCAGTTCTTTTAAAGAAATCCCTCTAAAAATCAACACAAATACTAACTGAACTTTGTTTGTTTCCCTACCAAATTGCATAGTTTCTTTCATGACTTCTTATGAAATTATAAGGATGTTTCAGACCATTATTAGTATTATTCTTCACACTTCCAGGAATGAAATTCTAGTGGGAAAATATTGAATCCTGATGGGAAAATAGTTGAATTAGCCAAGAATTTGAAAGATTTTACCTGTAAAATATAAATTGTCCATGGTTCAAGGGAAAAATTACAAGGGCATGGCCTCAGGGGCCCTGACTCCGACAGGGCTCTTTAAATAGTAGTTTAACAGAATCTACTCTATAGATACAATTACATTGAGTGTATTGTGTATGTCATTTCTGTTTCAGAAGATCTACCATTTTAACTATATATGACCTCATTACTGTTGATCTAAACCTAACCTAGCCATAGGTAACATATGTTGTCCTTGTCATCTCTGTGTTTGACCTCTTGTAACTGTGAGTTGAAGTCTAAGATAAGTCAGTGAGCTCAAGTAGGCAGAACAGATGAATAAAGACTTGAGTTTTTGAAGCGCTAACCTTTGCATGGTTGTCGTGTCAGTCTGTGAGACTCTTCTCGTCTTCTGTAAGTACCAGAATCCAAGTTGGGAGCCTTTGCTGTCGTCCAAGTTATCCCCTTATTTCAGCAATCATGTTTCGGAGTGATGAAGTGGTCTTGATTTAAGAGATTCCTCTGACAATCCTCTTGTCACTGCACTTACACTGTAAATGAGTCAAAAAGACAAAAAAAGGAGAGGGGTTTGAAAGACCGAAGGGTGAAATGGATAGAAAGCAGGAGAGAAACGGGAGTTGACTTGACTCTTGACCCCTGAGATGAGACTGTAGATTACGGGGATGTAATCACAAGTACTTTCTGTTTCTGCTGTCTGACTACCAATGAGGCCGATGAGGATCAGTGTATAGTCTTGTCCTTACGAGAGCTTTGGCCTGATTGTCCTGCGGCTGCCATGCTGACACCTCTTCACTAGCACCAAAATCACACCATCAGCTGCCTACATAACAACTCATCATGTTAGCATGAAAGTGGATCAGACTTTAAAGCATTGCCAGCACTTTTTCCACATTAATCAAGGTTCCATTCCGCATTTAAAAACTGAAACAGACAGAAAAAGTCATAGCTGTGTCTTACCGTCATCCAGGTGCAGCTTATGCTGACAAGAAACTCATGTTTGTGTGGCTAAAGGTGCTACTGTAGGCAAAGACACATAGTGCTGGTTTAGATTACCTTCACATTTGTGTAGGCAAATCTCTGCAGCACTGGGAGAGAAGATTTTCCATACCCAGTCCATTTGTACCTTCTGCAGACCTTTAGGCTATATTTAGTCTTAGAGTCTTAGACTCTATAGTATTTTGCATGACTGATCAGATGATATGAAAAACAGCTTGGAAACTATGAGTTGACTCTAGCAAATAATATAGGTAATTCTTTGTTACCACATATTAGAATAATTAACAGTGATTTCAATCTGCTATATAAAGAATTGCTGGGTACCACTTGTATGCAGGTAGAGAGTCTATGCCATTATGTCTGAAATCACTCTTAGATTTATATAAACATACAGTTTCTTTCAGGAAACATCGAACTATGGAAACTGAAGTTCATTCAAGCAGCTATATTCAATACTTTCAATTCTTTCAGCAACGGATCAAATGACTACTATTGTGTGAATGGGGATGCTTGCTGTGATGAACCAACACAGAATTATTACAGGACAGTTCCCCTCAGCTCTACAAAGCTTTGTCTTTTTGTTGTCTTTCAGCTCTTAATTTTGGTTTTACTGCCCACAACTTTTCTGTTTTGGTTCACTGTCACGGCTCTCATCATCCAGCACTAAACAGCAGATAGACAAAGTTAGCGCCTAGCTGGTGCACATTATGGGGCATATAGCAGCTAGAGAGCCAGATATTTGACTCTGATGTTGGTGGCGACCAAAACAGAGCTAAAAGGAGAGTGAATTTTGGATGTGTATTTGCTGGGTAGCCAGAAACACAACTCCAAATGAATGCTACTGTTGCTACATAATCATTGGGTACGTAAATAGGCAACTGTTTGCCAACAAGTTTAACATATCAACTTGAAAGGTGATAAAATGTCAGTGTTGCGTTTACAGCTTAGTTTTGCATCCCCGAAGTGGCTAAAAAACAGTTTCTGGTTTAAAGGTCCCATATTGTATCATGTGAGATTTCCATGTGGTCTTTGCTTATAAAGCAGGTCTAGGTTCTATATTAATACTGTGAAAGTATCAAAGCGCTAAGTCCACAGAGAAATGCACAGTTTCTGTATTCAGAAACTGAGCCTTAAAACAAGCCATCAGGACTTCCATAACATTGTGATGTCACAACAAAGCAGTCACCACCCTCAGCCATGCCCCAAGCCCTGCCTACCAGCATCCACCATCCAACCTTGCAGGATTTGGTTTCTGATTGTTTACTGATTTTTGATATATTTTTATTTGACTATTCAGAAAACAGTCAGCTAATCAGAAAAGATGTAATTTCCCTACTGAGGTGCACTGCATTATAGTGGATGGTGTTGCTGGTGTTTTGTTCAACACCATTTACATACACGAGGGGGACCTCTCAACTTAAGCAATGATAACTGTCATACATAAATCTAAGTCTAATCATACATTAGCAGAAACAGTCTATGTAAATGTTTCCATGAAAATGTCTGGTCAAAGTAATTGATTGTTCAACCTTGTATTTTGTTCCTTCTGCCAATGCACTAAGTCAACACTACCTTTTCCCTAGTTCAGTTAGAATTATGGGGTTTTTTTTCCACAGAAAACCAATTTGTCATGAAATTATTTGATTCAATGTAGAATCAATCAGAAATATCTTATTAATCCCTATTACATAATCATTTTGAAGGCATCATTCCACATTATTCCTGTTGGCACAGACGTAACTGAAATCTGTCTGTGTCTATGTTTTAGGCCTTTTACCTCATCCATGTATGCTGATGTATCATTGGAAATAACCATGCAATACTTGATCTGTTAATACTCAAAGCTCTGATAGGAAACCACTCAGGGTTTGCACAGTCATCAGAGATTATGCAGCAAACAAGGGGACTAATGCTTTTAGACGGGATTTCCCTTAGTCACGCTTAACACACACAAAAACGATGACATACACACACAATGGGTTTCTGGCCTGTGATCCTCTTCAGATGTCTTCTAGCAAAACTACTGCTGTTGAGATTTCCCAAATCCTCCCTCTGCGCTCATTTAGAAACCCTGTAATAAACCTCTTAATCCCAGGCCAGCATTTTCTAGAGGGTTGCACAACCACGCGTGTCTTATGCAACTGGCAGAGTATTCAGAGTCAATTATAGGACAGTTGGGAGGAAAGGGAGGATGATGAGGCTGCTGATGCAAAAAAAACCTTTGGATAAGATGGTTGATTTCACACTAACATGTTATTTTAGTTAGATATGTTTTCAGAAGGAATTCTTTTCCAGTGTAAACATTATAAGATATATAAGACATAGATAACATTCATCATAGCTGATTTAAATTGGACTAACTCCTTTTTTTGTCAGTTTTGGCACTGGTTGCAATACTATATTTCTAAGGACCTTCCACCCACATTTTAATTTAAAATTTAACCTAAATTGAAACCTACAACTACAGGGGCCATTACATATGTAGCATTAAGTTCCCTAAAATTTTTTGTAACCATAACGTTAAACCTAAAGCCATCCCTAACTATAAACTAATTTAGAATCAAACCCTTATCTTCTGATGCATAATAATACCCGCCTGTACATCACTGGTTCGGGTTGACAGTCCAGATTGTCAGCCCATACACGGAGCAACTGTGACCTATAGTTCAAGCTATAAGGTAATTCAAATCCTGTGATTTATATATATTATAAAGAGAACTGTATAGCCATTTTACAGCCTCAAAAAGTAGGATTTTGTTCAATTTAACCTTAATTTCTAAGCCTAAACTAGTTTCTACAAGCTGAATAAAAGAGTCATTTTAAAGCACTAACCTTTGATGAAAGGTGGCTAGTAGTGGTACTAAATGCTAAAAAATACTGTTACAGCAGCACATTAGCAACTGAGTCATCACACTGACTCAATAGCTAACGTCAGCCACACAGCCACATCTACCTCAAGTTAGCCACCATTAGCTACTGGTCACACCAGACCAAGAAAGGCTGTAGCAACAAAACCTCTTGGAAGGTTGGAAGTTGCATTTCATCCCTTGCTCCTTTCAGTAACTCTCCTCACAAATACTCACACAAATTGCACACAATCTAAATGAACTTTGACTTTCCATTCTCCACCAGTAGATGGCACAGTTGTATCAGTCACCCTCTCCTCTCCTGCCTGGTCCTGTTCAGCACGGCTTGCCAACTGTGGCTCTCCTGGGTCTAAATTATTTAGTTTGCCAGGTTGTGATGGAACAGAGATAAAGAGGGGGGCAGGGGGTCAGTCTGATAGAGAGTCTGAGACTAGTTACCGGTGCCGGCATAACTCCTCAGGTTTCAAGTTGGAGGTTTCATTCCAAAGTGAAATATAGACCACCTGACAAAATGATACCTGTTTTAACAGAGTGATTGAAGTTCATGTAATGTCATGTAACAGAGAAGATAGGGACAGCAGGGAGTCTAGCTACTGAAGACTTACTACAAACATGTTTCATTATCGTCACGACTAACCCTGCCACTCGTCATAATTTGACATGCTGCCTCTGCTCCAGCTCCTTACTTCATCTTTGCACCTTCTGTCACCTGAAGGGAGGACTGGCTTCAGTCGCCATAACAACTAATCGCCCAATAGGCTTCTGAAACCTGACTCTGCCGTCTAACCTTTCACTCCACCTGTTGACAATAATTTACTTGGCAGTACCCGGTGGCAGAAGGCCCTAGGTGTATGTGTTTTTGTGGTGGTCTTGGCACAGTTGCCATTTCCAGGCCCTGACATGGTATCTAACCTTACAAAGACCCATTACATCAATGACCTGAGGACCCCTCATCCCCAGTTTAAGCAAAAGAAGCCCTCGTGGTACCTCTCCCCAGCTCTCCCCAGTAAGTGTAGCTTACCTTGGAATGCCACAGCAAAGTGCTGGGTCTTTAAGTGAGCTGAGCTGTGGAAAAAATGTAAATAATGTGGGGGGAAAAGTTGAGTGTAGTACTTAGCAGTGGCTTCAGAGTCATGTTTAAGAAAGATTCATGGAGCTCAGTGTAGAAATTATATTATGAATAAGTAATTTTGTCACATTTCCCTTAATTTCAACTATTGCTTTCAATTAGACACTGCTCATGTCAAAAAACTCTTATTATAATGTACATATTAACAGTTAAACAAATATACAAATAGTCATCTGATAAAGGGATATTTCTTTGTGAAATACATAATTGTGAAATTAAACTTTGGTGAATACCCACTGGAGTGTTGGTATGCAAAATGAGATTGGATCACAAATATTGGCTATTTTATGATTCATTTTAATTCATTTTGAAAAGTCCTTTCCTGATCTGAAAAATTTCGACAAGGTATTAATGTTTTCAAAAAGAGGGTTTCTGCAGAGCTGTGGTGTGTCCCTGTGTGTGTGTGTGTGTGTGTGTGTGTGTGTGTGTGTGTGTGTGTGTGTGTGTGTGTGTGTGTGTGTGTGTGTGTGTGTCCAGCAACAGCACCCAGATCAAAGTAAGGCAATTTATCAGCCACCACTGTTTTATTAACACAGTCACTCAGACAGATAGACACATACCTAAGGCCTCCCACCCTCTTTGATACACACAGACTTCTTATGTTTTAGTTTCAGCCCAACAGTGAGGCAGTCGACCATTAACACACATGCACACTGTGCTGACTTTACACTATAGGTTTACTCAGGTGTCTGCACCAGGCACTGATCACCACGCTTAAGATAAACTGCTCTCCTTACATATTACCTTGTATGGACATCATCTCCATAGCAGGCACAGCCCTCCAGGGTGAACCTCTGTTTGAAAACAGTCATATCTGTTGAATTCTTTCTGGCTTTCTGTCGATTTATCTGTCCCTCCGTCCTCCCTCCTTATCTACAGGATTATTCTTTACCTGCTTTAGCGTTAGCATTAAAGCCCCTGAAAACCTGGATTCAAATATAAAGTTTTTCCTTGATAAAAAATGAAATATTCATGAGTTTAAAACTCCAAAACTCAGGTAATCTGCTTTTTGAGAAATGTGTGGGTTTTAGTTTGACCAGATTTGACCGACAGTGCCCTGGCAACATACACAAAAAGTCCACCATCTGTAATCATAGGTTGATTCACAAGAATTCTGATTGGTGCACGGAAATACTTGATATCACCTTTTTGCTGTTGAGCCCCACCCCCTTCAAACCAGCCAGAAGAACATGAGAAGAATGTCGTATCCCATCTGTCATGGTAAGAAGCTGATTAAAAAAGGTATCCTGTGTCTTTAAAATAGATTTTTGAATTAATGTGGCTGTTGTACATTCAGTCTCCTTAAAATTGTACTGTTTACATAAGGTTGAAAATTCTATAATTGGTTGTTTTGGTAAAAAAGAAATCAGCAGTTTTCCAGAGGTGCTTTCTGGGATAATGCATCTGAACAGAAATTGTTCTAGATTGACTTTCTCTAGAAATGCTGCAAGTAAGGCCAGTTGAGAGCATGGGATCTGGAAAGTCTCCATATTCAGCGTTTCAAAAGACAAAAATACATCAGTCATGTTGCAGCATCTCCGTAGCAGCCAGGCTGCCAACACTTCCCCGACAAGTGATTACCTACTTTAAAACTATAAAATGGGTGAGTAACCATTTCTATTACTCATCACTTGTTGTTACCTAATTTCCCTTGGGTTGCGAACAAGTTTGAGCTCACCCATGCTTCCCTCCAGCCAAAAGACATATAAAGGCTACAACACGGTTACAAATTCATCATGTCATCTTTAATTTTACAGTCACAATCATCTTTTCTTTCCAGTGTCTTAAAACCATAAAAAATAAATATACATTATGTTACAAAACATTTCCAGTGTCACGGATCAATAAAAAAAACACAAGGACATCTATCGGCAGCATTGACTGCATGAGGGCAAAACACTGGGGGTGTACAGTATATATGGTACAAAGGCATTCAGTGGTGAGTGGTAAACCAGACTTTAAGTTGCCTTTTACAAGCTGAAAAATGCATTGGAGCTGCTGTCATTTTCACTTTGAATTCAGATTCAAAAATCCAGTAATTAAAAAAAATCTTTTTATTCATGTTAAAGGGTTAATTTATATCCGTTCAGGATTAAAGGGGCTATTTGTAAGTTTTCTATGTGGCTGAACGTGGTTTCTTACCGGGAGAGGGTTGATTGTCGGTGATTGGTGATTGTCACTTCACAATCGCTTCAACCTTCTTCTCCCATGTCTTCAGGGCAGATTGGAGGCTACGGTGAGTCGCTATCTGACGGGCCGGGGCTACTTGGTTAGTGTGCTAACTTCAGTGGAAGTAAAGATGTGATAGAGACGAGAGTTAACATTGGCGTTGCTTTCCACCGATGGACACAGCTCTTGGCGAGTAAAGGATGCTGAACTTGCACCGTTTCTTTTAGAGTGGTAAGTAAACAGCCGTTAATGCTAACGCTAGCCATGTATCAATAGCAAAACTTACAAATAGCACCATTAAAAAAAAAAAAGGAAAAAACATGACATTGATCCTCTAACTCTGTGCTTGACTTTGATGCCACAAATTTGAAAGACATTTTTTGGGTTAATTTTGGAATGAAACTGAAATAAAAGTGAACTGACCCCAACTCTACTCTGCACATTTACTGTATTTCATGACTTTGGTAACCAGGAATATGTGCTGCATTGAACAAACAGGCAGGATGGACACTGGAAAAGAAGGCTTCAGGTTCATAGTGCTCGAACTGAGTTTTCAACAGAGGGGGGATTTCCCTCCATTCCAAATAATTAATGTTCATTTAGGCCCTACTGTGTGTGCACGCACTTGGGACGACCACACACACACACATAACAGCCTTGCATCTGTTATGTCTGTGTATGCGCCAGACAGTGTGTTACATCACCTGAAAGCCCAGTACGGGCTAATACAATATGTGTGTGTGAGTGAGTGAGTGAGTGTGTGTGTGTGTGTGTGTGTGTGTGTGTGTTCATGTGTAAGGCCTCAATCCAGGATGAAGGCACAGATTATTGTTCTCAGTCGATTAAACCAGCATATCAAGTGATTTTCACAATCCCAACGCAACACAGGCAAACGATTTTTAGTTCCTTGCTACAGCTGAAATACAAAATAGATCATTTCTTCTTCACCTTTAACAATATCTACACATTAATTACACTCTAAATGCACTGCATCGAGAGGCTGTGGTAGCCTTTCTTTGAGTTAAAAAAAAAAAAAAGAAGAAGAAAAGAGCACTTGGTGTGTGATAGCGCCGTTCGGTATCAACGGGTTGGAAGTGTCCAAAAGTCAGTGGGAACAGCTTGTGACAGGTTTATGTCTGATGACGCTTTAAGGGACATGTAGTCCTTGAAATCCTTTTGGACTACAAATGAGACTGTACCAGCTTGTATAGGTTCATGCACAGTGGTTATACATCTGCTTTTCTCCATGAGAAAGAAGCTGTCCGAAAGTATTGTCCTGCTTTCCTAACTGTACCCGCTGGAAAGCGACATAACGACCCCTCATAACCGTGATCATTTTGGGGCTTGCAATGCATTCTGGGGGCATTCTTCATCTTCTGACTCTCCTCTCCATTTCCTTTAGTGGTTTTGGCACACATGGCTCCATTTCGTCCTCTCTTGGTACAGTCCAACACAGCATTCCCTTTATTATTTCTCACATCTTTTCAGCATCTCTGCTTATTTTCTTGTCCCCGGCAGTCTTAAAGTCTGCAATTAATACTGCTCTCCAGAGAGAGAGAGGGAACACCAGAGGAGGGCTGGATGGAAGGATCAGGCGTGGGCCCAATCTTCAGCACCCCTCCATCTTTTTCTTTTCATTTCATTCCCCTCGCTCTAGGCTCTCTTCCCCCAGCGGTTTTCTCCCGCTCGCTCCTCCTCTCACAAGGGCAGGCTGGTCTGGGTTTTCCTAACAGGTCAGATCGAAGTCTCGTTACTGCCACTGTTAGCGGAAGAAATGGAGGGAGGGAAAGAAGAGGGATGGGGGGTGGATGCAGGGAGGGAGGATGTGAGGAGAAAGGAAGGAAGGTGAAAACATGCAATATAAAAATGAATGCAGGGGTGGAGGGAGTCATCATGCAGCATTGAAGCAGGGTGATCATATTATTTCATGCTTTAGTGAAAGGAACAGGTTGACAGTTTGGGTAATATGTTTATTTGCTTTATTGCCTTAAGTTAGATAAGAAGACTGAGACCATGTTCATGCCTGTATGCTACACATTAAGCTAAGCTAAGCCCCGCTAATGATAGTGGCTTCATATTTAGCGTACAGACGTTAGAGTGGTATCAATCTTTTCATCTAAGTCTCAGCAAGAAAACAAAGTATATTTCTCAAAATGTGGAACTACCTATTACGATCACTATCCTACTCATGCATTGTTGCATCAGTTAACATAATGGTCAACCAACATGTCATCTAGCTGTAAGGTTGCTGACAAGCTTTTTGTCAAACTCTGATTGATCTTGAATCATTTTTTTTGAAGTGATTCAAATCACATGATTAAATGACAAGGATGATGCATCATTCCTTAATTTGTGCTATCAAATTAACTTCATTATTAACGATGTTTTTATTAGGACAAAGAAAGATGTCGACTGATAAAACGTGCCAGCATTCCCTCAATGACTACTTACTCTGAGTCTGACTCGTTGCCTCCGTTGACCGTCCCTGACTTCAAGTGCATGGCCATTCCCCCGTTGGTCTCCCGGTAGATGCCCGCCGGCGGGGGCCCGGTGGGAATCTGCGGCCGCGGAGCGACGGGCGGCTTGATGAGGGAGCTGTTATCGTGGTTGCCGGGGCGACCCCCATCGTTGGAGGCCAGTGAGGGTGGACGTGACGAAGGGGTCATGATGTTGATGGAGGAAAGGGGCGGGGAGGAGGTGCTGTTGTTGTTGTTGGGGGGAGGGGAGGTGATGGTGGGGGAGTTGTAGTCGCTCAGCTTCTCCCTCAGACGGTTCTTCATGTTCTTGTCGGTGAGTGGCGGAGGATAGCTGATCTTGTTCTTTAAGATACCTGAGTCGGACAAATAATTTATCCCAGTGTAAATCAAGCAATATTCATTCATTCATTTGATTGAATTTGATTTAATTCAATTGAATTCTATTCTTACCTTTTCTCTGTTCTGGTTGATGGTTGCTGTTGCTGTTGGGTTGACTTGGGTGCGCTGTGTCTTTAGCATTACTGGGTGTCTGTCTGTCTCTCTCCTGGAGCATCTCCCTCTCTCTTTCTCCGATATGGTTAAGCTTATTTTCCGGGTGCAGCTCCACATTCACCTTGGTCTCCACCCTCAGCCTCTCTGCCCCGCCGGGATCCTCGCTGTCACTGGCTGTGGTGGCCTCCGTTGGCCAGTAAGGCTTCATGTGATTGGGCACTGACTCCACTGATAGGGGGGTGGGGGGTGGACAAGACAAATTTGAAGTAGCAATATTAAAACAAGATTCCACTTTGATTCTCCTGTTGTGGTTGTAGCAGCAAGGTTGTACCCCGGACTTGAGCACTGACTGCATTCAGACTTGGAAGTTGGAGACTCGGACTGACTTTTTTTCTGTTAGTTTCTTTGTAGTAGAAGTCTATAATAATTTGTCATTTTATTTTTGATCGCTACATTGACACTGTAACATTATTCAATTTGAATTATTCATTTCAAAAACAATGTTCACATCTAAGTAGTGTGTGCGTGTCACACAGTAAATTAACTTCCTGCTGCAAATCCTGCAAGACTGCTGTATCCTTTGTATTAAATGTAGACCTTTCAGCTCTTTGACTGTGTCAGAGTGGAGCACTGGAGCCCATCCTGGACCTCGACTCAGACTCAACCTTGATGACCTGGACTCAGGTGATAGGGACTCGACTCTGACACACACTACTTTATGTGCTTTGGAGGAATTTAATCTAGTTCATTCACATTCATATCAAGTTTTCTATGGAAAAGTTAATCTGAAAAGTAAATACAGATGTCAAATTCAAGTAGTGGAGTAAAAAGTATGCTAGCATGTAGCATGTAATGGACAACTTAAGTGTCTCAGATTGGTACAGGCTCAGTTGGACCGTGTACATACCTTTAGGTGTGCTGTGAATGGGCTGCCTCTCGTTGTTCCACTTGGGCTTGACGTCGATGTCGTCGTCCTCGCTGTCGGAGGAGTGGGAGGAGGCGTAGGAGGAGCTGTGTTCATCCACTGACAGCTCACTGTCTGAGTCAGAGTCTGATGGGAACAAGGAGGGAAGTTAGTGGAGAAACTTAATACCTATACTGACGCATGAAAAGCTAAAGTAAACTCACCGTCTCCCTTGGTGCCGTTTCGGTGGAACAGAGGTCCATCCAGATCTGTGTGTCCTTTAGCTGTTCCTGAAGAGACACTGGGCTTCTGGCCAGACTCCTCCCTGCATAGATAAAGACAGATACAGCAGGGAGGAAGAGAGAGGAGGACGGGGAAGCGAGAGAGAAGTGGGAGTGGAAAAGTAGAGGTGAGGTAGGGGGGGAGACAGAGAGGGGGGAGTACAGCGTCGCTAGGAATTAATTCAAGCCCAAACTTGAGACAACTGATGTACAGTCTCTCATTACAAAACATTTGCCTCTGTTGATGGCTTCAACAAAGACTAGAACAAATAATAAAATGTGGTTTAGCTGTACTTGCAACAAAGTCAATAAACTGGCGGCTTGATCATGACAGAAAACAGAAAAACACATCTACCATTGATGGAAAATTGAGGTGAATGTGTTAGACCTGCACCATTATCTGTTTTAATCTATTTATGGTACAAATATATTAAACAACCACAAATATTTGAGTGTCAGTCAAACACACAAACGGCTGATAATAAAAAAAAATTCAGCTTTTGTCATTTATTCCCTAATTTGATACATCATTGATTTAAAAATAAGTGGATGAAGTTACTCAATCATTCCTCCTCTCCTCTCCTCTCCTCTCCTCTCCTCTCCTCTCGCAGCTGTTTATTCCAAGTTGTATTGAGATGTTGGCTGGAGGGCAAAAATGCTAGTGGAGACTCTGACCTGTCTGATGGCTGATCTAAGAGAATCTTCTGGAAGCAGCTGAAAACATGCCAACAGCCACAGGGAAGAGGGATACGTATGTCTGTATTAGATTCCCTCCTCCAACAGGTACAGTCCCATCTCCCTCCTTTCGTATGTTTCCTGTCCTTCTCTTTCTTTCTTCTTTTTCCCCATCTCTCTCTCCTGTCTCCTTCTATTTCTCCCCTCTTCCCTTGCTCTAACCCGTCTGTCTCGCAAAGGCGGCACGCCACATTGCTCCCCGCTAGCGTTTTTGCTCTCATTGACCCTAGTGTCAGTTCGCATTACCCAGATGACAGCTTTACGAGTCGAGGCGTACAGTCAGACCTAACCCCGATTCTGTAAAACTCTGTAAAACACCAGGTATATGTAATACCACTCCGCTGCAGTGAAAACCTGCCTCTGATAGTCACACGCAGGTGAGATTTGCCAGAGATGAAAAGGCGTCTCTATCTTGGGAGAGATATATCTCAAAATGTCAACTTTTTAAAGGTTAATCAGGAATACACTTGTCCTGTTGCTCAAACGCTCCATGCTTATCAAGTAAAAAGGAATGAAGATTTATACATGCTAAAAAAAATTACTCAACTCAGTGGATTTTGGCAAACTTTTAACCTTACCTAAAAGCTGCTTCATATAGTAAAAGAAAGACATAGTACAACGTATTTTATGTAACTGTCAGACTTCATTACATAACATATAATATTTTGATGTATCGTTCTAATGCTAAAAGTTCACAGCATATAACACACAAAATAGATATTGTAGATGTTGAGTAGATATTGCTAAAATATATTGCCAGTAGTCAAAAGCTGATTTAGCATTATGCACAATGCTACATCAGGTACACTTGCACCTCTTTATAAAACTAGCTAAAACTGCATTAGCTTCAGCCAGCTGTACCTGGCTAAAACCAACCCAGTCTGTTGAAACTGTGTATAGTAATAGTAAGAAAGGAGTTTAGATGCATACATGCTAAAACTTGCTGAAAAGAATCTACGTCATTCAAGATTTGATACAACCATACATAAAAAAAAACTATGTACATCTGAGAAATTGCATATCTGGCTGGTATGCAAGATCTCACATCACTTATCACTTATCAAAGACCAATTATTTAAGATTTTTCAGTATTGTACTGCTACTTCAAGTTTTCTTAGATCTTAGATATTACTAGTAGTCTTTGTGGTATATGCTAAAGAGCTAACACAGAGCAGTGGACACAATGTGATATATAGTAAACTGACTACATATAAAAGACTTTAGATTCTGTAGTTTTTTTTCACTTAACATCTTAAACTCCAATAATCCCTCTTACTTTTCCGAGTTTCGGCGAGGTATAGCTAGCTTTAACTAATGCAGTGTAATGCAAACAGCCCTGCAGTAAACTGCTCCTTCATCAAGGGTATAATGTGTTTGTTGAAACTGTTTTGAGTGTATACTGGGAATCTATCTGTTTCAGTGCTTTGAAGCTATATCATATTAACATTAAATTATTCAAATTTAAGCACAATGTTTCACTGCACTCTGACAGTTTGATCTCGTTTTACCGTTCTTGCATTCCCTAGTTGTCATGTCATGAAAGGTACACTTCAACATCGCAATGTATCAAATCAAACTTCACATGAACAAAGTTATCCGTTTAATCTGTGAATGCATACAAAACACAACAACATAACAGTATGGATGAATAATGTGGATGGATCTACGGTGGGTATTGTGTTCCTTTGCCTGGATATCTTTGAGAGTTGGTATGTGTATGTCAGTTTGGGGTTTTGCATCAAAGCCATGCGCCATGCGCCGGCAAAGCTCAGCTTGGTCTTTCATGCAAGCAGAGGTACTGTACAACGCAGGTGCCATTACGCGGCAGCATTCATGTACAGGAGCAAAGAAAGCAATACCCTCAAAGTGTAGAGAAACCCAGAAACCGTATCTATCCTCAGCTTTGTATAAGACTTAGAATAAGGACAGGGTGACAGGGAGCGACTGTCAAGTGTGTGCGTGTGTGTGTGTGTGTGTGTGTGTGTGTGTGTATGTATATAAATTAGGGGCTTGGGGTGTGTTAGTATGTTTGAGTCAGCAGACATGCTGGGAGGATGACAAAGAAAGACAAGAGAGAGAAAAAAGTTTAAAGAGGCTGGTCCAGACAAACACACGTACACACACTCGCCATGCAGCAGTGTAGTAAAAGCAGCCATGCAGTCAGTGAGCGTGTTGTACCTGAGTGTGTAAGCCAGGTAGCTGCTGCGGCTCTTAGCTGACCTGAGCGTACTATCCAGGGAGACGGTGGACTCTCCGATGCCCGAGCGGTACAACGGGCCGTCTTCTGTGTACGTGTTGTTGCAGTTGAGGGAACGCTGAAGATGGAGGGATAAATTATTGGATTTTCATCTTTTTAGTGAAAATAGAAAACACAATTACAATGATTACACAAAAGACAAAGAACATAATACCTTAAAAAGAAGCAGCAAACACTTAGGACACAAAATGTGAGGACATATTCGTGTGTCTGTTCACTCACTGTGAGCAACGAGGCCCTTGTGGTGCTGGACTCGTCTGGTACGCTCTTCTTCCCTGTGAAGACGTTCTTGAGGTTCTTCCTCGCCTCTTTGTTGAAGACCACGTGGAAGAAAAAGATGAAGACACCCTGTGCAGAAAGGGAACCAGATATTATGTATTATAACAGCGGAGTAATGAAGACAAAGCTTAAACAATGAGCCTTAAACCTAATCACATAGCTCTTAGATCTTAATAAAAAGTCAGCATAAAGACTGAGTTACCTGGAGACAACTGAAGACAGCGAAAAGGTAGTGGAAAGTCATGACGTCGCTGTTGACCGCCATTAGGCCGAGCAGCCAGGTGGCGCTGATGAGTAGCAACAGGAGGAAGGCCATTCGAAGTGCGGGACTGAGGAGTGAAACACACACACACGTTATCCAGACATACACTCACTACACTGATGCTGATTATCACGTAACACTGTTGCCCATTTCAAAACGGAAATGTGAACGTTAGATGAACGTTTGGATGTTGTGCTCCACGTGGAATCGTTACTGTGACAGTGAAACCTACATAGCTCCCGACTTCTCCACAGCCTTCTGCCGGCGCCCACAGGAAGCCTTCGCAGCAAGGACGAAGATCACTATGTTCACCTACAGAGAGAGAGAGAAGGTTAGTTTTTCTTCCCATTTAATTTCACTTTGATACACACAGTTTTATCCATTTGTGAGTGTCTCGCAACTGTGAACTCATGCATGTTTGACTACGGTGGTTAGCCACATCGCTGCACCACAGATTTATTTCAAATCACGTCTAATTTCAAATGAGTCAGTGACAGTTGACGCTTTGGAAGTTCGTGGTGTGTTTCAGCTGCAGATGTCTGAAGGCCGAGCTTTTCTGTGGACTAGTTTAATTCATGCACACACCAGGACGACTACAAAGATGGGTCCTGCGAAGCTCCAGATGAGTGTGTCATGGACGGAAAGCCAGCAGAAATCTGGGTTCCCATATCCCTGAGGGTCAAGACCCACTGCCAGACCTACACACACAAACACATACACACACAAAATGATGTCAAGGCAAACGTTCTGCAACAAACAGTTTTCAGTTCAAATACATTTTTTTTTTCTTGATTTTTTACCCTTAGTAATAGAAAAAAATAATGAAATTCATGCCACTCTTGTCCCATATAGGACATATAGGATATCCAAATCAAGGCAGGACATACTGTATCTGTCTCTACATTTATTTTTCCCTCTGTCTCTTGTTCAATCATTTTCCCACGAGGATCACAGCCTCTTCGGAAGATATGAGTTTCAGCATGAATCAACCTGACAATCTGCCATCTTCAATTGCCCTGTTTCTCAGCTTGTGTAAGTGTGTGTGTGTGTGTGTGTTTGTGTGTGTGTGTGTGTGTGTGTGTGTGTGTGTGTGTGTCTCACCAGTGATGATAGCCGGTATGCCCCAGCCCATGGCGTAGTAGAACCTCATGTGGCCGTGGTTGATGTTGCGCAGCTCGGTCAGCATGCGGTAGATATGCAGCCCCTCCACAAACATCCAGGCAAAGGTGCACATGTAGAAGTAATGGAGGAGGATGGCGATCACTGTACACACAAACTGGAGGGAGATAAGACGGAGAGAGGGAGAAGAGACAGAAATCTGTCAGTATGAGTCGACATTTTGATGGAACCCATATGAAAATCCAGAAAGGCAGCCTTGGTTTTTTTTTTTTTAAACCACGTTTGTCCTCTCATCAACCCTGCTACTACTGAACCTTCCTCCTCAGCGAGTTTCTCACTTGAACACAAGTAAATCCATCCATCTGTGTGATGTCCATCCTTTTTATCAGTTAAAAACATTTTACCTGCTCGATTAATCGACAGACAAAACATTATGGGACAAAGTTTTAACAACCACAATCATCATTTAAGTCATTTATTACTAAAACAGCCACAAAAAAGTCAGTTTGTCGGCCTCTTGAATGTGAGGATTTGCTGTTTCTCTCTGTTTTATGTCCCCGTGAATCAAATGTTACTGTTGGACAGATGTGGCATTTTATAGACTCAGTAACTACTCAATTTGTCAAAAAAGTAATTAACTGATGAATTCATAATGAAAATAATCAATATTTTCATCACTAGAGACAAACTTTTTCATGACAAAGTTCACCAGTTTATGAAATGCAGTAACAATTAATCCTGTCCGCACATTCCTATACCTCCTTTCCACCCTATTTCCATGTCTGCTGCTGCTGTAATAGAGGAATGCGGTGTGTTAGGGAATGTCCCAGCAGGTGAGATACTATATTTTAGTAATGCTGTGTATGACTGTGGAGATCAGAAGCAGAGACAGAGAGAGAGAGAGAGAGAGAGAGAGAGAGAGAGAGACTACATTGACAGGGTTATAAATCATTCTGCAGATGGCCCTCGGCATACACTGACAGCATTCCACAGTTCTGACACACGCACACACACACACACACACACGCACACGCACACTGCAGAACAAACAGTCTCTGAATTCAGAGATGGTAAAAAAAACAAACACAGATTAAACTCTCTCTTTCTGAGAGAGAGAGAGAGAGAGACTACATTGACAGGGTTATAAATCATTCTGCAGATGGCCCTCGGCATACACTGACAGCATTCCACAGTTCTGACACACGCACACACACACACACACACACGCACACGCACACTGCAGAACAAACAGTCTCTGAATTCAGAGATGGTAAAAAAAACAAACACAGATTAAACTCTCTCTTTCTGTTTTTTAAAACACCCTCAACATTCGACTTCTGCACTCAACAAAAATCTGATTAAAAAGCAGATAACGCTGCGTGTAGTTAGTCTGTGTGCAAGTCGACCTCATCCCAGTCAAAACACAGTGACTCAGAACATTTCTACAAGAAAAAAGACAAGACTCCCATGATTGAAGCTGAATCAAAGGCATCAAATCTGATTGATACTGTAGATCAGAGGAGGACCTCTAATTGGTCAGAAACTGTTGTAACTGGGCGTCTTTGCTTTCATATTCACAATATTTTCAGTTTTGTAGATTTGTCCAAATGTGGAGGGGATGCTGAAATGTTTAGTGGATCTTGTTTTAGGGGATATGAGTTTGTACTTTTTCATTTTTTAATCGTTACTGTTAAGTTCTTTCCTTCATTTTTTTTTTTTTTGTTGAAAGAACTGTATAACTGAAGAATTTCAGTGTTGGGTAGATATATTTGGTCTTCTTTGTGCCCCACACTTGAGCTATACGGCAAAAAACGTTGCTGTAGTAACATTTCAGTCCAGTGAAAGACTGTGATATAAGGTTTGGACAACCTGAAGTGATTTGACGTTAATCCCGGATTTCTTTCCACTCTGATGGTCAGAGCCAAAATTTACATCTGGTTGACGGCTGGGGGATGGCATTTACTACCCACCACGGTGTTTCAGGACTGCCAGTTGGATCTGACGATCTTCTGATGTCTTTGCATAATATTGTAAACATGTGGTTTAGCCAGACTAGTGAGAGCTGACACATTCATCTTAAAGTGAGACTGTGTAACTTTTTAACTAAGAAGACATAACACATTCTTCCTTTAAATAGTAGTATTCATACGCAATAAAATACACCACTGCTCGGTTCGATACAGTCAGGTGTTTTCCTGCTGTGACGCTACTTGGTCTGGTGTGACCAGTAGCTTATTGTTTTTAAATGTTAACTGATTTTTTAAATTATTTTTTTCACTCTTCTTCACAACATTTACCATCATCCAATAACTGTCACTTGTGGCTACAACGGCTTCTGTTCAACAAACATCACAATACATACAATCTTACTTTGAACATCTTTCATTTTGAAGACTTGAAAGTGGACAAATAGCTAAGGAAGGCTAAACGCCTCAATATGTGTCAAAGTAAGTGTTGGCAAATAAGAAAATCTGATGAATTAAGATTAATGACAACAATAATGATATTCTGCAAACTAATGTGGCATCCACATCACTTACAAAGCTACTTGTCACATTTTCAAAAATCTTTACACCTAAACTCTGCTTGTTTTTAAATCTGTCCTGATGTCTCCCCAGAACCTATGAAGGATATCAGCTTTCCAAATCTCATTACATAAATATAGTAGGATTACCTGTCAATTAACAGATTAATGATGTTTTCTGTACCACAAACATGCAGGAGATTTATCAAGTGAAAACTAAGAACTTGTTCTGGGAAACCTTTGCCAAGGCTTACTGCCTTGAGGCCTGCTTCTGGAAACAGGTACCAGTCACAGCATGTCTCCACTACTGGCCCATGGAGGTGTGTGTGTGTGTGTGTGTGTGTGTGTGTGTGTGTGTGTGTGTGTGTGTGTGTGTGTGTGTGTGTGTGTGTGTGTGTGTGTGTGTGTGTCTGTGTCTGTGTGTGTGTGTCTGTGTGTATGTGTGTCCGAATGTCTGTGTCAGCAGACTTCAAAGACTTCCCACACCTTCTGATCCTTTACTGTATGACTGAACGTGTGTGCGCGCACATGTTTCTGGCCGTTACTACGTGCAACCGAACTCCAAACTAGGTTAAGAACTTAACACAATTAACTCATTAGATAGACCTCAGAGTCTACACTGTCTCAGCCTGTGTCCTACACCTCTTTAATTAAAGAGATTTACAGTAACAAAGTTACATTCAGACTGGACTCTTTGTTCAGTAAAATCAACTTACAGGTTATATTTAGATGGAGCTTTGGCAACCAGCGTATTCCTAACTATTACAGTTATTAGCTGAGCATCAAAACACATAATCTGTCAAATAAAGACAGACTCACAGGTAAGCCTTGGCCCATTAAGCCAAGTAAAGCCCCTGTCAACACACCATTAGATGGCTTCCCGCAGGCCAGACAAATTATTGTAAGATGCCTGGCAGTTTTTAATACAGTAAACATCAGAGCAAGACATCTTTCTACTCTCTCCACGCTAATGCTTATGCTAAAGCATAAGAAAAGCCTTAACCGGTGTGTGTCTGTATCATATGCATTTGTAGTCTGTGTTGTATACATCTATATGGTGAGGATGTTGTTCTTCTTATCTTGTTTCTAGTCACCCTCATCTCCTGTTCCATGCATAATCCAGAACAGGTCATTTTACATGAAGACTGCACAAAATGTGCTGTTCTTGGCTCATGTTTAATTTGTACCCAAATGTCACAAGCTTGTAGTGTTTGCTTAACATCACCAAACAACACCTTTAACAGCTTAAACCAATGATACCCAACCAGTGGTACCGAAGTACCTGCGTGCCAGGGGGTTACTGGAAAGATTGCTCAAGTAGCTCAGCTAATTTTAAAAAACAGGAAATTGTGATTTGACATGTATTCAATGAGTCACCTGTAACACTGAGAGTGCTAGTGAAAACTAGTAAACAAGTAGCAAAGCTAGCTAAAAGTTCTGAAAAATGGTTGAAATAGTAAGCTAAAGGTAAACAGTTGAAATAGTTAGCTAAAAGTAATGGATTATGTTTCAAATAGTTAGCTAAAACTAAAGGATAAACAGGTGAAATAGTTAGCTAAAAGTATGCTAAGAGTAACGGATAAAGTTTCAAGTAGTTAGCTAAAAGTAATGTAATGGGTAAATTGGTTAGGGTTAGATAATATTTGAAATGTCTAGCTTTTGCCTCTCCTAGAAGTAGAAGTACAATCTTGTTTTTTCAAAATACTACTGTAGCAATACCCACTTAAATATAATTAGTAGTGTTAAATAACATCCAACATTCAAAATGTGTTCAAAAGAACTCATTTGGACCGTGATGGGTGGCACTGATGAAGGGATATTTGAGTTCATCTGACATGGTTGACAAAAAACGAACCACTGCCTTAAATAGTCACAATATACTGCAGATGCACAACACAGTGTCTCCATTGCACATATACCCTGTTCTCTGTGGGCTAAAAATACGCTCACCGGGTTGTCAGTCTGGTTGATGCCGAGCAGGAAGACGAGCTCAGAGAAGAAGAGCGCTGCCACCAGGTTCCTATGGATGGCATGGAGGTTGGAGCGGAGCCGGCGTAAGAGGCACAATAAGATGAAGGTGACGAGGAGAAGGATAAGGGAGACTGACACTGTGGTGTAGGTGACGATCTTCAGGGGGAGAACATCACCGTGCTGTGGGGGGAGCGATTCAGACACTGAGTCAGAAATCCATACAAAGGTAACTAATGGTATAAAGCAAGCTTAGTTGGCTGTTTTAAATGAGGCTGGAAAGACAAAACTTTAATGAAGCACCTCTCTCTTGGAGATATCCATCAGCACAGCAAAGCTGGTCAGGTGATTACACTGACAGCTTATGTGGCTGTTGTTTCTGTTCAGCACCTCACAGCCTTTAGAGGACCAGCCGCCTGTCCCTCCAATCCTAAACACACCGACACACACATACAAACACACAAAACAGACATCAGTAACATGTGGCACAATGCTAAGAAAAAAAACAACATTATGACTCTGAACTACTGAAAAAAAACTCCTGGGTGTGCAAACATATGTGTGTAAAGTCCAACTCACGCGATGGAGTGGTTCCAGAAGACGCAGACAGGCTTGGTCCTCTCCTCTGTCTCCAGCAAGGTGTACTCCAGGGTGATGGGGGGGTCCAGGATGAGAGGGAGAGGCGGACCCTCGCTGTGGACTGTGGCGCTCACTATGGCTGTGTTGATCACCGGGCGGTTGGGGAGTCTGCAAACACAAGAAAAAAGGGAAGTGTGACCTGGAGTTAATTTAAGTTTTTAACCACTGAGCTACAGCAACGTGCCGAAGGTCATGTTGAAATCATATTATACCATAACAGACCCAAAAGTTGATCACATTTGGACATCTTCTCTCTTATCCTTTTGTTAACCTCCCAGTCTTATCTTGGAAATATTTTCTCTCCTGTCACATACAGTATGGATACGGAGCAGTCTCTGACTCCATGTTCAGTTTTTTCTGAATAACTACACAGTTTCATATTGCTCCATGCAGGCAGTGATAAGTTGGTTCTTTCAAACACACCTACAGTAAATATTATGACATGTATTAACATTAAAGATTAAATATTTTCATGTGACGTAGAGTTTTCTTCAAAAGTTTGGGGGGTATTGTGAATTATATACACACCAGTATGCACAGTAGACAGTTCAGATAAGGTGTGGGCACTCTTTTTTCCCTGTGTTAAATCACTCTTCATGCTTTGAGGCCTTGCTTGCAACTGTTTGACCGGATTACACATCATAATTCAATGCTAGCAAAGTATGTGAGAAAGTTGGTCTGCACTCCCTTGTGTTCAGTGTCTGACAAAAGCATGTATGTCGACATGTAATGGTGCATTGGATGTCAGTAGCCTACCTCAGACTCCTGCGATCAGGGTCATATCTCTCCGGGAGAAGTTCTCCCAGTGATTTGTACACTATCACCACGGCAACCGGCAGAGGGGCAGCTGGCTCGAGGTGTCGGCGTCTCCTATCAGACACTGTGTGCTCCTCCTCAAGGGGGGGGTTGGTCTGGGTTGGAGGGGCTGGAGTGGGCTCCGCTGGAATAAGACAGAGATAGAAAGATAAACTGACCGACTCGGACTGCAGTTTCAACTTGGTGTATTTTACTAAACATGTTAAGCTAGTGTGGTGTGATGCTACCTCTGTGGCCCTCAGGGCGGAGGTTGAACTGGGGGAAGTGGACAGAGGACCCAAGCTCTTTGGGGTAGGCTTCCTGGATGTCCTGGAACCGAGGGAATGTCGCCCTTTCCGGGTCCGACAAATCCAGGTAGTCCACGGTTAGAACTAGAGGGCAAAGAGGAAAATCGTGAGGATGACGCGATGTGTAATGACGTGCACCATTTTCACACAGTGTGATTTCTGTTCCTCTACTCACTCATGTTGTCAGTGACAATGGTGAAGGGTTTCAGGTAGGTTTTCCTGACGTTCTGCGCCAGCGTGTTGGCGTAGTCCTCGAAGTTGCGGAGCAGATGCGCCGTGCCGCCCTCGGTCCTCTGGATCTGTTCCCAGTGCTCTTTGTTGTCAGGGTCCAGTATGGCGCTGCCTGCTCGCACCAAATTCTGAAGAAAGATAAACACGACATGAATGAAGATTTAATGTTGTATTTTTGAAGATTACACGAATATCAAAGAGACTAGATGATAAGATAATGAAGCAAAGGTGGAAGTCAGATAACTAGAGCTGCTTTCCCGGTGAGGATCAACCAGTGGAGGGCAGTGTGCCACCAGTGCTCCCAGTATTTCAGACTGGGTCTCACTAAATGATAGTTTAAAGATCATTTCAAATCATTTATTCAAGTTGTAATCTTGTTAAAGTCTTTAAATCAAAGTTGATCATTATATCCTGCTGCTTTTCTTTTCTACCTCATTGAACTCGGCATCCTTCATGGCAGTGAGGTCGAATCCCGCCTGCTGGCTCTCATACTGCAGCACCTCATTCAGCAGCTGAGCGGCCGTCTTCACGTCGTTGCCGTAGTACCGCGGGGTGTTGTTGGTGGCGCTGTGAAGCAAACGCACGATAGTCTTGGAGTGTTCGCTGTCCATCCTTGAACTGTTGCGACGCAGGTCCTCGTTCTGGAGGAATGAGGGGGTGGGGTGTGGGGATGGGGGTGTGGGGTGATGAACAGAGAACGTGAACGAGCAGGTCAAAACAGAGGAAAGCTGAGTGGGTGCAATGAAACACAACAGAAACTGGTCAATCCCTGGATTAGTGAGACTTTGAGAAGTTCAAGCCTGAAGTATTAGGTTCAGGTTCAAACACAATAGGTGAAGTACTTGTTGAAATTTCCTATGGACTGGAGATCGAATTACACTTCACTAAAGAGACATCAGCACTCTTACAATGGAGAGTATGATTTAAATAACTACCAGTAATGATTGTGATTTTATTAAACAAAGACTATTACAGAATCCCTGGGTACTCTTAATACTTGAGTGGAAAATAAATGTTTTGCTTAAAATGACAGTTTGAAATTTTATTTTAACTTGTATTCACCAGTTTCTTTAGATGGGAAAAGGTGACGGTGGTGCAGTTGAAGAGCTCAGGAGACAACCAGCCTTTCTCATCGCTACAGTGGCGGATGGCAGTACCTGAAAAAATACAAAAAAGGAAAATCAAGTTTGACCTAAAATCAAACAAATTTATTTTCGAAACATACTGGTGGCAGCAAAGTTAATTAAAAGCCATTTGTGAAAATGATATTATTAAAGTGTATTTTATGCCCTGGGTTTTGCCTTTCAGGCTACTACTGGCTTCCCTACCTTATTGGTAAAGGTTGTTGGGGCTGTAGGCCTGAAAGGAATACTGTACCTGCAGACACTACAGGGCTATAAAACATACTGACAACTACGTTTTTGGGTTTAAAAAATAATTTTATCTATATCTTTATTTACGGGATTTTCCTCAAAAGATGCTTAAAGTGGACATCAGTCAAAAAAGCAGATAATGAAGAATTGTGCTCTTTGTAGTAAAGATGCAAATTCAACCTTATCTATCAAAAATAGAAAGTGACAGAGTTTGAATGCTTCTGTAAACCACTTTTTGATCAGATACTGTGAACCGCTCTGAATATGTGCTACAGTTAAATACCTAAGAAATGTAAAACAGTTCCAGTCTTTGTGGTTTAAATATCTGAAACCACACTGAGTTCCAGTCTGAATCAGTTTCAGTCAGAGAAAAGACTTCATCCAAATGCGAAGTCTCCTCTCCTGCTATTGTTGCATTGTAAGGAAGAAATGGCTGAAGGAGTTGCCAGTTGGAGCTTGGAGAGCGCGAGTAGCAATGTTAGCAAATAAATTCCCCCACGGGTTTGAGGAGACAACAAAGGGGTCACCATGGTGACGGCAGTTACTAAGGGGGGGTAACCAGGAAAGCGACAGCGGCTTTACTCAAGTTTTGAGTTCACCTCGATTCTCTCTCTCTCTCTCTCTCTCGCTCACACACACACAGCTGGGGGAGATGGGGCCTTACTATCAGCTCTTAATGTACCTGCTGTTTTTCTACAAGTTTCTACAGATTAAACACCTACACGTGATTGGCTGCTGAAAAAAGCACCGTTGAAATACTTGACCAATCAGAGAGCCTGATTACAGCCTTATTTTTCAGCTTGTGCATGTGTGTGTGTGTGTGTGTGTGTGTGTGAGAGACTGTGTGTTTATATGCCTTAAAATATATTAACTCAAAAAAGACACGACCACACATGCATCACAGACACACCTCAGCACAGAGACTGGTGTATTTTGTTTTCCAAAGCACGATTATATGGCTTTTGACACCGAATTTTAGTCTTAGAAATAAAAAGTCAGCAGCTGATTAGAATAGCTTAGCATAAAGCCAGGCAACAATGGAGAAAGAGCTAACCTCAATCTGAAGGTAACAAAGTTTTGAACTATTCCCTTAACACATGAAACAGGATGAGAAAACACTTACATCAAGCTTGTTATTTACCTTGATATAAACCTGACCACTGATTGGTGGCCTTAAATCGTCTGAGATCCATTCATTTGAAGTGAATCAATGCTTTGACTACATACATGCAGGTGTCATCAAAGGGACATAAAAGCACTCACCAATGGATCCTTTGGGACAGTTCATGGCAGCGGGGCGTCCAAATTTGGTCTTGGGCCACCAGACACCTGCGTCAAATGCCTTGGGACAGCCCTCGTACACCACTGTGGAGGAAAGGACAAACAAAAATAGAAGCTGTAGGTATATGGTTTTAAAAAAGAGGCTGGCATTAATTCTGGGCCAGTGGGTAAACACACAACATGCTTGATATAGATTAATTGGCCCTAAAGGAAGTGGATCATAAAGTGAAGCTGAATTACCACAGAAAATCAACACGGCTTTGGTTCCACCTCAGGACACCACCTAGCCAGACCACTACATCTTATGAAACAGCCACACAGACCAGCGCAGTGACATTCAGTCAAATTAAGCCAGCAGTGCTATTACATAAACTGAGATACATAATTCATCTCAGCATATCTGGGTTAATAAATCTTCAGGACAAACCGAGCTGGGCCCTGCAGGCTTGTTTGTGGCTCCACTTAATTGCCCGTAATCCCACAGTGTTTCGTTTTTAACTCTTAGGAGCTATAACATTTCCAATCTGAGTTTATTTAATCTGAAGCTTGTTGTTTGTCAGAGGGGACCAGGAAGGATTATTTTCAGTGCTCCGTTTTTTCAGATCATACTTTCCCTTTCTTTCATGGTTATTTCTACTAGAGCACGAGACTCTCTGTCATCACTAAAGGCTGCGGTGACATTAACTGCAGAGTTACTGCGTGTCTCGCTGTCGTCTGGGCCGTGTCTGGTGCAGAGCTGACAGATTGGTATGAGGCCTGTCATGGATGGTCACATCTCAGTGATCCGCAGGACATAACTAAAGAAAATGTTTGGCCTTTTTCGTTATCATCTTTTCCTTCACTCCTCCCTTGAGTCAGAATTTGTTTAACCATATCCATATGAAATAATCATACAAAATATCATATCACAAATTCAAAAAGCATGAATTGGGACATCTGTTTTCAACAGTGAAATGTATATTGTCACAAGAACTTTGGAATTCAGAGCCATTAAAAGTCTGAACACGTTCTGAGGCTCTGACAAGCTTCATATCGGGTCAAACAGTCAGGGCATTGACATTCATTTTCTGTTCAGGACTTTGTGGTTTTGTCTCCTATTCATCCCTACTGTATTGTGTGTGCGCAGTCCCACTGCCAAGTTAGCCCACTAGCCAGACTCGCCTCTTCTGCTTGGCTGAGTGGCGACAAAGCCGCGAAGTTAGCTCAACTGCAGCACCAGCAGACGTGAGCGACACTATTTGTCTCCTTCTGACACTTCATCGATTCATCCGGCCCCGCTGTGTGAACCGGAACATTTAAAGGAATAATACACCCAACTTCTTTCTTATAACTGTGCCTGTCATAAACACCTCAAATCCTTTATCTGAACATCATGGTTTCATTTTTCACATGGTTTCACATCATTTGTGTGATCTGGCAGCATTTTGGAATAGCTATGTACTAGTTATGTTTTCTGTAAATGACTTATTGTTTACATTATTCCCTATAATTAATTCATTATTTCAGATATGAGCGAATTAGTCTATTGAATGTAAGTAGAAATGTGTTCTTCTGCAGGACTAATTTAATTTATCAATTATATTTTTACATTTGGCAATATGTAAATAACCAGAAAAGGTTATTCTGGCAATTTTAGAGAAATAGATTTTATAAATATATGTATATATATATTACTCAACCTTAATAACTATTGCTTATGATTTTAGTCTCTCAATTTCCTGTTTTAGAGGAATAACTTTCACTCACACTTAAAAACACAAGTTACAACAAAATATATAAATTATAAATTATATATACCTTCACATCCAGTGGGTGTGACTTCTGCGAAGGGGTTATCACAGCGGTTACACTGACGACCTATGACTCCTCCTTTACAGGGGCACTGGCCAGTGATGGGGTCGCAGGTCCGAGACTCAGAGCCAACTGAGAAACACTCACAGGGGTAGCAAGTGTCCTCACCCTCTGGACGATAGTGGTTTTCCTAGAGGAAGGAGAGAAGACACGGATAAGTCATATATATATATATATATATATATATATATAGTCAACAAAAGTCAGCTAGGAGGAAATATAGATATTTGGGGGCCCTGTGATTGCATCTTTAAAATCCATATCATTTTTACTTAACAGCAGCAGCAATTGCAGCATGATACTAAAACACATAATGGATGCACAAGTAGAAAAGAGTCATGTCAGATAATTGGTTGAGTAATACACCAGTTACACAGCAGTATGTTCCTAAACTTAGCTAACATTAGCCACCATTGGCTACTGGTCATACCAGACCAAGTAAGGTTGTATAAGCAAAACCCCTGAGTGAACTGAATTGATTCGAGGTTTGTTTTATTTCTTATAAATTCAACTTGTCATTCATAAGAGGAACATGAAACTTTTCTTTCAAAAGCTACATTGCCTCACTTTAAATATTACACTAGAAACAACAGTGCTTTTTAACAATCCTGTTTTTTAAACAACAGTATTCCCCTGTCCTGTGCAGCTTTCGCTCTAAACACAAAGACTTTGGTGAATCACAAAACAAACACTCTTATATTCCCTATTAACCTGTAAAATAGGAAGTTGTGTGTTTTTTTACCTTGCAGCGACACTCTCCAGTGGTTTTGTTGCAGTCTTTATGGAATCCTCTGCTGATGTCACAGTTACAGGGTCCACACACGGGATTGCCCCACCAGCCTTGAGCACACGGCTTCTCCACTCTGTCATCAAAAACAAGGACATATTAAATTAAACTCAGCACACATGCATTTTGAAATACTTTTAGTCAATTTTAGCGAAAGAAAACATAACCTGGAATTTTCAAAGTAACTGATTATCTGTGAAATATCTTTACACCGGCTAAGGTGAGAGGGTAGAGAAGATTGTTTAAGGGAAAAAAGAAGAAGAAAAAATGTACTAAGGACACGTGTATCTGTTGTATATTCAGTAACACAAATCAAAGTGATGGTTGATCAGGTCTTGGCGTGTTACTGACTTGGTATCAGCTTGTACAAATCTGATAGTTGACTATCTGTTAAGTTTATCTGCAGTTAAACGCCTGAATCTAGAATAAACTTCCTCTACAGTTTGAAGTCAATGAATCAAGTGTGACTCATTCATACAAACACACACAGTCTTTCTTTCTCTCTCAAGAGATGCGATCTCCAGCTGAGTGATGTGATCCGATAGGGGACAAGCACCAGTATGAGGACGGCAGAGACTAAACACCTATGGAGGATCAGTCAGGCATGGAGGGGGAATCCCACATCCTGCTTAAGACAGGAGGTGATGCGTGTCGAGCAGGTCAGGGTTCAGGAGGGAAATGACTGCTCCTCAATCAGGACCGACTAATTTCACGTGAACTCTCAGACAATGCTGACTGTGCAAACCCACACGCCGTTTTCTTGCACGTTTTAGAGGAATTTCCCAGGTTTCACCTGACAATTTCTTTTTGATATCTCTCTATCTCCTCACATACACAGGCATGGAGAAACTATCCAGCTCATATTACTGGCTAATAAAGTTGCTCCAAAAGACTCAGGACATTGGCAACATTACAGAAAGAGCAAGAGCCTAACATAACTACAGAAGATTAGAGAGCTTTGTCTCAGTGGGAGGTGAAGTCCATTCTTAGTCTGCTTATTTTTAACATCTGGATATGAAGGACTCTGTATTCTTTGGAGGGAACATTAGGCAAGCAAAGTTTCTGTCCTTAAAATCCAGTTAAAGCTGCAATGCTGCATTGATGTTGGTGATTATTTTATCAACAAGAATTTAAAGGAACAACATGTTGCATTTTAAGGACCTTTACAAATGATTTTGATGCTTCTATTTGCTACAGATCAACAAAATCACGGCAAGACTGAGCCTGAACCAACAACTACACTGTATCAAAGTGAACTCCCACAAATGGAGATGTAGAAACACACTCATACACACTTCCTACTCATAAAACAAGCATGACAAGCCAAATCCTATCATTAATCTTGTAATATTCAGACTCTCAGGTTGTTAAAATGTCGACGTAGTCTTTATTTGAGCAACAACTTTACTTGAATGATTGACAGCATGAAAAAACAAAACACTATTGATTTAGGTGATTTTGAAGAAAATACAACATGAAGCATAGTCCAGAGTGGGAAGGCAAAAAATATTATTAAAAGACACATATCAAATGGAAGTACCTCTACTAAGTACTAACAATAAGCTCTTCTCTTAAACACACATACACAGAGAGGAAGGGACCTTACTTGTTTTCGCAGTACTGGCCATAGAAGTTCTGTCCACATTCACAGGTGTAGCCGTGGGAGGAGCTGGGTTTTCGAACACAGGTAGAAACATGCTCACATGGGTTGAGCTGACAAGCGTCCACACACTCCTTACCGAAGTAACCTGCGGGATGGACAGAAAAAAAAAGTGAGGACCGACATTCAAACCGTACTGAGTGAAGTATAATATAAGGGTGTATGTGTTTATGCGTGTGTGTATTACCTGGGTCACAGATGCAGGTGTGTGTGCTCCAGTCGTCGCTGCAGTGGCTGTTGTCAGGGCAGATGTTGGAGTCGCAGGGGTCTTCCAGGTCGCAGCCGTCCTCCACGCGGATCTTTAGGCCCTGGGCCATGTTCACATTGGCGACATTGGTGGATGTCTCGCCCATACGCACACCCTGGTGGAGAGTGAAGAAGAGAAGAAGCATAAGGAGGACAAGAAGAAAGGGAAGAAGCAGGAGGGAAAGAGAGCAGAAAGGAGTAGGAGAAGTGGGGGAAGAAAGGAGAAAACTGTTGTGCAGGTCCTTTTACAAAGCAGCAATATTTTCTGAGAAACAGTTTTTTTGTCAGACAAATGAAACACACATACACATACGCACACACACACACACATATATATACACGCACACACGTGCGCAGACTGACCTGTATGCAGCCCACAAATCCTTTGCTGACACGGTTTCCGTCTCCAGGTAAACCACCAACGTAAAGAGTTTGCAGCTTCAAACCTGGCAGGTCATTACCGATCTCCACTGACTTCTGCTCAAAAATACCAAAATGAAAATGAGAACATTTTTCCCAAGAAAACTCGCACCTTATGAAACACTGTCACTACTCGCGATGTAATACGCCGTGTACCTGGTACATGCTGTAGTCCAGGGACACAGTGGCCATGTATTTAATGTCCTTGCTGTCTTTAATGCTCCTTAATTCTACCAGCAAATGGTGCCACTCCCCGTCGTTGACACGAACTTGGGGGAAGCTCAGAGACGCCACCAGCTGCTGCCTCAGCAACACTTCCATGCGGACCTGTTGCTCACTCACCTGAATGGTGGGGAAGATGGAGGAATTTAATGACAAGGCACTAAAAGTATTTTAAATAGTCTATGAAGAAATTTTAATAGTAGTAAAAAAAAAAAAGTTTGCACTATATGCTGATGATGATGGCGTTTTTGTTGACAATGTACTGTATATCTTACCATGAGGTTGATGGCGGAGGAAGGTCCAATATTGGCCAGCATGAGGGTGCCAGCAGGCTGCCTGGTGCGGAACATGAGGCCCATGTACCAGGGAACAGCGACGGTAATGTCCGGGTCACTCCAGGAAACCAGCGCCTGGCCATCGAAGAACTGAGGAGATGGCATCACTGGAAGCAACGACACAAGAATCAAAACTTGATTAGTGTTAAACAATAGATGTGTTCAAAGATGCTATGAGAGGCATTTAAAGGGCAAGTCAGTGTCATATTCACACTGAGCAATCCAACATAATTGTCCTCTTCAGTGAAGTGAAACAGAAAGTAGAACAATGGAGAGACAAACTATAGCAGCCATGTCTCTGTGCTATGAAGAGTTAATGGAAATGTGCTTTTTATTCTGAGGGAGAATGTAAAGACCAAAAGCTTTATAGTATATCCGTGTATATGAAGTCATCTGCACCATCATCTTATTTCTTTATAGCAATTATACTAAAGGTGTCTCAAATACTACTTTTCAAATAAAAACAACCATACTTCAAAATATTGAGCTGCTTCAGTATTAATAGTTTGGTAACTGTGCTGAAATTGTGACTTTCTTTAGTCCCAGTTTAATATTTATGGATACAATTGAGTTTTTCCAGCATGTGATATAATTACTACTTAATGTCTGAAGCATTGCTACAAAATAATTCTTAGACAAACATCCAGTGTCTAGAGACACGCCACACAAAATCCTACAGACATGACAGATTCTGTATAAACTCCTGTGGATGTGTTAGCAGAGATCAAGCAACACACACACACACACACACACACACACACACACACACACACACACACACACACACACGCAACAAGGGTCAATCTTTCAGTGGAGCCTGCACTTAGTGTTTCCTCCTGTATAATCTGCAGCATAGACTCTGTGTGGGTCCTCAGGGCACATATTTCACCTGAAGCGTTCACAAATACACACATACAAAAGCTGTAATTATGAGACAAAGCACGTATTTGTTCCTGGTAGCAGCTAGCTACAGCGGTTTTAGTCCGACTACTTTGCAAAAGCTTAGTCCTCCATAAAGGAAAAAGAAAAAAAAACAACAACCACTTCTCAGAAGAAGACAGAGAGTCTACAAAGTCTACAGCCATGCTGGTGTCATCAGTATGCTATCAATGCTATCATTTGCTTATTAGCACTAACACTGAACACATAGTAGTGCTGTGGCTGACAAAATATGTCACTTTTTTCAAGGGTTAATTACAAATTGAATGGGGCTAGATGAAAAATCAGGGAATTACCAAAGTCAACAAGAATTTACCCTGAAGGGACCTTGAACATCTGTAGCAAATTTCATGGTAGTAGATCCAAAAGTTAGTACATCCAAGATATTTCAGTGAAAACAAATGTCAAAATTATGTTGGTCATCTCTAGCGTCACACGGCTAGCATGGCTAAAACACTGAACACATGAAAGGTCATTTGATTGGCAAGACAAAAGAGACAAAAATTGCCATTTTCTTTCATTTTTTTGCGAGTTTGCTAATTCCTTATTTAGCTATTTTAAACCTCACACTTTTTCTCACCAATTGAGCAAAAACCTGGTTAGTAGAGATAATCTCCTTCCTTAAACTTTGCAGGGTCAGATTGAGGTTCATACAAGCTCAGTAAAAGCTACGGTTTGTGGATGGGAGAGCAGAGACAGCAGCGCTTTGACCAGGTCTGCGGAACAAATTAGCTGGCAAGTCCAACTAGAATCCAAACTGAGACTAATATCCATATCATAACACTTTTCACGCTTTCTCTTTTTTGAACACTCCTCAAAAATATTAACTTGTTAACCAGGTATGTTGACTATAAACAGGTCCTTATTTACTGCAACAGCTTGTTCGACACGGGTCCCTGTCATAACAAGTTAATGCCACCCATGAGCAAGTACAAGTGTTTTACAGTCTACAGTGCGCTTATATTTAGCCTGGCTTTGAGTTAGCGTGACAGAACTCATTCCTTGACTTTACAAGAAATTATCTGTACAATTAGAATCCGACCTAAAACAATATGAGGAAAGAAAAACTCTTCTCTGACCAGGTGGGTGACTTCCAGCAGATTTCGGTGTTTTCATGTCTGTCCAGTCTATTTGAGTTTGGCAGCGTGAAAAAAAATGATACAAAATCTTGTTTCTCATGTGGCAGCAAGGCGTGTGGAGCCTCAAACCAAATGTGTCAACAAGCAGCAGAGCAGCCAAAACCTCTTCCCAGCTTGCTGTGATCCCAGCCCAGTTCAGATACTGGATACTGGAGCCTGGCACTGGCTAGGCGGCTACCTCATAGAAGAGAAGGCAAGGAGAAGTGTTCACACCTTCACACATTGTTTGGAAGCTCGCCCTGAAGGAGGAAATCAAAGTTCTCTCCTTACCGTAGAAAAACATGAGATGGGTTATGCGATGTAAATACTAACAACACCGTTGGAAAGCTGTGATCCTTTTATGTTCCCTTGGCTGACAAGGAAAACACTGACAAATGTTTTACCTCTGTGCATCTATCAGTCTATCTGTCTGTGCATATGGCTATAGACACTGTATATACCAGGTCTGCACTGCAGTAACATGACCTGCTTGTCACATGTGTGCTGAGGTGGCACCAGTGACAGGTAGGTATGGGGTCAGTGCAATGTGTGTGTGTGTGCTTGTGCATGTCTTTTGTTTCATCCCTTGAGTCTGGGCTTTGAGGAGTGAGTCAGAACTTAATCTTTGTCCTAAAACTCCAAACCTGAGGCTATGCTCAGTGTCTGCGCAGCAGCGAGCAGAGGCTTCACTGTGACTTTCCACTGTGACTGCTGCATGAGTCAGACTGAGTCAAAAGGAGGGGTTCCTTATCCCAGTTGATCTCACCAACACACACTGTTTCCTGGAAGTGCTCAAGACCCACGCAGACACACACTTACTGTAGGTAAGCACACACGGGGGTGCGTGGAGACCACATACACTTTTGGACAGAAAGTTTTATTTACTAGAAATGGGAGAAAAAAAACACACACACTGTCACTCACACAAACACACACATCTTTTACCTTGTTCACAGTTCTTGCCACCGTAACCAGTCGGGCAGTCGCAGCTGTAGGTGTTCCACTTGCTGACACACACTCCTCCATTCTGACACACATCATTTGTGCAAAAGTTTTTCTTTGCAGGACAACCTGAAGATTAAACACATTAAATCAAATATTAACATCTGTACGCACACTGTAAGAATGTGTTTATGGGCTGCAGAAACTTTAACTATACTGGACATGGGCATGGTTTACAGTGTCGCACGCCTAACCTTCTGTGGTGCCGTTGTTAGCGATGTAGCTGGCCATGTCGATGGGTTTGCTGTCGATGCTGAGGTTTCTCATGCAGCCCACAAAGTCTCTGTTCCTGACCGGGAAGTCCTCAGGCAGGTTGGGGACGCCACCTAGCAACAGCGGCCCCGTTAAGTCCAGTGACCTGCAGACGAAACAAGACAGCAAATAAGAATAACATCCGAAAAACACTAAATAATCTACTTTCTTTTACCTGAACATAGTGAAAATTGCATAAAATTCTTTGGTTGGCCAACACCGTAGCACAAGATTTAAAGTCTACTAAGAATAAACCCAGATTTTGACTCTTTGAAAACATGTAAAATGCAAAATTTAAAGTACTAAATAAATTCTAGACCGTGACACCCCATCAGTGCCCTGACTTTACCCCAGAAAACGTGAGTGGGGTAAGTGGTTTTAAGCTGTACAGGGCAAACTGCTACCATCACCACGACTCAGTCAGCTTTGACACAGTAGGTCATGTAGGAAGCTGCTTACACCCCAGGCCCTTCAAGATCAAAACCCATGGGGCTTTGAGACTTAATTTGATGCAATGCTGCACAAAAAAAAAATGTGTAAACCGCTGAATGTATGAATTGTGTGCATGTATAGTAGAAACACTGTTGCATGGCCAGCAGCATGTGGAGCTTATTCAAAGAGTCTTTCAGGAATTCAGTGAGGGCAGATCATTTTAGAGCAATGGTATAAATTCCAACAGATCATCAGATACAGTATTTTTTATTTAGAAATGCCTATGCAGAATAATGATCCATCTAAATAATCCAACCTTATGGAAGAATACCACTGATATTTTGATAGTGAATACTGAAAGACATTTTTGCACAGTCTCTGAAGATAGGGGTGGTATTAAAGCAAAACTACACATGTAGAAAAATGATAATATCCCTTCCCTCACTGGTTTAAAAATGCATGACAACTTGCAAAATAAGTCCATCGATACATTTAGAAATACAATGCAATTAGACACAATGGGTATGAGAGGTGAATCTATTTAATTTCCACATGCAGCCTAATATTTTATATATATTACCAGATACCACTCTCATATGTGTCACCTAAAGGCTGCAGCCACTAATACTGAATATTTTGACCTGACAACAAATGAACTTCTAGGCTCCCTGCTTGGTCAAGTGGTTTGTACAACATCTTGCATGTAGGACCATAGCACCCAGAGCCTTTGGCAGAAAATCAAGTGAAAAACAGACCACTCTGACTGACCACTCTGAAAGAAGCTTACAGTCACTGCCAGCACTGAACGCCAAGTGGTTCCCTCCTCCGTCTTAGCGACAGTCTGGATCATGTCAAGACATTTCCGAAAGTGAAACCTTTCAGGCGTTTGCTGCACCGCGTTACGCACCGGTGTAAATGTATATTTGCAAATTCATGCTTGACACAGTTAAAGTACAATCTAAACGTCTCTCAGCGTGTACGACCTGTGCAACAAGTTCCTGGAGGAATGTAACCTCATTAACTTCCCTTTGAAGTGTTCTCTCTCTCTCTCTCCTTCTCTCTACCCTCTGCTTACTAAATGTGTCTCAGCATGTTCGCTCTCCAAAAGACTCATTAAAAGAAACTCTCACGCTATAAAAATAAGAATCAATTAGTCTGTGGTAAACACAGAGTAAGTCGCATTAAGCCTGGGTTTAGATGAGCTTTTGGATGTCTAAGGCCATGTCTGACAGCAGAGAGGCCACCGGGATGAACACGGAGATTAAAAGACAAAAGGAGGAGAGGATGAGAGTTGTGTAATAGGTTGTAATGAAGACAAATGTAGCCCCCGAGGTGCAGCATATTTCCCTACTGGTCTCGCTCCTACAGGGTAGTATATGGAGTGAGTGTGTGGGATGGATTGGAGACAATGGGCCTCATGCAAGAACCAGTCGTAGGAGCAGAACTGTTCTTAAGTGATGAGCGACTTAATAGAATTTGGGGCACTCACTGGTTTTATTGTGCTTATAATTTTCTCTTGGGTACAAATGAAATTCACGTGTGGTCCAGACCTGTCGCACGAGTCATGGACAGACAGCCTCTCTTTATGTTCGGAAAAACACTCATTTGATAAAAAAAAAATGTGTTTCTTTGAATGAATTTGGAGTTTAGATATGATCCAAAAAAAGATTTCACAAAAAAATATATACAGTATATATAAATTATTTCCTCATAGCAGCTTATACATTTCCTGGTTCTCTCGCTGCCTCAGGGTCTGCAGTGTGATGTTCATTTTTTTACTCAATTCTGGAGTATTGATTAGGGTAATGATCAAATCTCACAAACGCGCACTTCCTAATGACCAGGTTGTATTCATCAGCCTGAAACGAGCGATTTACGACTTGTTTGTGCAGTTTAGAGAGTTTGGTGAATGCGAATGGAAAATTTTTCTACAAGCAAATCTCACAGAGAAAAAAAAAAGAGAGAATTTGAAAATGAGGTCCAGCGAGTGTTGGGACACTGTTAGAGAGAGAAGGAAAAACATGAATGAAAGAGAAAGACAAAAAAAAAAAAAAAGACTTACTTCTTCTGTCCGGTCTGGGTGCCCTGGGCAGCGCAGGAGTAGTTGCCGATCTGTTTTCCAAAGCGAATCGCCATGGAGATGTCACAGTCATCCACTGCGACCACAGCCACCTTCTCTCCAGAGGGTCCATGAGGGATTCCCAGACGGCCAATGTTGGGCTGAAAAACAAACAAAAAAAAGATCAAGATTGCGTTAGTTATTCATCAACATTTACAAATAATAGTGCAAATATTGTGTGGTAGTGGGCAAGCAAGCAGAGAAGCAAAGACAAACAGCTATAAGTAACGAATGAGCTGTTGAAATGGTTAGCTAATGGATAAATGGTTGAAAGAACTAAAACTGCTGAATAAAATAGTTAGCTAAAAGCGATACATAAATGATTGCAATAGTTAGCTAAAAGTTATGGTTTGGTGACATAGCTAAATTACAGAACTAACAGCTGAAAAAAGTTAGCTAAATGCAATGGATAAACAGTTGAGATAGTTAGCTACAAGTAATGAAAATGGCTGAAACGGCTAAAAGTAATGGATGAATTGTTGAAATAGCACGGCTAGATTTACTATTTGCCCATCCAAATGATAGTACAAAAACAGTACAATGTAACATCAACTATTATATCCACTTTTTATACCATTATTTGTTAAATAATATACAGTTTAAAAACAACTCATATGACAGTTACTGCCAGGTGGTGTTGATGCAGCAGTACTGTAGTTTGCCTGATGGGACTGTGGAGGTATGTCTGACATAAAAGACCGGGAACCACTGCTCTGCACTATAAGGAAACACATTTATCGTCTCTTCTTGTCCACCTGAGTGTTTTTACACTGTATTGTTATGGTAAATTACCCCAACTGACTGAATTTAGTTAAAAATTTTATGCTTGATTTATTTCTTTGTTGTTTTTTTTTTTTTCATCCAATCTGAGCGAGTTGGCCAGGACAGCCTTGGTGCTCGATCAGTGCGGGTCAGCGCTACACAAACAATGTCGAGCTGACTTTAGCCAACTTGCAGCAGAAGCACACAGGCCCCTGCTGGCTTAAGGCGACAAAAAACCCATTGTGCGTTTGCTCGCACCTACTGATTACAAAGTAGGCTAATTCCTTCATCAAGGCTTGTGGCCGACAAATGTTGATCTGAGAAAATGTGGATCAGCTTAGAAAATCAGGCCACCAAATCGCTTTAGTTCTTGTAATATCTAACCTGAGACCGAAGTTCAATGGAGCATTTCCTTAACAATAGTGGACTTGGAACAAGAAGCAGAAGGTATTTGAGGAGTTTAATTGAAAATGTTTCCACCAATTAAAAAAATAACACCGCTTTTCATTAACGCGAGAGGGACAAGACATGATGTTGGTAAGAATACGTGACATTCACAGACACATGGTGATGACAGGTTTTTACCAACAGATACAAACTTATATTTTGAAATTTCCCTTTCACTTTTCAATGAACCCTTTCACTTCCTTGCTGTGAGTGGCTTCCAGTAGATGAAATGGTTAGTCTGCTCTCTCTGCTATCTCTCCTGGGAGAATGGTAAATCTCTCAACTACAAATACACAACAATGGGAGAACAGATCCCACATCTGATCATAGTGCTGTGTTTACATAAGGCATCCAGGCTACTTAAAGTTTGACAGGTTGAGTGATAGCGAGAGAGACTTTCAAACCACTGAGGTGACGTCTTAACAAGGCTCACTGTTACAAAATGAAAAACAAAACCATAACTTTTTCTGATTTTCAATTCGCTCGATCATTTTTCTACGACAGAATATTTCAGGCCGTTTTGTCGCACTAACTGTTTCATATGAAATGAGAGAAAGGTGGACAAAAGCAATGGAAAAGAAGGAGAGAAAAAAGAGGCATGGATGGAAAGACAATGTGTGTGCATGTGTTTGTCTCCTACATAAATAGGATTAGAGTAATGAGATACTGGTGGGGCGGAGACGCTGCAAAGATAGAGGGCAAAAAATAGAAAAGAAAGAGCGACAGACAAAAATAGGGAAGTAGACTGACCAGAAATAAGAGACTGAAAGGGAAAGACAAAAGAGAGACTAGCAGACAGGTGAAAAAAAAAAAACAAGCAACAGAAGGGTGCAGTGTCTTCTATTTTGGCTCAGGTGGACTCCGGTTCAGCATATTTTCCAACCCAGAGGGAGTTGTATTGTAGTCTGTCGCTACCACTCCCATCCACATGCCCTGTTTCCACTGATTCCACCGAAAAAACACTCTCGCACTTTCCACAAAGACAAACAGAAAGTACTACACCTCTGACACCACTGCTGTCTCGTTCTCTTCCTCTTCTAATCTCACTCTCTGTCTTTTACTCTCTCTTTTTTCCCCCCTCGTTCTCACAGATAAAATCATGCCACACACACAATTACACACACAGTGAGTGAGTGACCAAGATGTGGACTAATGTAAAAATGTCTAGGGTGCAAACCTAATTTAGATGTAATCTAAGAGAAAAACATCAGCACACAAAATCATTATTTTGGTGTTGTTTAAATATAACTTAGATTGTTTTTAATTCGCAGCTTCACAGCAGTAAAAAGTAAGTTGTAAAAGCAAAATAACAACTCATTTTCTGTTCGTTGGGACTGCATGACTAATGTTCATTATTGCCTTGACTACAAATTATTCTATGGGCTATGAAACATCTGAAAATGTGATGCGATCAAATGTCTCATTTTATCCAACCAACAGAACAAAATTTGTGTGTTTGACTACTATTTAAGAAAAAGCAGTGAATTTTTCCCACTTGATTTCTGAATGTTTGGCATTTTTGCTTGAAAAAATTACTTTAATAAGCTGTTGACTGTCTGTCAATTGACTAATCAATTCATTAACAAATTCTTGTGATTAAAAATGTATTGAGTCAGGGTTCATGATTTTTGGTCACATGCTATCTCCTAAACTTGTACAGCCTCACAGACCTCTCAGACTGTTTCTCATGTGCAGTATGTGTGTGTTAGTAACCCATAAGCGCCTTATATGTAGAAAATACATTGTATGTATATCAAACATTCTGCTAGGAAACCACACCCCTGTCGCTGGAAACTGGCCAATCAAGTGTCTGCACAGGTATCTGCAGGTGCCTACTTGTGTTCAACCCACCAACTCCACCTCCTAGCCTCACCACGGTAACCACAGACATCTTTCTTTCCAAGCGGCCCACGCGTGAACCAGTAAACTCATGTTGGGGCCTCCCAGTGTTGGCTCACGCACTATAACTCAAAGCAGAAACGATGGACAAGCCCTGTTTGAAAATATTAAAGTGT
The DNA here is from genome assembly GCF_002260705.1 of Seriola dumerili. Lineage (NCBI taxonomy): Eukaryota > Metazoa > Chordata > Actinopteri > Carangiformes > Carangidae > Seriola > Seriola dumerili. The sequence continues at coordinate 13,166,670 of NW_019174393.1, forward strand.
CATGATTTATTGTTTCGTTATGTAACTTGGATTCTGGTTCCTGTAACGACGTGGAGTGCACTTCAGGAAATGTGTGTCATAGCCGCACTCAGGTGAGGGAGTTATGATAAATACTACGTGCTCAGCAGGTTTGGATATTAACACAGACTTGTGGCCAAGAAGTGTGATTAAACATGTCCCTGGTAATTAGGACGACCTTATGCATTACCCCGCTGTGAAATATGCATGGCTGAATGTCCCCTGTGGGCAGCCTGTGAAAAAAAACAAAAAAGTCTGGTCTGGTTTTGTTCAGAAAGCAGCAGAGCCTGTAGCCCGAAGCTGGAGAAAATGTTGGCACTGTGCAGCCAGCAGCAGGAGAACAATGAAGACCCGAACACAAACACCCAAAATGGTCAAAGAAGCTCAACGGAAAAGACACTAAAAGGAAGAATGGGGTAGAGAGAAAATGGCCAGATTCAACAGTAGTAGTAGTGCAATTTGATCAGACGACATGCTGTAAAAGTGTAGAACCAAAACTTATCCTGACTGAAAACAAATTCCTCTAAAATCTAATTACGGAACAAAAAAAACAAAAAAACTCATAAGTACTCTTTGCTTCTCCTCCCTTTCACTTCTTTCCTCCACCTCTGTGAATAACATCTACACAGAGCCAAGAGTTTACTTATGAGCAGATTTGATAGAATTAAGTTGGAAAAGTGAAGAAGAAATGCTTCATCCTTTCCTTGAAAACTACAGCCACATTGCCAATGAGCATTAAAATCAGGTAGAAATATAAAGGAATAGATGAACATTTTTAAAAATGTGCATTTGCTATCTTTCCAAGAGTGAGATAAGATGTCTGAGCCAGAGACATGAGACTGATGTGGAAAAGTGGAAAATTTCCCAGGATGTTGAACTCTTCCTTTAAAAAAAAAAAAAAAGAAAAAGAAAATCATACAAATGTGGGTTAAGTCAAACAATGAACTCAAATTACTTTTCACACCGGCGGGAAAATAAAAATGAGAGGGAAAGTGTGATAACTGCATAAAAGGTTTTCCAGGGCGACAAAAGGTAATTTGTCGACGATAAAGGCTCTTCACAGGAATCTGAATTCGCGCTGATCACAATCTTATCATCGCTTTAGAATCCAGTCAAGCGAAGGAGGGATGAGATAAAGACTTTGGGGGGGGGGGGGGGGGGGGGGGAGCGCAGGAAGTAAAACACAGGAGAGAGAAAAGAGATTCCCACATGTCACACATAATGGACCCGCAACCCAAAATCTCAGGGGGGTGCAGCTGTTACATGTGCTGATAAGTTGTAGAGTGACATACACACACACACACACACACACACACATGTATGTACACAGTGGAAGTGTGAAACTGCATGTAGTTAATGGGTGGTATGTGTGTAATGCGTATGTAATATGTAGATGGATATAAGAGCATTAATGCAGCTGTTAGTCCGTATCTGTTTGAGTTCAACACTGTACAACTATTATATGCATATATTCAGAAACATGTATGTGCTGTATGTACGAACAATGTTTGTTTTTTTTACTTTATTTATTATGTCATGCATACAACTATGCCCAGACTGCAGTACACAACTATATTCATATAAACCTCATCTACGATGCTGTGTATCACATTTCAAACAATACTAGGAAAGAAGATCATAGAAAGAAAATTGGAACAATAATTTCTACTGTCATTCACACAAAATATATTCATTGACAAGCACAAATGAGTTGTGAAAAGTAAAACTAAACACAGATCAGAATTTAAGTCTTAAAGAAGAGGAAACCCAACAGTACAGACTGGAAGACGTGTCTCTTTCCTCTAATAATTCCTTCTGATTTCTACTTTTAGGCAGAAAACTACATCAGCATCTACAAGGCCTCCATTAACAGAGCTTTAACAAACAAGGCTGATTGTGAATTAAAATTAGTTCCTATGCCAAACCACTTCAGTATATTTAATTTTTATGTGCCAGTTTAGAAAACCATCATTAGATGAACATGAACAGTGTGAATGCTGCCAAGAAAGAGCTGCATCATTGAGAAAATTCCACATAGTATGAGTTATGTGATTTCTAAATTCCCATATAAATGACTCTTCTTCACTCTTAGCACTGGACGCCATGTCCTAAATTGAACGCTGGTTTTCAGTTAGCTGAATGTGGGTCTAACGATGGCCGCTAGGACTGTATATAGTTTCAGGCTTCTCTCTGACCCCTCATTTGAAAGTGCTCTTGGCCCTCAATTTGAGGGGCCCCATGAGAGTCTCTTATTTACCCTCCACCCGACTCTGAGCTGCTGAAGATTCCCTCTCTCTAAGGTGTCGTCTCTAGGGGCGATAGGCTTGCTGCAGCCATGGCAACGCACTTGATCCCCACAGCTAGCCACAAAGGCGAGGAAGGCAGAGGACACGAGCGGGTGGAAGAATGCGCACGCACATACGCACACACACGAACGCACGCACACACACACACACTGATAAAACTCACTCACATGCACAAAAACTTCAGCGTACACCTAAAATCCTGCCAACTGCAATCAAAACACCCACACTTTGTCTCAATAGTACCAACCAGTCTACACACACACACACAGACACACAACCACACACACACACAGGACAAAGACCCACCCAAGCACATACACACCCTCTCCCTCCCACCAACAGAGGCACACATTGACACCTCTATTACCGCTGGGCTGCCTGTCAAAGCCGACATGATAACTCAATCAGCCCCGCAGCCAGGATAAAGAGCCTTGCTGCACAGATTGAGTTACACACACAACACTGTTGAAACATCCTCGTCAAAAAACAACTAAAACACTGTCAAAATGAGCGACTAATGACTCTAAAATGTGTGTGTGTGTGTGTGTGTGTGTGTGTGTGTGTGTGTGGAGGGTGGGATGGAGGGAATGCTGGCTGGTGATTATGTGTTTGTGCGTGTGTTTGGGGAGAATGGGAAGGATGTCTGCAGAATGTGTTTAAGCATGTGTTTTGAGGGAGTAAGCGGCATGTTTGTGTATGTGTGTGTGTGTGTGTGTGTGTGTGTGTGTGTGTGTGCGTGCGTGTGTGCGTGTGTGTGCGGATGCGTCTGCGTGTGTGTGTGTGTAAAGCAGGAAGCAGGTAGCGGAGCTGCAGACAGCCATGGAGTTCATTTTGATAATAAAGGAAAAAGGGGCGCACAGTCTTTTATTTTATTTGGGCTCGCCTGAGGAAATGCCATTGTTTCTTTCTCTGTCTCTTGGATGGGAATGAAACTTGATGGATATTTGAAAATGTGATATCTCCTGATGCTTTGAAGTGTGTGTAAGTGTGTGTGTGTGTGCGGTGTATCTCAGAGTTAAACTGAGGCAACATGAACTGGAGAAGAAGTGGAGCCAAAATAAAAGGGCATTGAACCAACAACAATAGATCAATATCTCTCCTAGAAGTGTGTGTGTGTGTGTGTGTGTGTGTGTGTGTGTGTGTGTGTGTGTGTGTGTGTGTGTGTGTGTGTGTGTGTGTGTGTGTGTTGGCTCTGTCATGCACAGGCTAGTGTGTCCCAGCTTCCCTCTGGCAGCAACAGACCCTGTCATGTCCACATTACCTCACCTACCCTCTGGCTATGTAAACCTAGAAGTGTGAATTATTCAAACACACACACACACACTCACACACACACACACAGTTCCAAGAGGTTTTACAAAGGGCTATGATGTCCAGTGTTCAAGCCGTCATGTTACTGCTGTCTTTGTCGCGTCATCACTCCTCTATCTATCAGTGTAACAGATGGACGGCGGCCATTGTCGCCGTGTAGCTTTCAAGCGGCAAAACAAATGTGCGGTTGACACAAAAACTGAGTTAAGAGTAACTGTATCCTATTGGGAACGGCTTCAGAAAATTCCATCTACAACTCCACTAACATGGACACCTGCATATATACACTGACATCAATGGTATTACCTTCTGATTGATGTTTTTCATCCATCTGTTAAAACATATTTTCCAGGCAGGATTTGTCTCTTTGATTTATTTCACTTGATTAATGGTCAGTCTTAGTTCTCCCTTGTTGTAGATTAAGAAGCCTACATGGGTTTAGTTTTGATGATATATGAACATCAGTTTATTTTGCATTTAAATAATTTTTGATCGTCCTGATAATTTTACTACCACGTCTAGCTCGCTAACATTTGATCCACGGGTCTGCAACCATGGTTGAATTGTGATGATGAGTGATTTGATATTCTCATCTACAAACCATGTTATACACCTAAATCTGCCTACCTGGCACGTTTTATGTCATTCTTTTAACCCATACAAAAACCGAAGAGTCAACACGGCAAGTTGTGGTTTTACTTGCGCTGTTTATGCTGAGATAAGCTTACTCCTTCCTGGCTATAGATCATATTTAGTGTGCAGATAAGACAGTGGTATCAATTTTCTCATCCAACTCTTGGCAGAAGTGACTCTACAGTGACCATCTAACCATCATCTAAATAGCCTTGAAGATCTCCAGGAATGATGCTAATGTTTGGCAGTAAAAGCGGGACCAGATAGGAATCATAGAAGAGATTGGAGATATATATAAGTGGAAAGAAGATAAGAGAGAAGGATGAGGAGACAGAGAGGCGAAAGAGGAGGAGGAGGAAGATACATTAGTGTTTAGAGTGGGTATAAACTATATGGACCACAACTCTCTCCCTCGACTTCCTACACAGCAGTTTATCTCCTCTTTCCTCTTCTCCCCTAAAATTCCACGGCATGTCTGTCTCTCTCAATGTTAATCGGAGATTTAGGTCATGCTAGGTGAGGTGTGTGAAATTTCCTCCTTGCAGTGACACACACACACACACACACACACACACACACACACACACACACACACCCATCACAGAAGAGTGGGGAAGGAATGTAAAAATGGGAGAGGGTGAAGAGAAATAGATAGACCTGAGACAGAGATAGGGATGTAGTGAGTTAGTCAGTCGTGTATGAGGGCGGTCTGTAGTGACAGATTTATCAGATTTATCTTCATTCCTCAATGACACAGCGCTGCACACATCTGCACAGTGCTGCTCATACACACACACACACACACACACACACACACACACACACACACACACACACACACACACACACACACACAAATGTCTACATATAAAGGTTCAACCAATGTGGGTATTTTGAAGCTGAAAACCTTTTGATTTTTTTCATAGCGCTCGTTCTGAGAACTTATTCCTTTACACCATCCAGAGTGACGAACAGTCAAAACGTCTCCGTTGGGTCTTATAATGTTGCATGTCATTAAAAGAGTTTTCTTTCTTAAAGCTATTTTTTACTTGTATCTGAAGGCTAACTAGCTTAACTGTCCTCAGACTGAAACACAAACCTCCAGAGGCACCATTAGCTTGCTAGATGTAGCTAAAGCAACGTATGCAAGCAAGCAAAGAAACCACAACACTCTGCTGCTTGGTCAAACAAGTCAAAACCCACCTAGAGTGAAGGCAGTTGTACTGGTATCCCTGGCAACTAGCACAAAGTAGTTTCAGGACAATTTAGCTTGTTAGCCTTGAGATACAGAGCATAGCTTGGCTTCTGAAGCGAGAGGATATAACTGAAGTGATGCTGGGAATATATATGTAAAGGTGGAGGGTTCTGGTCAAACAGCTCTCCGACCTAAACAACCATATAGGTTTCTCGTCCCTACCCTCGGATACGACAGCAGACGTACTGGACCTTCATTGTCATGGTAATGATAATAAACATGCACATACGCTACTCAGAGAACCAGGTTACTCATGTAACCTAAAGATTTTACTCACCATTGTCCATTATCTTCTACTAAATACTTCATTTTGCTGCCTTTTTCATATTATAAATTGAGTCATTCTTACAAGAAATATTATTACACACATACATAACAAAAAGTTAGCTTATAGCAAACTAAATTCTTAATGATAATATAGTGTATACAGTATGTTTATTATATCCATATGTATCTAAATTGTTTTAAATATCATTCTAATCCTGCCAGCTGCCATCACACACACCCACACCCACACCCACCCACACACACACACACAGTAGTTTGCTTTACACGAAACTATTTCACTATTATTTTTGTTAATTCTCTTAGTATAACACAAGACAATATTAAGCACACAATCTATATGAAAATCCATCAAACAATATTACAGTCTAAATAGGAGCATGTCAGCCCTGACACATTTGCTGTCCATGCTCATTACGTGAGCCGTCTTTGACGATTTCTGAGCGTTGTTAATCCTCTCTGACAGAATCGGTACTTCGGCCCACCACTCTGCTGCCAAGGAAAACACAGTCACTGCTCACTGAGTGTCGACCTACCTGTCTGTCTGCCTGCCTGCCAAAGCTCAGATATGTTTATTTCACCTGAACAAACCTCAATGGAGGAAGTCAATGAGAGCTGACGGATGAGCAAGAAGGCTGCTACTGTGTCATTTTTAGATATGAGTAGATTCTTCAGCCGGTTGAATAAATGGAGTGAAGCAGACTAAGATGGAGAGGAGGACAGTGATGCAGTAAAAAAGGAAGATAAAAAATAATATATGTGTACATTTTTAAATAAAAGCCAGAAAGATGCAACACTGTTGCAATGACGCAATTCCTCAGTGAGAGAGATGTTCTGCAACGGAGACCAAAAGCCTGACCGGTAAGCCTCATCCCTGTCTCAAAACTGTCCTCCCTGCCTCGCCAGCACAAACCCTTACCTCTGACCTCTCTGGATGAACATGACATATTTGCACAGCCCACGAAGGGATGAAGTAAGGTCAGTATCATCCAAAGCTAAAAATCAGCAGTATTCAAAATACTCTATCCACAAGGAGCAGATCTGCATGTGTTAAAAACTCCTGATCAAGCTCTGTGAATTCAAATTGACTTTTTTTTTTCTATTTATTTTATTACACCATTCACTGCTAAATGCTGTTTTACAAAAAGAATGCAAAACTACCTTTTACGAATGTAAAACCAGGCTGACGCAGGAAAACATAGCGACGTCACAGTTTTTTGTACATTTATTAAAGGGCATCTTGTGGAGTTTTCGAACAGTCGTGGCACTAAACAGCGACGGTTTGACGAGTGGGTCCCTGTTTTGTTTATGTTGTCTGTGCGCGCGTGGATGCGCATGCATTACGTTGCACATTCTTCCGTTGATCGACAGTTTGAGGCGGTAACAAGCAAACAAACTATTTGGTTTGTTCGCAAAAAACTCCACAGGGCCCCTTTAAGTCAATAGCAGCACATCATATCATTAACTTCACCCAGACGTCAACAACGGAATGACGGAAGAAAGCCAGGTTACACCAAACCAAAACCAGAAAAGCAGCAAAACCTACTGGAATTCTGTCTACAATCCAGACCAGACCAGAGCCGGACTAAACTAGAGCTAACAATCTATAGTTAGAGGCCATGTTACCTCTGTATATCTGAGGTAAGCATGTACAGTAGAGTTAGTCTGTACTAGAAGCAGTGCAGGGACTGAATGAGACCCCGGGGGGGAAAAAAAGCACCAGTGGCAACTAGGCTAGAGGTCAGAGGTTACCTCCTTCTGATTGAGCTCCAGCCAGGCAGTATAGAGCGGGAGCCGCAGAGCCCCACTGGAGTCCACCAGACTCCCCCCGTCCTGGGAGAGAGACACCGTGAGAGAGAGACACCTCGTTAGACCTGCAGCCCACAACCAAGCCACGTCACTTGTATCCACATGTGCACTGAAGTGTGTTTCTCCAGTGTTTTCACCAATCAATGCACAGCATGACAGCAGAAATAATAACACAAATATTATTGTGTGCGTGCACCCTGCGTGTGTGTGTACAAAGGCATGCGTGCTGAAGTGTCTGCGTCTGCTAGCAGCCAGTTTGCCAACAATAACGACATCCATAACAAAACATAATTCCTCTGTGCCCACTTCAAAAACACCCCCACCGACTACCTCACACAATAGGCCACAACTCATGTGCCGCCGCCTTCGGACGAAGGTGTCTCTGGCAGATTTATGTCACACTGTGAAATACCACAGCTATGTGAAGAGCAGGTGAAATTTACAGCATGTGAAAGCCCCAAAACCAGCTTCCACGTGTCAACAAGGGTAGTTTCACCACAAAGACACAATACATGGATTTGGAGCATGTTTACACACTACGGTATTAAATCACAATGAGTTACAATTATGTCTGAGCGATTTAAAGCACTGAAAAATGTATATACATATGAATTTTGTCAAGAAAGCCACAAATATAATGCTTTATAATTAGTAAAACAGTAGTTCCTGGTATTTAAATGCAACTTGTGATGATAACCTTAACTGTTTTGGGTCTGTGGAAACACGTCAAGAAGAACAAAGAATAGCATTGGCCTCTTCCTGCAGAAACACACCCTGCAGAGTCTGGGGCTTCACCTCAAAAAATAACTACTTAACTTTTCTAAAAAGCACTTAGCAGAGAAAATACCCATGTCTGTGCAGAAACACATGATGTGGCAGTCCCTCATCATAACACACACACACACACACACACACACACATACATATAAATGGTGTTCATCCCTGCGCGCAGCTGATGAATTGTGCGTGTGTTCATGTGTTGCTATGACACCGTCAAACACCTAAAAAGGCATGCGTCTGTCCCTCTAAGTCATTGCGGCCACCCAGGAAAGCCACACATGTGGCTTCAGCTATTAGCAATAAAGCTACAACACAGGGAGATAGAGGACAACGCTAAAACCACTTACAGGCTCTCTGCAGTGTATTTTAAGAGCTAATATCCACTGTGGGCATGTGCTGACGACTTTGTGTGTGTGTGTGTGTGTGTGTGTGTGTGTGTGTGTGTGTGTGTGTGTGTGTGTGTGTGTGTGTGTGTGTGTGTGTGTGTGTGTTGTGTGTGGTGTGTGTGTATGTGTGTGTGTGTGTGTCTGACTGCATATCAGCTCATCCTGGAAACCCAATAAACCCTGAAACATCAACAAAGAGACAAGAGAGAACAGGAGACAGACACACATGGACGAGGATAGTAGCTGTTTATTTCATAGCACAGAGTGAGGTCACCATTCAAAGCTCTCCCGCTGACGGATACCTGTGAGACAAAGCGAAATTTGTAGTATATTTATATTCATGTAATATAAACCAGATTCTACTGTATATTTACAAAGCCTTTTCATACGCCGCTCCACTTCACTCTGGCTCAGCTGTTACTTGTTGCCAGCGGCTCATTCGACAATAATAATTCCATTTTGACACTGTTTAATAACCACAAGCTAGCTGCTACTTTTGCCCGCCTGCGGTTTTTGTATTGAGTGACAGCGGCCTGCATCTGCGAACAACATTGACGATTGCTATTAAGAGTGAATCGAAACATTAAGGTCGTAAAACTAAAGCAATGAGCTGAAAGATGCCAAGATGCTAAGTGCGTAGAGCCAAGGGGTACCGCAGAGTAGAGAGATAGTTACCTGTTGGTTTGTTGCTACAAGCGACCGTTTCTACATAATAAGGTGTCATCTGGTCTGTTGTTCATACAAAAATATTGATTATAGCAACTTTAAACTGACGAGAACTCCTACTTCACTAAAAGGAAATGTTTTGTTTAAATTAATAGTTAATTTGTTAAGAGACAGACAAGCCCAAAATCAATGGATGAATGTCAATGGATGGGTGTTTAAAGGGTTAAGTTGGACTTGCTGCAGCACACAAACAGAAGGGATATTTAAAGCAGTAGCATCCTAGTGGCATCTTGGTGTCAAAGTCAGGTTTTTTTAACGCTTCCATGGAGACAAAAGTATTGAAACTTTTACAGAAAGACCGGTCCCTCTTTGAGTTAACCCAACAGGTTTCTAAGTACAGCTGAGTGGTTGAGTTACATCAAGAGTTTTAGCCCGGCAGAGGTGGAGTGCAAAAATGTACCCACAGTATATTAAAAAAAGTACCTCAAGCTATGCTGTGAAGTGATTTGCACCTATGTCCTGATGATGAAAAGCCCTGCCATGTAAACAGCTTGAGAGCGACGGAGGAACGGCAGAAGAAGAAAGAATGAACTTTTGATACTCGTCGGTGATAAGAGCCAACTGAGCCTGTCTGGGAATGCTGTCTACACACACCTAGCTGCAAATATCGCAGCCCATATTAGCCAGTGTAACTCTATTAACATGTCTAACGTCAAGCTTGTGTGCAGCGAAAGCAAATACTGCAAACACAGAGGCTTGTCACGTCTGCAGTCACGCTCTGCTTCGCTTACTCTGAAATCCATGAGGATGGATCACATGGAAGTTAATTATAGTTTATTTATACGTGTGGCTTACAGTTAATTGGTGATTCACTCAGAAGCATTTTGTCATACTTTCTGGCTCGCGAAACATAAATGCAAATATAATTGAGATTCCTGTAAGTTTCTTCTTGCTTATCGTTGTCATGTTTCTCATGTGACATCACATTAACCAATGATATCTACATAAGTCTGCAGTCACAAAGCCACATTTACTGTCTCCACTCTGAACCAAATTAAATGAAAAGTTACAAATGAGACTCATTCAGTAAAGATGGCTGCGAGTCCACATGATATAACTAACAAAATAAAATTTATGACTGTGACAGAGGGTTTGATATATGGATTAGCTCTTACTGCATCTTAAATAAAAAGAGTGTGATGTGCCACAGCCACTACATAATCCTCTGTGTGTAAGCCTGGATCACTGTGTATGCTAAATGCTGAAAACCAAATACTTGATGTGATTGAATGTTTGAAAGTTTGACAAAAAAAATGCATGTTAAAGTCCATTTAGTAGCTTTTTCCTGAGCTGTTAGCCCAATTGCCTCGTCTTCATCAAGGGACAGAGTTTGTTGCCTGTTTTAAGTTAAGGAACTATTGTTTCAGGGGGTCATTAATGAACTTCAGTGTTTCTTTCAAGACAAAACCTCCATCATAAAATTGTTTTTTTTTTTTTTAAATGGAACAGTTATGGTGACAATATGGTTGTGGTTCTGGTAAAACTCAACGGAAACTAGATGAATCAAGCATTCTTTGTCTGTTAAGACTCTATTTTAACCTGATGTAATCCTCGCAGGTGGCCTGGCAGATACAATCATGATACGCCTGACATCCTGCCCAGTGTCCAGCTAAATAACATCATTTCCTGCAACCAGAGACATCATTTCCTGTAGTTAACACACATCAAAACCCAAGACAAAAGCTCCTGCTGCTGCTGCTGCAAGAATACCCATCTCTGTGCTTTATCTCTGTTTGTGTGTGTGCGTGTGTGTTTCCTGTTTAGGTCAGCCGTGCTGACACAGTTAACTGTCCTTGAGACTTTGCACCATGGAATTTCAAAAATGCTTTTCTCCTTCCACTTCTATTGTGTAACATCTCTAATAGTGGTATGGACATATGCACACATTCAAAAAAACACACACACACACACACACACACACACACACACTCAGAGTAGCTCTTTATTTGTCTGCCCCCCCCCCCACAGATGCAAACACACGCACACACAGCTTTCCAACCGACCCAGATCATTGCAACAATGGCAAGTCCATGTCTGTTGTCATGCCAACCCTCCCTCGACCCTTGACCTCTGTTTTTTAGCAGAGGCACCCTGGTTCCTCTGAAGAGAGGAGCAGCGGATTTAAAAGGGGGCACCCGTACAACCCGGCACAACTTCAACCGCCTCATCTTCTGACCCAATAAATCACCATCTGTACATGTGTGTCTGTGTGTGTGTGTGTGTGTGTGCGTGCGTGCGCTCTTTTGGGTCTGTTAAAAACAACTGGGGTTCATGTAGGAAGAACAACAATGGATTAGGTTGCACCAGTAAATCTATTACTTAGTTTGTGTTGTCTGAGTAAAAACAAGCCGGATCCAAACTAGTGAATCTCCACTTAGGTTAAAATTGATAGGCTTTGATTATGAGCTTTATGTTTGGTTGTTTGGGTTTACTTCTAAAATGCAATCTAAAATCTTTTCAGTTTCCCGTTTCCAGGTCAGGTCAGATATGTTGCCCATATTCCATATCACCTTTTATGCTTTACTCACTCTTACTTGGCTACATAGCAGTTACTGGGTGTAACCATGAAGTTACAACTGATCTCTACGTAAATGCTTGTTTGTGTGGTGCTGCCCTTTTTAAATTTGGACATGTATAACTCTTAAACACTTAAATATATTATAACTACAGTATACTACGTGCTACTGGCTGCTGATTATCATAGCTAAGACCCCTAAAAAGCTCCCACTGGATAACGTTAGGACAGAGAGGGAACATTATGTATGTGTATGTTTGTTTGAATCTGGATTACATCACGGTTTAAGAATTGGGCTCTGATCTTCTCTCTCGAGCCTCTCTGGGCTATGTGAGCAATGCTACCTCCAGACAAATGTGTGTGCTCTTTCATGTACGTCAAACATATGTGTGCCTTCATTCATGTCCGTACATTCACATGTCAACATGTCTAATCTATTGTGAGAACACTACTGCTTTCTGCCATATACATTTCCACTAATCCCTCCAGCAACTGATGTAGGATTAAATTACCATCAGTCAGTCCGACTTCTGACCATTCAACACGTGAAGAAGAGCTGACCCTGTGTCAGTGCTACAGTCGGCCTTGGGCTAATTTAACGGAATGTGTCGCCAGCTTTGCAAATCACTGGTCTGCATTAAGGCTGACATTGGTGGAACGCACACACCCCATGTTTTACACACTAATGGCACAAGGATACACTCATAACCTGGTGTTTGTTTGTGCACGTACTACTTGTATCTGCATGTCACAGCAGTAAAATGGAAGCCTATAGCATCAGTAAAGCTAAATAAATAAGAAACACAAACTGCACAGAAGCGTAACGAAGCAGGAAATCTGTTCAATCGTGGAAATTAAGCTCTTGTTACCATGGAGACATCTCTACAAACACAAGAGAACCCAAGAGGCAAACAAAACAAAGAGGTCTTTAGTGCCAACGGACTGTATCCTGCAAATAACACCTGTGATGGTGAGGAGCCTGGCAGCAACGCTAACAAAGCTCTACGAGGTTTAAGCCTTTGTCTCTCGCATCATAAAGGCAGTGCTGTCGAAAAGAGGGACACACACCTCAAACAATAGATACAGATGTGACCCTGCAGCTAACACGGTACAGTATGGTAGCCTGATTCATCACCTTTGATGAATACTTCCCTGTCAAGGCTACTAAGTATGCTATGGGCTCTATAGATGGTACACAGAAGAAAGAGGCGACCAGAGTGTGAAATGTGAGACGGTGTGCATTGCAGGCAAGAAGAGGGGGTACTCTTTTTAACAGGTTGCAAAACACAGGGGCCGCTGCTGCTGAAATACGATGCTGGATGTCTTGGGTCAAGTTAGTGATGCTACAGCTTTCAGCGTCAGATACATGAAGGAAGAGGCAGAAAGAAAAGCAAAGAGAGGAGGGGAAAAAGTAAAAAAAAAAGAAAAGAAAAAGGGATTGATGTCTTTTGTAACAATATAGCGCAGCATGCATACCAGCTAGCATATTAGCTCTGAAAGGCTAAGGCTAGCACATGCGCATGAGGCTAGAATCCATTAGCTTCATTTAAGGAAGATGGCAAATTAACTGCTCATTCAGCTTTAAATCAGTAAAAAATAAATAAAAAATCTGAATTCATGCACAAGATGATTATTATTTATATTTGTGCAGGTAAGAATGAGGAGAATTGTCCTATTAGCAATTCTATACTTAAACTCAGAGTTTTCATGCATAATATAGCTACTTATAGTGAGAAAACTATGGTTGTAAATTCTAATAAATTATATAATGAAGACACAAAGCTATGGGATGTACATGTTCAAAAAGACAGTGTTATCTTATTTCCTGTCTGGTATAGTCTTATAAGAACAATCCCTGCAGGCTCTGGAAGTTTGTTGGAAGATAACACCAGCAATTGACTGAGATGTAAGCCCTTCTAATATGATATTACAAGTGAAGTGGTTACATGAGCTAGGTTGTGAAATAATCGCTGTCTCTCTTTCCGAGATTGGACTTAGCAAAGAGGAAAGAGGAACATCGTGGGAACGTTTCGAAAAACAACTTTAGACACTGTGAATAAAATAAACTGCGGTAAGAGAGAAATCCTTTTGTCAGTCATTGAGATTACACTGAGATTGTACCATTACTGAAGTATGCATAGATAGGCCGCATGTGAAGACGATCTACCTTTGACTCGGAAACACGTACTGTACGTACTAAAGCTGTCTAGTGGGAAAATACACTTGATGAACTCTTGACCCTTGAAGCTGAAGCTTCAGCCCTCAGCGCTTCTTTCAGAAGTTGCAGAGTTAACGTCACGAGTCAAACCTGTACAGTTAACACAATCTCCCAAATCAGCAGTCAAGGTCAACCGCCTTGGTAGCCTCAAAGAAAAAGCCACATATCATGCGCTTCACTCCCGCATTATCACTGCTGAGTTTGCTCACCCTTAACACCCTCGATCTTGACCTTCAGTATGGGCTGCGTACTTGATGGAAAAATGCAATATTCGCAGCAGCAAACTTCTTTTACCCCCCCATCTAATTTTTTTAATTTAAAAAGCCTACTCAAGCAGGAGCAGCTGCGGTCGGCTGGGTGGGTGGTTAACTTCCTTACCTTGTTGTAGTAATGGAGCTGGACAGAGTGCCACTGGCCGTCACTGACCCCGCCTGTGATGTAGGGAGAAACCGTGGTCTTTGTCTCACCTGGGCGACAAGGGAAGGAGGGAGGAAAGAGGATGCAGGTGAAGGGACAGAGGTTGGACACATGGGAGGAAAAACGGGAACAGGGATGGGGGAAGTAAAGATGGAGAAGGGAGGGTGGAAGAGAGGAATCGAGAGAGGAAGAAAAGATAGCAGGGAAAAGTTTATGAGGGTGGGTGGGGGGGTGAGAGGAAAGAAAGGAACAGTGAATAGTGATTATGATGTCAGTTAAATGATTTAACACAGCTGCTGTTTACATCTGCTGCTTTATAGATTAACATCTTCACATTATTAATTTCAAACAATAGAGTGTAACTTTTTTTCTGAGAGCGGGGTGGAGCCACACTAAACATGTCTCCTGATGATTTGAAACTTGTTTCACTCATTAATTAGTTTTACTTTTGGAACCGGTGAAATGTTTAGCTGTGACACGTTTCAACATGTTGTAAAACCAGCACAAGTAGGGAGGAGTCATTAAGTCAGAAAACAGACTCTGGAGTTTGCTTTGAATTAGATAATTGGCTAGCAAACATTAGCCACTATGAGCTAGTGGTCATAGCAGACCAAGTGAGGCTGCAGCTGCAAAACCCCTGGGTGAAATGAATTGAGTCATGGTTTGTTTTATTTCTTATGACTTCAACTTTTCATTTATAGGAGGGTGATTGTGTTTTATTGTCTTTTAAAAGTTAATTAGTCTTGCTTTAATGAATTTTTACTTCACTCAATATTCAACAGGTTATAAATTGAAGTGACCAATAGAGGAAATTCCATGTCCTATATCTTGACACACACAGACTGACACACTCAGATACACATACACCATAGTCATCAATCAACTGTTGGGAAAGCCAGTGTAAGTCTGCAGTATCAATGGCTCTCAGTGAGAAGATTGTAGAGCACAAAGGCAGCAGATTTACTGGGGGTTTTACTGTGTTTGTCAAAGGCAGGAGCAGCCTGGGCAGGAATCCACTACTCTGGAAATCAGTAAGCCGTGCAGCAACTCTGACAAGAAATGCGTGTGAGTCTTTGTATATGAGTGTATGAGAGAGGGAATTAATAAGTGATGGCTGTTTTTCTGGCTTTGCACGTGAAAAACAGAACAGAAAGAGGGCGCAGTTTGTGTAACTAAATGATGGCCTACTTCGAGTATTTAATTGGATGATTCATACATTCAGCATTTAGTCATATTTCA
Source organism: Seriola dumerili (assembly GCF_002260705.1). Lineage (NCBI taxonomy): Eukaryota > Metazoa > Chordata > Actinopteri > Carangiformes > Carangidae > Seriola > Seriola dumerili. The sequence goes on from NW_019174393.1 coordinate 13,182,568, forward strand.
GATCTGAAGCAGGGCACATGGACTTGGCCTGCTTCCCAAACAGCCTTCACCCAGCATAATCATATTGAAGTGGATTCCTCCCTGTTTGGTACCATGGGAAAGTAGACCGACTCTGAGAACAACAGTCACCAGTCCAAGGAGTATGTGTTTGATCTGCAATCCAATAGTTAGCCGTTTTAACGGTGACTGTGGGTGTGTGTTTGATTGCGCTTGAGCTGTATGTGTGTGAGTGTAAGTATGCGTGTGCATATTTTTGTGAGCGCATGCATGCTTTAAAAACTATTTCTGAAAAAAATCCCAGTTTCGAGTGTTTTGCTGATCGTGGGCTTTAGCGAGTGTGTGTGTGTGTCTGTGTGTGTGTGTGTCTGTGTGTGTGTGTGTGTGTTGCGGAGGTGTTTTTTTGGCCAGCTAAGTGTCTGAGGCATCATTAATCAGTCTGGCAGCTCCCACTTTGAGGAAGCAGCTGCTTTCAAAATAGTAACACACACCCATCTCTCTTACCTAAATGCAGAGAAACACACATACTGTACACACACACACACACACACACGAATTTAACATGTCCAAACTGTGAACATTTGGATACATGCACGCACTAGCTCACACATACACAAAAACACACACCCTTGTCAAAAGAAAAAGCACATGCTGATAAGAGCTATTTATCCAGCTCTTTGTAAAAGTCCCTTTAGATAAGGTGTGCTTACCCCTGACTTAATCTACTTAGAGTGTAGCTGATATTAACAACAATTACTGTAAGTGGTCACCACAAATACACTGGCAGGCAAACACACATGATGAGGCCTCACCTCCAGAGAAGGTGAGCTGAATCTGTTCGTCGATGATCTCCAGGGCGATGAAATCATGTTTCTCATTAAATCTGCCATTGTAGAGAAGCAGAGCGTTTCTTTCTCTGGTGGCAAACCTGCAGACACGGATGAGAGTTTTTTTTTTTTTTTTTTTTAAACGTTTTTCTTCAGGTTCTTTATTTTGATAGTTGGAGGAACAGCATGAACAACAATGAACCCAAAAAATGTGGTGTTAGCTTTGATGGTCAGACTTGAAATACAACAATGAACATTCAGATTTGTGTCACAGAAAAGGTTGAGTGAATTCCAGCGGTTTTTCGGCGCTCTGGCTCATGTTTCCTGTCACATTTCTAAGCACCTATCCAACTCAAACAGACCGGGACTGAACGGTTGAAGGCCTTGCAGATAGCTTTACGATGAAAGGGCCGAGGAGCTCTTGAGGAAAAGTCACTTGGACAGGAAAGGCAGGATGTGTAAAGCCGGTGGGCTGCAGAGAGGAAACTGTTCTCATGCCTTAGATGATGCTCGAGCGTATCCCACATGTGAGAGCTGGAGAGGGACCTGCTATCTGGGCCAGTACCTTCCCATGTGTTTGTTCTACGAGGGTACAAAGTTCACATGCGTAGCTGTTTGTGTGTGAGGAGTGTAAGGTGAGGGCAGAGGAGTCAGCCGGCAGATGCCAGTGAGGCCAGGAGGGCAGGAAGTCAGGATGGCTGTAGCCAAACACCGATAAGGGAAACTCATCACACTGCCTTTCCTGTTTTCACCGCATTGCAAACCTTTCTCACCGTCATGCTGTCGATGGACTCGCGCTATCAAAGTTATCTTACCTATTCACGAGCGCTAAAAGTTTTTCTCTGCATAATATTTACTGTATGACAAAAACTTGTTGAACCAGGGTTATTTTACACCAGCAGTTTCAGTTTGTTTGAAAACGTGTAAACACGAGCACACCTCATGAAGTTGCACATTTAGGCAGAGTGTGTGTCTTCTTTGCTCTTATATGTGTATATGCAGGCTCCTATCGAAAGGAGGGAACTGAGAAACAATGGAAAAAGTGCGTACATGTCTCGGCACGCCGTGGTTGACACACTTTAGCTCGCTGAACTGTTTATTTGTGCAGCTCCTCACACTCCCTAAATTATCATTATCACAGACTTACTGCAGTTACAGCATATAGTGGAAAGATGTGTGGTGTAGCAATCCCAGGTGGGAGAGGAAAAAAACTATTAAATATTGTCCAGACAGTTGAGAACAGCCAAAATTTCATACATCTTTACCATACTCTTTACCAACTTTCTAATAGTGTTTAAAAGCAATATTCGGGAATTAAAAAGTTTTGGAGGATGTAAATGTAAATAATGGATTAAACAGTGTGTTTATCTACTCTAACATAGGCTGTCATCGTTAGCCTGCTTGGCTAACTAGCTTACTATGTAGAGTAGTAACAATTTGCATTAATTCCAAGGCCAAGAAGCACATTATTAACTACTGTCAGTAACCAAATAAATAAACAAATAAAAAGCTGTTATTTCAGCCTGAAAAATCAAGTCGCTGGCTCGGAGCTGCTTTTGTCCACCTCTCTCTAAAATCAAGGATCCATTGTTTCTAAAAATGACTTAACATTTTGAGTGGTAAATCTGCCACTTTTATGATTGGAAGCTGTGGCTGTGACACGCAAGAGTGGAAAGCTTGAGGCGTAATCAGTTACCTTTATTTTCAACTGAATTTCTTCCAGACAGTTATTTAAAAGGGAGTGTCTGGCAGTTAGTGGTAAATTAATAAGGTAGGGAAGCGGGAGTAGAAGTATGGAAGAGAGGAACAAAAGAGGAAAGCAAGGTTAGACAGTACTTACATGAAGGAGACGGTGAAGTGGAACCTTTGCCGCAGGCCTCTGAAGGTGATGAAGGACTGTCCGGGGAAGCTGCGGGTGGTCATCTCGCAGTAGGGCTTCTCGTACTCCCCTGGTGGACACTGGCACATGAAACCGCCTGCCAGCCTGTTGACACACTTGCCGCCGTTCTTACACACACCGGGCACACAGCGGCCTGATGATGCATTCAGCTCGCAGTGTTCACCTGTGAGAAAAAAGATGGAGAAATCACTGAGTTGTGTTGCAACTGTTGTATGAACTGCAGTATCATCCCAAAATGCCTTGGTTTGACACTCAAGCCTCGTCCATATATCTCATTGTATGCATAGTGTGTATGAGCTTTGTGTTGCAACTTCGATGCTATGTGAATGATAAATTGCCTGTCATATCACCTCATCAATTTATTATCATTTCATCTTTCCTGTGAAGCATGTTGTCCACCCTTGACTGAACTACAGACTTCAAATCAGCTGGTTAGAATCCAGTTGTTTTAATAAGATGCCTTTGATTATCAATCAAGCACAGGTACCTTCCCCTATTGAGTCTGCAGGTTTAAAACAGTGTTTGTGTTTTGCTGTTAAGGCCCCTTTTAAAATATCAGTTCAAGAAAGGCTCTATCTAAACACTAGCAGCAACTACAAAGCCCTGTTTATAGGCCTTTTTCTGGGATGCACAGGTCTTAGCCACTAAGTAATTTGGCCATATTTGGAGAGAAGAGAGAGGATGGGAGATAAAAGAGAAGCAAGGAGGGTGGAAAGGGAGTGAGAAGGGCAAAAACATGAGAAAGAAAGAAAGAAAGAAAGAAAGAAAGAAAGAAAGAAAGAAAGAGCTGAAGACAGGGATAACATTCCTCTATTAAGTTCCATCCATGGCTGAACTCATGCTGATACTTTTAAACCATGTAAAGATCAGATAAAAGCTGACCAGCTAAATCCTTGTTAGCGTCACTCCAACTAAGGTTTTATGAAGTTACAGAAAACATCCACTCTGTTTTCCCACTTTCCCAGAAATACTTCTACATCTACTTTAACTAGCCATGTACAATATAGCCCAGAATTACATTTAAATGAACTTTACGTTTAAGGCATCTAAATAGGTCAGTGTGATTATTCATCAGTGCTTTAATATGCAGGTATGGGCCACTGCTCAGTGGAGAAATGTTATTTCTGTTTTTAGAGGGAATTTGTTGTTGGCACCTGATAAAATGGACCAAATAGGTGGAACAGACTCAAGTCTTTAATTCTAAGAAACTGATCACATGACACTAACTGACCCTAAAAACAAGTTTCCCATACATAATCACAGGTAAAGGAGCAGTTGTCAAATGGAAAATATATTTCTGACCATCATAAACGAGACAAAACGACTTTATTAACAGAATTTGGATCCGGTCAGATGCACCAAGTGAGCAGCTTTCACAGGAATGAATGGCGCCATCTCTGAACAGTTCTCTTCAATACACCCATGACTGGGACACACAGGCATGTGGTTGGTACAATTCACATGTGCAGCTTTGCAAGTGTTTTATGGGGAAGGAATGCGTTGTTTGTCCTAAAGGATATACGTAGTACGTTTTGGTGGGTAACACTTAACATAAGCAAAACAGGTCTGAGTGTAAACAAAGCACCTTTAACTGTTGGTCCTGTTGTAGACCTTTAAAACCAATGGAATAAAATGCTCAGAATTTTTTTTTTTTTTTGCATTTCCACCTCTTCTCAAGAACCATAAGATTAGAGAAATTAGATTAATTAATTGTGATATTTACTTTTTAATCTACAGTTGCATTTGACGTGATAAAGACTGACCAGCAGCCTCAGTTGCCTCTACTGAGGTGAGTAATATCTGCAGCTACAATGCTTGTCAATATCAAATTTATTATATTACATTATCTAATTCAGCTACTTACTGCAGTGGCTCTCTCCACGGGAAATTCCACCTAAATGACCATGTGGATCTAGCTTTGTCCAAAATCAGTGAGTTGGGCCCAGTTTCCTGGCTCTGCTCATTTAAATTCCTCCACTAATACACCAGGAGATCTCTTTCTGACTGTAATATTATTTGTAATAGGTGCCTCTATGTCCCATGCAGTGTTGTGTGTCAACTTGCTGTCCAGACAAGAGCCCTCCACCCAGGACACACACAGACCCCCGACACCACCGCCTGGAACCAGCTAATGGCCCTTCTCTCCTCAGCATAATCCTTTTTTCCGAGGGAGAATTATAAGGATCTATTTCCCTGTAATGTAGGAAACCCAAGGAGGACAGAGCGGGCCCCCGCTGTCATCAGCCCCCTAATGGCCCCTGATGGGCCCTGACTATCTGGAGTTGAACTGTGACCTTCAAAGCTGGGACAGCGAGATGTAGGTAAGGGAAATATGACGGGTGAGTGGAGAGGATGGACATGGGAAGGAGGAGAAGAAGGCGAGAGAGGGCAGCTATAATCAGGTAATTACATCAGATAAGATGGAGGAAGAGAAGGAGAGGAGAGGTAGAGTGTCGGGAGAGACGGAGGGAGAGGAGGGATGGAGGTTGTCAGAGGCCCTCTAGGCTCTATTAGGGGGAGACAGAGGAGCGGGGACTGTCCGGCAGGGATCAGATGTACAAGGGGGAAGTTGTGGAGGGAAGATCACTGACATCGGGAAATATTTCAGAAAGTGATTTCAATGGGAATGATGAAAGCTTCCGACTCTTCCCATAGCTCATCTACCATGTGAATGCCAGGAAGACTCACTTCAACTCTCAGCTTCCAGGAAGACAGACCATTTGTCTTTTATTCCAATATTAATTCAAAAATGATTAGAGCTGCTTTAAATTATAGTTATATTTCACTCTATTATGAGTTTTAAGGCTTTAAAGTTATTAAAGCTAATGTGGTTTTGGGTAATGGGTTAAGTGATATTTGAGACGGATCTGGTTTAGCCAGTATAGTCAGCATTCCTCACACCTCTATACAGCAATAAATCTCCTGTACTGAAGGTGTGTATGTGTGTGTGCGGAGATGGCTATACCTACAGTATTACAAAGCATGTTTTCTCTTCCTGCACTGGGGTCGACCTCAAGCTACAACAATAGGTGTTGAGAGCTTTTACAACCTGTCAGTGTGGTTTGGCAGTTTTGTACAAGTCATTAAAGCTATTGTCAGACACAAAAGGAAACCCTGCACATACTTATAATAGACTTTTGTAGTTTTCTTTGGAGAAAAAAAGTCTTCTGCAGTTGTTTTAAGACACACATATTAATAATATAGTAATTTGTATTAAGCACAATACAGTATAGTGTTGTTTAGGCAAAAAAAAGACATGGTAAGAAAAGAAGATCAAGAGACTAACTGTGAAAAATCATTTGTTTGCTATAAACTGCAAAAACCGCTCTTCATAACAATTTGGATAGTTTTTCATTGGGTCTGAGCAGAAAAAACTGGATACTAAGATAATATATGTTGACTTCTTTTAAAATAAAAATAAGTATTAACATTTGTTCAATTTTTTTTTTTTTTTGCCAACTCACCTGTGAAGTCTTCCAGGCATTCGCAGGTGTATCCTCCCTCTCGGCTGCGGCACCTGCCGTTGTTCTTGCACGGTCCTGAGTAGCAAAGGTCGATCTCGGTCTCGCAGTAGTCCCCGGTGAAACCGAGCGGACAGCGGCAGCGCAGCCCGTTGATGGGGTGGATGGGCCGAAACAGGACCGTCTCTGAGGCGATGAAGGGAGGGGAGCTGTCGAACTTCAGCACGGATACACACTTCATGTAGTTCTCACAGGGCTCGCGTAGGCAGATGTTGTCATCGAACGGCAGCACCTGGAGAGAAGAAGAAAATTTCAGTCACGTTAATGGATCTATTTTTGGATTTCTTCCATTAATGTGATGTGCACTTGTGTGTCTGTACCTCCTGAGAAGATATCAGCCGGAGCAAAGTCCTGTTTAGGTAGATCTGCTCCTGCAGCTCCTCAGACGGGAAGAACGTCCCTTTACCCGGGGCGCCTCCAGGCTGCATCGCCGAGAAGGTTACGTTGAGGATGGAGCCTTGCACGTCGGTGTCATTTTGGATGTTGAACACAAACACTGCTTCCCGTTTGGTGGAGAGCACAGCCGCTACGCCCTCAAGGAAGAGGGTGAGCAGGGGAGAGAGGAAGCGCTCCTGGGACATGTTCTCCAGCCGCACAGTGATGCTGTTGGTCAGCATGTCATCAGTGATGATGGTGACACGCAGCGTGCAGCGGGCCACGACACGATGGATGCCATCTGGAAGAAAGAGAGAGTAGATATTTGACTGTTACACACTTTTACTTATTGGCAGCTCTATGGCAGTAAATGATAACAAGGCAACAGGTTTAGATGTAATACGTTAACAAGAGTAAACTTAACTGTGTAGACTGATACAAAAGTTCAAAGACAGCCAAATTTGCCGACACAGAACAAAAGGCGCCAAATCAAGTCTTGTGTTCTTAGACATGAGGCCAGGTTTCAGCAAGGTGAGTGCTTTCTGAGATACAGTGCATATCAGCAAGGCAGAAGAAGGTCACATTTAGCCAACCACAACACACACTTGTAAGCCAAAGGTGTTTCTAAGGTTTCCAAGGAGTAATAAAAGAGCGAAAGTTGAGAAAAGTCTATCAGAAGGCTTTTGTCATTTTCAAAATAAAAGACACCTCCTCCAGTAAAAACAGCTGACAGTACACCTGCTGTACAATACAGTAGTAATGATTTACTTCCTGTCAAGGTGTGTGTATACAGTATTTCTTTTCTTCGCTTATGCCCTTGAAGGGATGTGATGGCCATATTGCCTGGATTTACTGTCTGGTCTGCTGTCTCACTTCTCTGCCATTCTCTGGCTGTATGTTATAAATGTAGAAAAACTATGTGTGTGTGTGTGTGTGTGTGTGTGTTTTTTTTTAAATGAAATATCTGTTAGTAGCTTATTTATTCTTTAACAGAAAGTTTAAGTGATCAGCTAAATAAGAAAAAGAACATTTAGATGTATTCATCCTGCATTTTAAATATGAAAATATAAATATCAAAATGTTTTAAGAATCAAATTATATTTAAAATCAAGCACCAACACAATGGCAGATTGACGACGCAAAATGTGTGACTATTCTTTTAAAAAGTGGGTGGACAAACCAGGCCTTTCATTTTTGGTCAGCTGAAATGACAACTGCTAGTTACTTAGCATTAGCTGCTTGAGTTGATTGAAAACTGGCTCTTGCTGACTTTTCAATGTTTCCAACTGACCTGTTTAAAAAACAGAAAGTTGCAAAAGGGTCTTAAATATTAATTTGATGGCTACATACATGATATTGTGTCAGTCAGTGCTACGGAATGATACAAAAAAGTTTTGAGGCTAAAGCTGCATGTCCGAAGCAAAATGTTAGCATCGTCACCAGCTGATAATCTTTTTAAAAGACATGGAAATAAAGGAGCAGAATTGTTTTTGTATTGTAATATAGAGGTTACAGTATTATGAAAGTGTAAAAGACTTTTTCTTGCAAACACAACATGGCAAAGTCACCTAAAGAAATCTTCCCAAAGACATGTAGAGTAGAAAAGAGATGCTAACCGTGCCCTAAATTCTAATATAACTAACGGTCATTTTCAAGCCTGAGCAGGGCTTATTGCTAATGTATGCTAAATATTTGCTAAGCACAGCTTTAACACATATTGGATAGACCCAGTCCTATGTCTTTTGCCCTCTCTGCGCTTTTTTACTCTGCAGCTCAACAGCTTGACTTGTTTACTGTGTAACACTTCTGCCTCTAGATTGAATTAAGTAGTTGCCAGTCGGTGCAGATTCGTTCTGATTCAAGCCTTGGCTGGGAGTAATTGGATCAGTCTAGGATTTCTGCCCCTGGGGAGGGCTGGGTCTGGTCTCAGACCTACTTCTAGCACAACTGTAAGCTCTAGTGCATATGGAGGGAAACAGAAGGCTATAGGCTGCAGAGTGCACGGGGCTGGGTGAAATACAGCTGACAACAGGTGGTGAGGCCAGATGAAATTGGCAGGGGGGATAATACTGTTGAAGCGGGATGGGGAGATGGGTCGGATTGCACAGCTTTGCTGCACCATACCGAGCACTTGAGTGTGTGGTATATCTGTGTGTAGGTTTAGGGGTGAAAGAGTCATGGTGAGGTTCGGGCACAGATGCCCTGTCACTCTCAGACATACACGAGGTCATTTCTCAGGACCTTAAACCTCCTCCTCACACAAACACAGACGCACTGTCAATCAGAGCAGGGTGTGGACAGGCCGGTTCATCGGGCTAGCCTCATGCTAACTGCTAACCAGACTGGAGGTCAACTCCAACTGCATCCGGATGAATAACTCACAAAGGGAGGCAACATGAGGGTCAGTTCGTTCAGTGTAGCCAAGCTATTGCTGCGATCGCGGCTGCAGGGACATAAATCAAGGTGGGTGGTAACAAGAGTAACAAAAAGAGCACATACACAAATTCAGACACGCATTAACAAGTCACTCTGCAGGGCAGTGACATTAAGCAGCAGCTGTGGTGTAATGTCCTGGAATGGAGGTGCTCATTCAACACACTGCTAACAGACAGAGTATCTGCTGGCTACTGTGTTTATTCCCCTACAGCGCTCCACACCTGTCTCTCCCTCTGTGTCTGGGAACACAATGGTATCCCACTCGCCACCAGAGATCCATCAGCTTATAGTTTACACACATACAAATACTGCACAGTTAGCCTGCGTGGACTCACAATGTGGCAGAGATGTTACTGTACATGCTATTATGATTTAGAAAGTACTTTAATGGCTCATGGTTGTTCTCTTTTTCTCTCATGTCACAACCCAACACACAGACTACACACTGAAAGCAAATTCTCAGTGTATGTCGCTGACTGACATGGGACTTCATCACCTATTCTACACACAAGCCGAGCTATTTATTGACTAAAGTAAACTACACTCCGATGCAGTCGGGGCTGTAAGAATTATTAGCCTCCCGAAGCGGGTGGGGCAGTCTGATTGGCACATGACGGTGGTGGCGAGGGAGGAAAACATTGGTGTGAAAGATCAAGAAGAGCAGCGACACCACAGAGCGCCATAGGAGACCAGTACTGGATCCAAAAATATCGGAGCATGACGGAAAAGATCACACACAGGGATCAGGGGGAGATGAGAAGCAGAATTTATGAGGCAGAAGAAGACAAGGTGGCAGTGCTGAGAAAACCCTAATTGAGATCCCATTAGCTGTGCAATCATGCCAATTATAACCTGAGAACTGTCACATGTTGCTTTTTACATACTGCAAGAAGAAGATAGTATCTGTTACCTTTCTTAGTCAAAAATGACTTTCTGACCAACACCGAGAATTAACAAAATAATTAAGATTTTACATCTGACACGCTTTTACAAGATAGTTGTTTGTTTCCTTTCTCTTTCCAGGGGCACCCCAACCAGGACTATTTATAGAGGCCACCAGCTGCTATCATGGGATCACACACACATGCAGAGGATGGGCTGAACCCATGGAAAGGGTGTGTCACAGGGAGATACCACGGAAAAAAGAATCCTATGTGTGTCAGCATGCCATCACCCACACACACACACACACACACACACACACACACACACACACACACACACACACACACACAAAAGCAGATGAGCACAAACAGACACACACAGGTTTAAAAGGACTTAATACTACTGTGAGTTTTTTTAATAGTCAACCCTCCAAGTAAAAACAAGAAGTGCGAGTATCAAAGCCGCGGTGTGATCTGAACACTTTTGAAGTATCATGGGTAAATCATTAATTAACTCACACACCCTCTTATCTCTATTAGCTGGCATAAACTGTATCTGCACTGTTGGTTTAACACATTTACAAGCATTACAGCACATTATGGGTCAGTTATTGCACTTTTACAGCCTGACAGCACTAATGAATGTGTGTCCAAATAAATTAATTTGCACGATTGATGGCATTAATTGGAATCTGTTAGTTTAGTCATTATTGTGGGTTGTATTTATTACATTGTAGGTGGATTAATTACTGGCAAACAAAAGAAGATATTATCAGAGGGCCAGTGAGAGGCCTGCAGCGTAGGTGGTGAGGGCTGCAGAGGTGATAAGGGCCGTTAATGAGCTGTGAAGCGAGCCGCCCCAGTGACACGCTTGTGTTTGTGCATGAGGACAAATGAACACACACTTGTGCCGATTACAGACACACAAATAAGCCAATACTTTTGTCTGTCAGCTGCCTGTGTGCTTGTCAGACTATATAGTTCTCTCTCTCTCCCACACACACACAGACACACACAGACACACAAATGTCCGTCTGTGGTTTGTGCTCGTTGTAACCAAAGTAAATTGTACACACACGCATTCCATGCAGCTGTTACTGTGAGTGACAAGCACACACACACACATTTGCACATAAAAAAACACACACACACACACACACACACATATATATATACACTTAAATACACACTAAATCCTATTAAGTTTTGTATTCATTAACTTGATTTGAAAGAAGAAAAACTGGCAAGGAAAATCTTCTGCAATACCACATTTTTAATGACATTCAGAGTTGAATGAAATGAGATAATTAGTGGTAATAACACTATCACCTAATTATAATCAAACTGTATCCAAGGCCCTTTTTCCTACAGAATAACAATATCATTGAGGACATAATTATCCACATCCACGAAAATACAACAGACAAGACGGGACCTTTCTCTTGGAAATGAATGTGCATATACGTGTTGTACAGAGATGCAGTCGACTTCAACTCTGGTGGCCGTCGCCCCTCCCCAACTCCGCGGTGTAAAAATCAACAACAGTGTTTAGTCAGTTACTGGGAGGAACGGTCTGTAAAACAATAGCAAACAAACAAGACATCTGTCGCTCCGACAGGTTTCAGAGAGGTGTCGAGCCCACCAGAGAGGCACACTTTACCCACCCCCTTTTACACACAGAGGAAGATCAGTTTTGCCTTTCTGAAATCTTAGTGAGGATTGAAATAATTAATAGTCCACCGCTTTCTTTTCATTCTTTTTTTTAATTCTTTAGGCTGATGAAAGGATCAACGAAAAAAACACCAGTTTTACTTGTAAAAATACCTAAACTGAACCTGTTTCCTTCCTCATTAGTCATGATCAGCAGATGAAGTTATTTCCATCTTGCTGACATTTACCACAACTAAAGAGAACAGAAATTGAGAGCTTAAAATGTTACAACCTCCAGGGAGACCTACCATTATTAAGGCAGGAAGCCTATACGACAGGGCATTGTAAAAAAAAAAAAAAAATCTTCTCTGCCATTTTTTCCTCCCTGCAACATTTTTTACAGCACAGTTAAAGTTTTACAGCAGAGCAGCCAATGAAAAACTCCCGTCAGGTACTTTCAAATCCCAGAGAGCAGCAGGCGACTTTCTCCCTCCTTCCCTCCCAGTTTTCTATTTCTCCCCCCCGCTCTCTCTCTCTCTCTCTCTCTGCTGTAGAAGAATTTGAGCCAGATATTTGAATCAATACAAAGCCTGTAACCTGAGTGGCTTCTAGCCAATCACTGGGCAGGAATTCAACCGTCGGCTCCTCCTTATTGGACACACCTGAACACCTCTATCAGGAAGGAAAAACAAACACTGAGCTTGACTTCAGAGGTGATCAAAAACACACACACACACACACTTTGAGCAGTGTATTTCTCCTTCTGTTTTCTTTTCTTTTCTCTTTCCAGCACCCATTAAAACATCAGTGATAGGAGAAACTGCCCAGAACAATAACGTTCAACTGCTCTCAACTTAGTTCCATAATCTCTCTCATCTCTTCAATCATTCTTTATTTGCCCGTACTCTATCAAGACATTTTAGTTTTCCCTCAAAGGAAGTGTTGGCCCCCAATAGTAATTCCAACCGTTCTGATCAGAGTCCAACATCATGTCAAGTCTCATCTCCTTTTCTCGTCTTTTCTCTCAGCATCAGATCACATATCAGCAGCCTGCAGACACACTGACAGACATCCTGTACGCTGACAGCAGAGGGGAATCACCCCGCAAAAAAATCACACTGAGGTGAGCGCAATCAAAGCACCATCAATCAAAAGAAGTAAAAGCCGCTGCTGCGGGAATAACAGACGAGCGGAAAAAAAGAGATTGGCAAGACCAGGAAATGAGGGAGAAATGACTCGGAGACTGGAGAGCAGGAAACGACAGCTGAGGATGGTAAAGGAGTGACTCTCACACACTGGCACCAAGACAAGTTGGGGGATTCAGTTAGTGGGGGGGGGTAAGGCACGGCAATTACCTCGAAAATATTTGACCAGCTTTTAAAAGCTCCTTTTTTTTTTACAGAAGAAAAAAAAAGCATCTATTAAGAGTTATCGATTCTGTCTGAGTGACCAAACAGTAGCGTCTGCGTAAAAGTCGGACTCCTACAAGACACTGCTTATGTTTCCTGCCAAACCTGCTAGAAATGATTATGCAAAACAGAATCGTATAAATCATTTTTATACTCCTCATCATACTTCCTATTAAAGAGAAATAAACGAGAAAAGTATTGACCGAAACCAGCACTCATGGCGGCCTGGACTGTCACCCTGGCTGCTCTCTGCTGTAGCGAGTGCTGCCATCAAACACATACTTACATATTGTCACAGAGGTTAAATTTGCTTTACTTTTCAAATTAGATTAGATGTCTAAAGGTACAGGTGGGATATATGGGGCAGGTATCATTATTATTATTATTATTATTAACATAGTTAAACAGTTACAACAATGAAAAGGCGATTCTAATGAAATAATGGCAGCTCCATTTCAAAGGTTTCAAAGGACGACTGGAGCAAATCATGGATCCATCATTGAAATCAGCCTCATCAGCTGCAGTAAAACCCTGTATGGGTAAGAAAAAACTCACTTCGTTGGGTATAATAGCAACTTTCCCATTATAAAGCATGTGTTTTAATTGTTTAGCCTTAACAAAGATGCAGTGGTGATTTCAAATGCAAACAAAGGCTAACCGAGAGTAGATGATTAACCACAGGAATGCCAGAGGCAGCGGGTTAACCGTTATAGACCACAGAGAGATTTATGTGTTCTAAGAAAGAAATATATAGGACCAGACTCCTGCTGCATTTTATTTCATGGTATCTAAAAACATTTTTCACATCAAACGGCTGCACTTCTGTCAAACTGACAATATGATTTCTGGAGGAATCACAAAGCCAAAAATTAAATTTGTCGCACAAGTAAACTCACAGCCAAGAACAGCTCACTACCATTGTAATCACAGCTTTACACAAGGACTGACAGAGCCCTGATTCTACCTGACAACCTCTGTCAGTTTACACTCAGCGCTTTACTTCCCATCTGCTGTCACTCATCTGCTCATGTGTACGTGTGTGTGTGTGTGGTTGTGTGTGTGTGTGTGTGTGTGTGTGTGTGTGTGTGTGTGTGTGTTCACTGATATCTGGAAGCACTCAGCAAAAACCCCTCTCATCTCTTTCCACAAACTGTCGGCCATATTTTTCCTCAGGTATGTCCGTCTGATCAAAGGGCTGAGGACAGAGAGGACTAAGCTTTGAACACTCTCGCAGACACATGGAGATCAACTTTAGACAGGGGGGAGATCTTGGAGGAGGGAGGGGAGCTGTGGACTCAGAGGCATCGAGAGGATGGGAGAGAAAGGAGGATGATAAGCTGTACGTGATTTAATATGCAGCATGAGAAAGTAAGGGGGAATGAAAACAGCAATAAAGAACTGGAGGGAGACAGTGTGTATGTGTGTGTATTGCACTTCTAATGCAGGAGGCTGATTAACTATAGTGGCAGAGTTGCAAATCGTGTGTGCATGTGTGACCATATATCATCACGCCTACACACACACATACACATAAAGACACAGCTGTTGCAGCCTAATTTCCCCATAACACCTGCAGCTCTACAGGGGGGGGGGACAAGCCAAAGACCTCCCCTCCTCTCTCCCTCTCACCTCTTCCTCTCTTCAACTCTTCATCCTCCTCCTCACTGTGATGACCACACCGGTGGGGGAAAAGTGGCGGCAGGCACACAAAAGACTCAATTCACCCTCAGGAGTGAGTGGTGGAAGAAGGGAGGAGTGTGGGTGAGGTTTTTGGGTGTTGGGTGGGTGGGTGCGTGCTTGAGTTGTCAGAGGGATAACATCCCGATTACAGCAGGAGAACAGGTGGGATTACACGCAGACGTGCCGACTGAACCGGGATCAGTGACTGAACCAATCAAACAGCCCTTTGAACAAACAGGTGGGACGACAGCACAGAGAACTGGAGTACGAGACAGAACGGGGTCATTTCAAAAATCCCAGAACAGGAAACACCTTTCCTTCAAAATCAAGCAGTTCTTATTTATTCCTGTAGTAATATCAAAACGCGCCCATCAACGGCTCCGTGGGCAATTCCATGAAACAAATGTCAAGTCAAACCAGCTATAAAATACATGATTGACAGTGCTTTTCTTTACGTAAACAACATCATGAACTCTTTCTGCACTCAGCTGGTACCATCATCACTGGATGAGCTGAACCATATCAAATGTACAACATTTGAAGAATCAGTTTTTTAGAGCTGGCCCACTATAGACTCCACTTTGGACTGATTGGGACTGCTGTGATGGTGTTGTGAGGCCGCCATCGCAGATGTTCCGGCAAAAAAGTTTATCATGCCAGGCAAAGGGTGGGCCAATCAAATACATGTAAGCACACATTTCCAGCAGGCGACTTTTTATCATGAACACTGTATCGTTCCAACCTGAGAGACTGTCCAGTGAAAGAACAAGCCCACAGGTCGTCTTTGTGAGCAACCTATTGCAACCAATGACTACAAAAGGAGCAAAGATGGAAGTCGGGTGATGTAGTATCAAGTGCGACAAAATCGGTGAGGTGGATGGATGGGTCGACCTGTTTGCAATGCGAAACCGTCAATGGTGTTCCTTTTACCTATGACTGTTCAACAATTTTAACAGTATGTTAATTATTGCGACCATGACGACAAAGGTCTGGTGCGCCTGCCACTGGTACGCTCTTATGGGTCGTATCTGAGGATAGGGACAAGCAACCTATGTGGTCGTTCAGGTTGAAGGACTTGTTGTTACCTGGCAATCATCGCAACAGAAGTAGTTTGTCTCTCGTGCTCATACATAGAAAAGCCTTTAAACTCCTGGATCTGTTGCCTTCCTGTATCATATTTTGTGTCTCTGTCGGTACCTGTGTTGTTTTAACGTAGGGCTGTTCCCGGTCTGAACATCAGGCTACACTTTGGTCTGAACCAGCTACATGGTGAAACCACAAAGTGAGCAACACAACAGCTGCAGCCACAGTCCCATGTTAGTGTGCACACTGGATTGATTTAGCCACAAGTACTGCTGTACACCCGAAAGCATTTTGACAGCACTCCCAGCACATTACACAGTCACAGTTACGCTCATTAAGTGCAAGTGAAGTGCAGGCTGTTAAGTTTGTAGAGTACACAGCTGTATTGATTGATTTTTTTCTTTTTTGTTCAACACAATGGAAAACTGCAATATACATCCACAACATTGTACGGTGTACACAGTGGGTTAGAAACCATCCACACACCGAGATGTCACAGTTTGAAACCTTTGACTTGGCACACGAGGGAGTTCAGAAGCTTGCGCCGCCGTATCAACTTCCCCTCCACCTCCACCTTTAAGCAGAATGGACTTTCACAAGCCCTCCACAAGTGCCCTTAGTGGCTCTACTTAAGCAGAGCACTCAGGGGCATCGAGTGCCAGGCCAAGAACCGACCCAGCTAGAATATCTATGTCCCATTTAGGATCCCTGGGAGAGAGGGATGAGAAGAATAGAAGCACTGTTCCTGTCCAGACAATACTAAACGAGCCCGGATGAGGAGGCCAGACAATGCAAAACGAGCCCAAATGAACGCCTGGCCTGTTTTTAGTGCCTGAGGGCTGACTGGCATTAGTGCACTTGTTAGCTCATCACCCGCTAGACTATTGCCAAAGAAGGTAATTAATCACGGAGATACTAGAGAGACCTTGATCACTGAGGTGCAGATGTGGACACGAAAACAGAGAGGGAGGAAGAAAAGGCATCAGGCGTGTTGTTGTGACAAGGTTTCTGGTGATACAATCAGCAGCTGGTAGTGTGCATCACATTCTGGTGTTCAACAAGTTGGAGAAGACACCCTCGGGACAGAGAGAAGTAGAAATGGGAAGATGAGGAAGTGAGACAGAGCATGAGGGAACATTGTGAGAAACTGGATTAAGTTTCCCACAACCTGAGTGAATCAATGGGGAATAAATTCTTTGTCCACTAAATTAGGCGAGTGTCATGCGATGCGTACTTTGGCTTGCTCAGACAAACTTAATTATAACATTTCAGAGCATAACACCAGTTGTGCTGCACAACATCAGGCCTAGAGAAAGCACAGGCATAACAGGGCACTATCAAGCACCATTAGCTCTCTAAATGTGGAGGCCAATCAGTGGCAGTATCAGATCTCTCCAACTGCTGCACTGCTTTCATAATTGATTTTAAAACACTGTTAAATCCACTTAGCTGTTCACTCAAGCACTTATGAAGTCTCAGTCTTTTAGATGTGTCAGCCCTCTCTCTCTCTCTCTCTCTCTCTCTCTCTCTCTCTCTATCCCCCCATGTCTGTCGGCCGCTCTCCTGAGCCGACTAATCGAGTTAAAGCCCCCCACTTCCTCTTATTAAAGGTTCAAAGGTCGCAGCTTCCAGGTGTCGTCGAGTTCTGTTTTCACAGATGATGTGATGACAAAAAAAAAAAAAAATCCCTTTGGGCAACAACAAGGGCCAAGTTTTACCCCACACAGTCTGAAGGTAAATTAACGAGACAGAAAAATGATCCAGGAACAGCTTCTCTGTCCTGGTCTGACAACTGAGAGACAGCTTAATGAAGACTTCTATTGCAAAATGTAATTTAACCGTCACTTTTAATTAATCATTCAATAGAACGACCTCAAATATCAAGTGGTGGTAAAAGTGTCATCCTGTTTTCCTCAAAACACCTTCAACTGATATGATTTGTTTTGAGTGCTATCTGAAATTTAATATCTGTGGGTACCTGCTTTTTTTAAAAGGTGGATGTCGTATATACTCGTACTGAAAAGAAAGACAGGTAAAGTGGAGGAAGGGATGAAAGGATAAATGATGGAATGAATGAGGGAGGAGACATTTGAAAATGCTGCACATCAAGTGGACAAGAAATCCACAGGACAAAGCTGTTCGGGGATCAGCTGAGGCAAAGACCAGTCCAAACTTGTACTGTAAATTACCTCCAGCAGGTAGCCATTAACCCGGGACATCGTGTAAAAACTAGAATGAGTATCATTATGACCTGTCAGAGCTGCATGGTGATGAAAAGGAAGAAGTAGAAAACTCTGGGTGATTTCATACATAACCTGTTTGGTTTGTTTCAAGCAAACACTGGTTCATTTATTGGTTTGTTGACGTGAAAGATGTCAATCAAACATAGTATCAGTTGACTCTTCCTTTGTGGTGGAAAAGCAAAGCCGACAAACCGCAGGATTTTTATGATGGAAGATAATGATTGATTATAAAGTGCATTTAAATGAAGCTCAACTACAAATAAATTCTCCCGCTGATTACAGGAACTTTCAATGAAGCGATGAGCAATCCAGTGAACCATTTTAGTTTGTTTGTTTGCACAAATAACCACAATCCAAAAATCATAATGCTTTAAAAGAATAAACGGAGAGTGCTGGTTACATCTCATCAAATTCATCAGCACTTCTCCTCTTTAATCTGAATGTGAAAAGGAGTTAAAACAAAGGTGTGTTTTGCTTGTGTCCAACTTGGCTGTCCATCGTTAAAAAGTGAGAGAATCACAATGGTCACCCCCTCGATATTAAAGTAAATCTCCTCTTTTTCATCTCTCATCTATCTGTCCTTATTCATATGTAGGATTTTGAGTCACATGAACACAAACACCTTAATGTGCTTTAATAGTTTTTGCAGGATAGGTGTTGTCTACTGATGTTATCACCATGGCGATGGTTCTTTCAGTGTGTGTGTGGTCAGCTGATTAGTATAAGTAGTATTAGATCTTTTTAAAGTCCTCATTCAACAGATCACAGAGAGGTGAAGAGTCAAATGGGCCATTCTCTGTTTCATAGGAGGGAAGTCACTCAGCTATAACCGGGAATGCACGTGCGCACACACACACACACACACACACACACACACACACACACACACACACACACACACACACACACACACACACACACACACACTATGCTAAGTGCATGCAGCCTAGTCATCAGTTGGTCATGCTCTGCTGCTCTGCACAAATGTAGAAGTCACATACACACAAACAAACAATACTGAAATGCACATAATGCACACACACCACTACTCCTTTCCCGCAATCTTCCGTATTGATCCCATTTGATAAGCTAACAGTGGACAAATGGTTGGTTTGGTGGGGGCGCCCGCTGATCAAAAGCCCGCTCACAGGTCGGCCTGCACCGCTCTCTTAAAAGCTGCCCAGCCATGAATGGCCTAATAGGACCCGGGTATCCATTACACTGACACCAGATCCTCTCGTTCTCTCTGCTTCTGTCGTTAGCTGTTGCTCATCCTGGCTTTCTTTCACATATTTGTTGTTTTGTTTTTTTTCTTTCACTTTTATTACCGACATTTTATTGAAGTATTAAAATATTGAATGTTTAAATTTTGCCTGACAAGAATAAGAAATGTACTTAAAATACATTTAAAAAACGGATTCAGTAAATAATAAAATTAATAATTTAAATGTAAGTAGCAACTGAAACTTATTTTTTTCTAGAAATTCCTGATTTTCTGTTTCACTCTTTTCTTTCTCCGTCTCATTCCAACTCTCTCTCTCTACTTTCCTCCATCTCTTTCTCTCTGAGGAGGTGTCGGGTTACAGTTATTGTTGGTGCTGGTAACTGATAAATAGGGTGCCTAGTTACCAGCCAACGCACCATTGGCTCTTTTCAACAAAGCAGGGGGAGGGGGGCAAGGGGAGGAAAGGGGAGGGGCAGGTTGGTGTGTGTGTGTGTGTGTGTACGTGTGTACGTGTGTTTGGGTGGGTGGGGGGGTGTGAGGGTCGCCCTGGGAAACCTGGACTTGTGTCAATTTAAAAAGAAGTCAGGCACATTTTTCAAGACATTTGTGTGTGTGCTGGTGTGTGTGTGTGTGTGTGTGTGTGTGTGTGTGATGTGTGTGTGTTGTCTGTGTGCGCGCGTGTGTGTGAATGTGTGTGAATGTGTGCCAGCGAGGAGTTGTTTTCTTCGTCGCTGCAAGGAAAGAGCTTGGAAGACACCAACCCTAACGACACCCCCAAATAGGCCACAGACACCCGCTGGATGTCCGTTCAATACCCCCAATCCTGCCTCCACCCCCGCTGGCATTAGAAGGGGCACCTTGCCAAACTCCACCCCTTTTCAAAGACACCGGCTGCAAGAACAGTTAGGTTAGAAACAATCTCATCCAGAATAAGAGACTGATTTTCATCTGAAAACAAGACATTTACCTTTTCATATTATATTTTGGCACTAAAACTCTTATTCTTATAACATGGAAGCCAACCAACCATAGTAATATCCACTGTAAATGTAATAGTATTATAGGAATGGCCAAAAATAATTATAATAATAATGCCTTAATGGACAGACTGCCTGATACTGACATAATGTACATAATCTTCAAATTGTACATTTATTACAATCAATATTCCAAGACTCAATTTCCCATAATTTCAATCAAGGAAAAACAGCATATCCTCACAATTATTATTAAAATAATTATTAAAATATATCTAAGTTCTAAACCATGAAGTGATTTCGTCTTAGTTAGCATTTTAGTATCTTAGTTGCATTATGGTCATGATTAACGTGAGTACAAGTCCAATTATGACACCATATGACTCTGGACCTGAAATACTCTGGCAAAACAAAATTGTACCTTAAATGAAGCATTAGTGGAATCAAGGTATTTATATGCAGGTGAATACACCACATATACACATAAATGGTGCTGAGCAAAGAGAGTAGCTTTCAAGTTAAATTGAGACACGCTCACTTATTCCCCTGGGTTTTCCACTTCTGCTTTGTTCAAACAATACTACTATTGTTAGGGAAATCAGACATATTCTCCCCTTTTTTGTTTAAGTACCCCTCAGCAAGCCGCAAGTCTGCAAGTTACAAGGTTAGCCACTAAAAGAAAAGAATGCCAGCCATTCCTCATTTTATGTCTCCTGTCATCTCCAACAGAGGCAGGAAAAAAGGGAATCACCGAGGAATAGAGTGACTTTTGTAAAAGCAGGCTGCTATAATTGTTAGTTTTGCCTTTGTCCCTAATTAGCCACGGTAAAACTCCTCAACTGCCTCACCCTGTGTTCTCCTGTCGAGAATTCGAGGCCTGGAGGCTTGCGTTCAGACCTGCTGTCGACTTCAGGAAGTCCAGAGAAACACTATAAATCATTAATGTATTAGCCGGAACTTTCAGGCTGTCAGAGGAAGAGTGAAAGCTAACAATTATCTGAAGACGGCACTGCGAATGCTCAGCAAGCAGACGTACGTACACACTGAGGCTTGTAAAATGTCTTCAAAGAAGTTTTTCTTTCATTAATGATGTGTAAATCGAGTTCAACCGAGCAGTGCGGTGGTCCTTAAAGCCGGAATCATCAAATAAAATCCTACCCTTGAATAGCCATTCAATGCATTTACAATCCGTGTTGCAGTGGGCAGTTTCCACCTATAAAAAGTTAGGCTCAGAGGTGCAGGGACAGACATGAGGCAAAGATACTGAGCATGAGGTGAAAGGGACAGGTGCATGCTGGTCTTCTAAAAACAACGGGAAGTTATCAACACGATCAGCAGCTGCAGCTGCAATGGCAGAGACACAACTCCTGGAGGTAGTGAAGGTAGACTTCTTAAAAACCCTTTGCACTTCATCAACAAAAATGGGGGGCATAACTTAGTCAAATCTGAACACATGTACACGAGACAGATACTTTTAGATTCAGTGTGATGTACACTTTCAGAGGATACAGTTATCTCCAATGTCCACTGCCAATACATGTCCAAAAACTCACTTACATTTGGGGCGGTGCAGGCTGTGATTGAGCCACCATCCCTGCACTGGATTCAGATTGACATCACACGCACCAGTGAGTCACAAATAAATGTGCGTAGGGTGTGTTTTAAATTCTGACCTATTACTCTTAACTACTTCTAAGTGTGTATGCATTTATAGTGTTGTTGGAGTCTTGGGAGGCTGAGAATACATCCTGAATTTTTGGCTAATCGCCCTGACTGACGAACAGCAGTAACATATGTAGTGTATCAGCTGTTCATACACAGTCGGCCAGTTGGTCACCCAGCCAAACATTTGCTCGATCAATGAGTCATTCATGAATCCACACGGTCATTAAATAAGTCGGCCAGGCAGCCAGTCAAGCAGTGAAAATCATTGATTCATTCATGCATTCAGTCCGTCAGTTAGTCACCGAGCAGTCCAGCCGGCGGGTTGAAATAATGTTGATACAGACGCAGATGTCTGAGCGCTGGTCGGGCTCAGCCAGGCTCGCAGCCCACCTGGAGCTGCTGGCTGCCAGCTGACCTCTTGATGTTTCTATCCTCCTCTGGCCCTGTGCCGTCACCGATTCATTCAGCCTGGACAAGCCACGACTGAAATACCCTGCTCTCTCTCTCTCTCTCTCTCTTTCTCTGTTTGGATTACAAAACAAGTAGAGAAAGGTCGTGGAGGGTTGCTCAGGTGCATTTTACAAAGACTGTTTGTGCTCTGCGTGTGTTTTTTGTGTCTGGGTTTTATGGGCCCTTACTGCGTTTTTACTGGTTGGGACCCTCATCATGTTAATCTCCAGGGTTCTTAGTGATTCCCTCAGGGTTGTGCGCTTTTGAGAGAGGAAAATTAAGAGAGAAATGTACTGCAAATGTGGAACACAGAGTTAACAGCAACTGGCATGCAAAGTGCAATTCATCCCCTCAATGCATCAGCTATAATAGCACCATTAAAAGCATTTCTGTAAAGCCTGTAACTTCCCATTTACAAGACTATTCTCTGTGGGCGCAGTAAGTGAATGATCGGGGGTTGCAGGGGAAGAGGACTAGCGGGCAGAAAACAGCAGCGTAACAAAGTGGTACGGTTGAGTGGACGGGAATAATTCCTTCTCACCAGGAGATTCTTTGAAGTCAGAAAAAGAGGGAATGTGAGGGTAAAAAAAAAAAAAAGTAGATGCCCCCCCACCTCATTCCTCTATCCTCTCCCCTTCCTTCCTCCTTATTTCTCACTTTACCTCCCTTTCCTCCCTTCCTCTCATGGCTTATCATAGCCAGAACTTCCATCCTCTCACTTTGTATCTTTCTCCCCCATCCTTCTCGTCTGTTTACCCCCCCCCCCCTTCTCTTCTCCTCCAGAGGGTCAGTTAAATGTCACTGTATTGTGCTGGGTGACATGGCTGACAAGAATGGTCTGTGGTAATGAGTCGGCTTCAGGAAAGAAAAGGAGGGAGTGCAGTGAGACGTATCACTTTCTGTCAACTTCCCAGTTTTTTTTTTTGATGAATCTCCCTCCCTCTCTCTGTATTTCAGGGTCTACCTTCCTTAAAGTAATGAAAAGTCACATTTTCATATAATTAACCGATGACTCATTTAGGTCATTTTTCAAGAGAAAGTGCCAAAATTCCAGCTTTGCAGTTGTTAAACTTCTTTATGTGACAGTAAACTAAATACTGTTGGGTTTGGGACTTTTGGTTGGACAAAATGAACAATTTCAATCATCTTTGACATTTTAGAGATAAAATGACTCGAAACGATTCAATCAATACAATAGAACAAGAATAACTGATATTGAAAATAATCGTAAACTATACGAAACACCAAAGACTATGCGACCCCCCCCCCCCAAAAAAAGGGGGAAAGTAGCATTATTGGTTTGTGGACATGTGTTTGACACTACATTACCACATAATGTAGTTTTATCGTGGGTGGTCCCAGTAATTCTGTCCAACTCTGACAAATTGACAGCATTCCTAACTTAAATTAAGGTAGTAATTACTGTCAGTGAGTAGTATAGGTTATAAAACCTTCTTATCTGAAGGGAGGCAATAGGACTTAAATCACCCATGGCAATCTACAGATTCTATATTACAAAAAAACAAACTTTCTCAATCAACTTTATGTTGTTAATGCACAAATAACCAGTTATCACCTTCCTTGCTACAATATTTGTCTGTTTGTCCTGTCACTCAAAGGTTACGATGCTGCTAGAAAATAATGGCCGCATCCCAACAATGTGTCCAAGCACCTTCAAAATGTGAGATTACACAAGCTTCATCATTTGTATGGCACAACATGATTCTTGACACCTTAAATTACTGCCTCTCCCTCTTCATTCTGCCACTCTCTCGCCCCCCTCCCTCCTCACATAAAGGGGCATTTATTAGAGCAAGGAAACAGTAAAGCATGTCTTGGGCTCAACCTGCAGGTACACGCCCCAACATCACACAGCTATTCACTCGACCCTCAAAGAGACAAATTTTAATAGTCCCATGAATTACTGTCTTAACCTCAATCAATCACATATTTCTGCTCTTCACAAAAATGAAGGTTCTTGAAGTTTTGGGGTCGTGTTGTGACATGTTTTGATGCCTTCAAGAGCAAGAGGAGGAGGAGCGGGGTCACTATTATAAGACCACAAGCTCTTCTGGCTATGAGTGTGTGTGTGTGTGTGTGTGTGTGTGTGTGTGTGTGTGTGTTTGAGTGTGTATGAAAATTGCTGACAGGAGAAGGAGAATGGGAATGTTGTATCAGGCGCCTCAGTCATTACTGCAGAACAATTTGCTCAATTCTACGTATCTGTTTTGAGTGTGTACTTGAAGATCTTTGACTGAACACACACTTCATGTAAGTACACAAGCATGATGGCACACGCACACACACATTTATAGGCAAACTCTCAGTGGAATTATAAGGATGTCTCTTGGTTTCGCTCGCAGGTGAAGTCATTCCTGTGGCGGAGGCTGGAATGTGGAGACTATTAAGTAGGAAGATAAGTCTGTGATAGACATCCAAGACATGACTCCTAGTAAGACACAAACAACTGTGTGTCAGAGAGAGAGAGTGTGTGTGTGTTCTCCATTGATCCTGCATCTGGGCCAGGTTAACCAGATGTGGTGTAATCCTGGTGGGAGGTCTTTAGTTTTCTAGAGAATTATTTACCACAGGGGATGATAACTGCCTTTTGAACAGTTGTAGTTGTAGTTGAGAAGAGTGTGTGTGCCTGTGTGAATGTGTGAGCAAACTACTATGTTCTGCTGTGATCCACAGCAATTAGGACAAAGTGGTTGTGTACAGTACTGCACCATTATTGTCTTCAGATTTAGAAGGTGAAGCTACACCCTCAATCTGCACAGATGTCATACACTTTACATTTAGCCAGGGATGGTGTAAAGGTGTCTACACTGTAACAATGGTTATTATTACTTTTTCTAATCTCTAATCATAAAGTATTCTTAAAACAAAGCAGGTCTTCACAACTTTTAAGGCTCATATGACAAGACTACAAGTCTATAGCCATGCTAGCAGCTCTGTGAGGCTGTGCTTTAGCACAGCAGTACTTTGAGCTAAATGCTAATGTGCACATGCTAACAGGCTCACAATGATAAAGCTTACATGCTGATGTTTAGCAGGTATAATGTTTACCATGGTCAGAATCTCAGTTTAGCATGTTAGCATGCTAATATTTGCTAATTAACACTAAACCCAAAGTCTGTCTGAGGCTGTTATTAGTTGTACTGTTATTTCATCACAAACCAAAGTATTTGACAGACTAAAAATTTGATGTGATGGATTTAGATGAAAACTTGGAGGATCACCAAAGTCAGTGGGATTCATCCTTTGAGACCACAAATGCCTGAACAAAAATTTCAATCCATCCAAAAGAAATGTTGGACATGGACAACTCACCAAGCCATTCACAATCAATATTACAAATATACATTGATTTACTTCGTGGTAACTTAGGACAGGTTATTTAATATGGAAACTACACAAGCTTTCCTCTCTCTGTTTCTCAAACTTGTTTCAGATTGCTGTCTGTGAGTAGGTTGGTTTTCAAAAGAGAAAAGTGTGAGAGAGAGAGAGAATGACGGAGGATAAATGGTGTAAAAGAAAAAAGAGTAATAGCGTGTGATAAAGGGCAGCTCTGCTTACGCAATGCCAGAGGTATGCCATGTTTGATGCCTGCCCACGGCTTCTGTCATCGCCTTTGTAATAATAGGCCATTTCCACTTTATCAGACCTGCAGCCCTCTGTACCCCACTGACTGAGTGACTACAGAGAGCAGGTATGGATGGGAATACAAGGCTGACTGTGTATATGTGTACATGTTAATGTGTGTGAGGCAAAGGATTATAACCCCAGCAGTAAACCAACTTCCCCCTGAAGCAAAACCACAACAACTAACCACAACTCTCCCCTCTTATTTTATGAATACTGTCTTACAACACTGACAGGCCTCAACTCATATCAGTGTGTCCATGTAGTGTTTGTCATAAGCGCACAGATGGTCCATGTGTATGCATTTGGGGAGGGGAGGAAATGCTAAAGTCTTCCCCGACCTTGAAACACACCTTAGAGAGTAAATACAAGTAAGTGCGGTCACACTGCAAACAACACAAATACAAGTCACAGGAAATCTATTCATTTCCTATGGAGCTGAATGATCAGACATCCTGATAGTTTTGAGTTAATGGAGAAAACTCATGTTTTACTGTCATGAGTCATCAACAGCCAATCACATTCCCACCTTCTTTTAAAGCCCCTACAGTATGTAACAGACTAAAATAGATACCTTAGTTACAGTTAACGAGCTCTATAACTTTTATTAATGTGAAAGAAAGGTATGAAAAATTATACTTAAAGGAAAAAGTTATGCTTCAAGGAAAAGTTTGGGGTAATATACTTATATATTTATTTATTTATTGCTGAGGGTTGGATAATAAGATTGATATCACTCTCATATCTGTCCGTTAAATATGAAGCTACAGCCAGGAGACCATTACCTTAGCTTTGCATAAACGTTGGACCACGTCCATATCTCATCCATACACTAACAGAAGTATAATATTGACAATCTGTGAATTGTGTTCCCTTTGGACAGAGTCGTTTCAGCTGTTTCCAAAGCAGCTCCAAGCAGCTCCAAGCAGCAGACCACTTTGGGGGTGAGACTAGCAACGAGAGCCTCTCACACCACCTACTATGGAGCTGACAGCAGTGCGAACACATGGTCACATACATGACACCAGTATAATAAAAGTACAAACTGACTATCATTACGCTCTTCTCTAAAGTTGCACATGTATGCTTATGCATGCCTATGTGCTGGGAGTGTCCATATACAGTAGTTAAAGTTTGTGTGTGTCGGTTCATCTTTGTGTTAATGTGCACATAATAATCAAGCATAAATGTACATACTGCACAGTAGGGCTGCAGCTAACTACTTCTGTTATTATTGAGTAATCCACTATATATTTTCTCAATTGATCAATTAATTGTTTAGTTAAGTTCCCAGAGCCAAATGTGATATTTATATGTTTAAATATATTAAGTAATTGCTTGTTTGGTCTGAGTAGCAGATGAAATCCCAAAGATATTCTGTTTAGAAGCTGAATCCACCAAATACTTCACATTTTTCCTTAAAAAATAAAAAAGATGAATCAAAAGTTGTCGCTGATTAAGTCGCTGACCTGATTCTTTCTTTTTTTTTTTCAACTACATTTTATCCTGTATCTGTCCTTCGCATTTAAGTGATCCTACCATCCAAACTATTAGAAGCAGCATAGGCAGCTTTTCTCCCCAGCGAATGTATACAAGTATAGGTGTGTGTATGTGTAGTGATGAATGTGTTCGAGAGCGGCAGTGAGCAGTAGTATGCCAAGCATGGAGAGCCAGCTGTCGGCTCTGGACCCTCAGCAAAGGAGTCTGTAAGCACCGGCCTCTGGAGCTGAACCAACTCATTCCTCACATCACACACATGGTTGGACTTGGAGGGGGGCCTCACTTGGGCCTGAGCGTATTACAGCTTAACCCCCCCCCCTACTACCAGTCTATAGTGCCAATGTGGTATCGGATGTATGGCTAATGAATCACACACACACACAACACCAAGCGGTGAATACCTGAAGCACTCAGGATCCATGTCACTTTACAGAGGGGGCCTCTTGCTCTTATAAACGCTCTAAAAATGGAGGAGTCCTGACCTACGAAAACCATCAGCACCAAGAGCTCACATCACAAGGTCACAGGCTTTACTGAAGGGTTATGTACTGTAGATCTTAACAAGGCATTTTACATACCACTTAGGTATTTTTAATTAGAGGGCCCATGTAAAAAAAAAAAAAAAAAAAAAAAAAAAAACAAACATAATATGATCATAATATGATGTATACAGACCAATAACATGAAAACACAAAACGTAGAT
This sequence comes from Seriola dumerili, assembly GCF_002260705.1. Classification (NCBI taxonomy): domain Eukaryota; kingdom Metazoa; phylum Chordata; class Actinopteri; order Carangiformes; family Carangidae; genus Seriola; species Seriola dumerili. The sequence goes on from NW_019174393.1 coordinate 13,210,738, forward strand.
AGTGAAATACAAAAAAATAATGAAAATTCCATAATACATATGAAAATCACCAATCCACATGTGATTTTCAGTGTCACAAACAACTCATGTACCACAAAAATGTGCTTAAAAGTTCTCATCCTAACACTGATCCCGGTAATAACGGATTTCCATTGAAGCGCTTAAGTCCCTATTGAAATGCCTTGTCCTGTGAACCCATTATAACGTGTGTGACTCTTGACACGCTGAGACAATCACTTCACACCTACAACACAAAGCTGCCGGCCGGCTGTCGAAAGGCAATCAGCATTTAAAGGCACAAACAAATTCACACTTTTGACATGTAAAAAACAAAGCAAGGCTTCTGTATCGCACTACAGAGGAAGTGAATGAGGACAGGGTCGTGTGCAGGAAGATGAAATGCAAATGTAAAGCCCCAATCTTGAATGTCAGCTCTGTGAACTTTTGTCTGTCTGAGCCCTGGGCGTGGTCACCTCAGCCTGAAATGTGAATTGTCTACCTGCCGGGGCTTCACCGCCGTTCTCTGCTGCACAGTTCAGTTGAAGGAAACCAACAGTGAATCTGAACTTCCTCATTCCCAGAGACACAAGCCGGTAAATCATTATTCTTGTGTGTGAATGATTATTTTGGTCCAGCCATTAACTATTTTTTTGTAAAGTTTGAATTTAAATGTGTGATCCAAGAGCACAGCAATGACATCACATAGAACAAAGAATGATAATTACTGTGTATTTGACTATAAAGTGGTTTGTTTGATTATGAAGTGGAAGTATTGCACAACTAACGATTTGTGGCTACATAGTAAATCAATAGTAGCGCTTGCATGGGCAAATATTAGCTTTGATAGCACACACTCCGCAAACAGCTCTGAATCAATCATACACACATAAACAGAGAGGCTTCATTCGAGATTAGAAATCATCTGCCATTGTAAAAGCAAAATGAGGTATTCACCCCCACAATTATCTTTATTGTTTCTCTGTCTTAAGCCCTTTTTAAACATGCATCTGGCTGGAAATTGTGGTGGCAAAATGTATCAAAGTTTAACACAAATGTATTTAAATCAGTCAGTGTTTCAGTCTTCCATCAGGTCAAAATGTCATTTTTCTCCCCATTTTCTACTATTTTCATTCACTTCAAATGCATGGAGGCAATTATGAGTATCCAACTGAAATGCTATGCTATGCTATGAATGCTATGTTATGTCTGACACCCATATCTGAATGACAAACACGACATCTCTCTAATTGACTGATTGATGAAATGAGCGATGTATCTCTCTCTCTCTCCTGACATTTTCTGTGATATACACACAGGAGGACAGAGTGACAGTCCAGATGACCCTGCAGTAAGTGGAGGTCCCCTAAGATAAGACCTGTGTTTAAAGCCACTGAGCCCCCAGCTGCCATAGTCCAGGCCCTCTACTTAGTCTGTCTGACCTCCTGGGGGCCAAAGGTGAAATGACCATAATCAGAGGTCATGACCCCTGAACCTGCTCTGCCACATCAGGCAATTTTTTTGACCTGACAGAAAACAGACATGGGACTGATGATGATATCTGCACTTCATACCTGGCTTAAAAATAAAAAGGAAATATGGTATTCTATTACTTACCTATTATGAGGCTTTTTTGTATCCTTACAAAAATAACTGACCCTGAGCAAGTCGCTACAACAACTACACAGCCATTTCTTAATTCAGCCTTATTCCAGTTCTGAGAGGCAACAGCAGTTGCTCTACCAGCATTAAAACAGTGTCAGGAGTCTATTAAGAACTGATGGCTCAACCAAATGAAAGTGGAAATCAATTCTGGCAGTATTTTAGAGGATCCTGAGCAGAGTGTAGCAGTGAGTGCTCAGCAACCAGTCAGCGTGTTATCAGGAGTGCCTGTAGTCAGACGGTGAGTGCCGCCATCAGTCTCTAACAGCACTCGGGGAGGGTCAGGAGTTGGCGTATGGCCTAAACTAAAGCACTGGTACAAGTAGCGCTGGCTGACATCCCACTTTGTTGCAGTGCATCACTGTTGACACTGAATGGAAGGCAACAAAAGAGAAGAGAGGTGAAGTCAAGTAGAGGTCACTCAGGTCACTGAAGTTCACAGAAATACACGGCGGTACAATATTTTGAAGTTTCCTCCCAGACAGAAAATTTCCCGCTTGTACATCTGATCGCTGAAGAAACAGTAGAGGCTGGGGCAAGGGTAATTTTTTGATCATCCTCTATACTACACACACTGTTGAGGGGCCCTTCCTGACGACCTTCTGTTATGGAGACAGAGCCAGGAGCACACACTGCTCCTCTTCTTCCTGCGGCTCATCCCAATGTGATGTTTGAAAATGACATAACGTGCTGCTGTCTCCAACCCACGGCCCCTTATCAACATTAACAAGCCTTGGTCTTCAAGTTGAAGAGCTTTTCGTGTGTTTGTGTGTTGTATGCATACTCCGTTGTGTGTGTGTGTGTGTGTGTGTGGTTGT
>NW_019174393.1:13213239-13293379 GCF_002260705.1 Seriola dumerili
AGCTTGGCGTTACTTTGATGCAAGGGTAATTTTTTGATCATCCTCTATACTACACACACACACACACACACACACACACACACAACGGAGTCATGCATACAAACACAAACAAACAAACAGCTCTTCACTGAAACCAAGGCTGTAATTTGATAAGGGGCCGTTGAGTGGAGACAGCAGCACGTATGTCATTTTCAAACATCACATGGGATGAGCGCAGACAGAGAGGAGCATTGTGGCTCCTGGCTCTGCTCCATAACAGAGGTGTCAGGAGGGCCCCTCAACATCTCATACTGATAAGTACGGCATCACTTCCTCTTTTATATATACTGACCACAAGTGCTGCACTCCCTAAGTTAATATGCATTACCAAGGAAGAGAGACTGGCAGGATTAACTGGATTTATGTTGACCAAAAATATCTCAATCTATAAGACACTCTAAAACCTTATTTATGCGAAAAGGGCAGGAAATCGTGCTGCTTTGCTTACAGTTGTAGTGTCATTTGTAGTGTAACTTTACTGTAACATTTATCATTAGAATATAAACATTTAATGAATAGTTTATAAGCATGTATAAATAAAATACAATAAAATGTCCTTATATCTGCTTATAAACAATCTATTAGGTTATATATGGCTTATATATTAAATGTGCTTCATAAAAATCCAGCTGAATTTTACATCAATGTGATGAAGAGCCAAAGAAAAAAAAAAATTTTAAGTTGCTGCGTAAAAGCTGTTCCTGGAGGATAAAGTAGCTCTACTTTGATACACGTGTAATTGAAGACATTTTGGGAGGGTGAGGCGGTTTTTGTGTGGCGTATAAAAGGTGGAAGGGATCTTTGTGTGAAACTTGGCCTTAACACTGCAGGGGAAGATGTCGGACCACTGCAAAGTCCACAGCTGGTCTATGAGCTGGATCGTGTGTGACGGGAGAGAGGGGCGTCTGCACCCGAGTGTGCATGTGCAAGTGCAGATGCGGATGCTTCTGTGACGTTCATATGTGTTTTTTTTTTTCCTATAAGTGCATGAGTCACCCTATCCAAAATGTAACAGGAGGATGTCTCAGTTCAAAAGGAGCATGTTGACACCCCATCAAAAGGCAGAGCAAACCCAATACACCTCGGAGCTCCCTCTGTCTGCATCTATGTGACGGTGTCTCTCGCTCTCTGTTAAAAGATGAAGCCTGGAGCGTTGGAGAAAACATACAAAGCTTCAATCTGCACGTCTTAGTCTGTTCTTTTGAAATGCTTACAGAGGCCTAAGCCGCTCTGCCGGTAAGGGCCAAGTGTGACCCAGGGTGTGGTGTACGCATTGTCTGCTAACACCACTGTCCTCTCACTACTCCGTACACTAGAGTGTAAGCCGATTGTTGCAGGCACAAATAAATTTGCTTTGTGTTAATATGTAAGTGTTTCTTCACAAGTATTTTTCCCCTTCAACTTGTCAAGAGAAAGGTGCTGTCAGAGTAAAACAGAAGCTGTCAGGAGGTTGTAAGGTGACACTCATGATGACAGCAGTTGTCTGTGACTGACATACCAGAGAGAGATGGGGGGTAGGGGCATTCCCAAAATCAGTTTCTCCTCCCAGTCAGGGTTCAAAACCCTTCAAGACAGTAAACATCCAGGCTACTGAAGTGCCCATGAGCAAGATATTAAATCCTCCTGTGCTTGACCCTCCAAAGAAGGAACAATTTTATCCCTTTGGGAGTCAACAGAGTCACAAAAGTCATGAAACACAAACAGTCTCTAATATATGTTTGGTCAGTGTCATGAATAAGATCTAAATCTAAAGATAGGATTTAACAGTAGGTAAGTATCGTCCTTTCAGCAAATACAAGTCTACAATCATGCGAGCACCTCTGTAAGGTTGTACTTAGACACTGTGGCGCTAACATGCTCATATTGACAGTGCCAGCTTGTTGATGTTTAGCAGGTGTGTTTCCAATGTACACCGTGTTGGTGTGAGCATTTTTTGGCATTCCATTTCATCCTGAGGGGGGGCATGAATGTGTGTACCAAAGCTCATGTCAACCCACCCAAAAATCAAGTGACAAACACTGTCATCACTGGAGCGACGGCACTAGCGTGGCTAAAAATAAATGTTACACTAAAATTACCCTCAGACTAAAAATCTGGGGAACACGCTGCAATTTACCTGGCGAGCAGAGGCTACTTGTACTCTGTGCCCTGGAAGAAATACTACCTACACTACCCTCTATAATTAAAGGCTTTGGAATTAGACTGCTACCATAGCTGTCTATCACGGTGCCAACTACTTCAGTAATAAATCTTAGGAGGAAGATAAGAACTGAGGAAATTATAGATGCATCTACACCACCTGTAACTTATATACAATGATTAATCAAAAGATAACTTTTTGAGAATCCCAAGTGCTGTTTGACAGACAGTGAGACAAAAAAGGGACAACAATTTGAGAGCCAAGCGTGCATCAACAAGTTCCCACCCACAAGCTATTAACTGTCAAGATTACACCTGTCACCAGCTCCTTCTCTGGCTGAGGGGGGGAAAGACTAAAACTGACACCTCTGTGAACACAATCTGGCATGAAGTCTTTCTGTCGAGTCCAAGATCAACACACTCGCAGAGGATCAGTGTTAAAGCCCCAATCAAGCAATTATGGGAAGGTATCTGTTTTCAGGAAAGTTGTTGATAGAAATGTTTTCATCCAACTCCAACTCGAAAAGCTTTTCTTTAATACTCGTTTTGCACTGTCACCCAGTGTCGCTGCTTGTATCAAGAGTTACGTTTCTGCAGAACAGCAGGTTATTTGCTTTGCTCTGGATTAAGCAATGGGACTTTAATGCTAAACAGATATTGCTCTGTTTGTGCCAGTGAACTCAGTCCATTTAAGCCGTTTGACATTTCATCCTAATACCTGCATTGTCGGAGCTAATGCCAAGTCTTAATAGCTGTGAGGATCGTAGCCCAACGCATTGCACATAGGACTATTACACAGGGGGCAAGGGTTGTCCCTTAGCAATGGCTAAGATATGAAGTTACTGTGCGTGGCAGAAGCAGTGACGTAAGGCAGGATTAGAACAGAGGTGGTAGTGTACACACCAAACAAAGTATGTGAACTTTAAAAACTCGGGTTGCGATGAGTACGAGTGAGTGTCAGACACGTAGCTCAACATTTTGGGACACGTGCTTATTAAATGTCTTGCCAAAAGTTAGACAAGAAGACTGAGACCACTCTCTCATATTTGTAAGCTGAATATGAAGCTACAGCCAGAAGCCAGTTAGCTTAGCTTAGCATAAAGACTGGAGACAGGGGAAACAGCTAGTTTGGCTCTGTCCACAAGTTAACAAACTCTGCTTACCAGAACATTTAAAGCTCACTTATTAACATGTTGTATCTCGTTTGCTTAATGCGTACAAAACCTAAGCCTCAAAATGACAAGTTGTGGTTTAATGGGAGGTTATGTGCCTTGAGGCCTTGAAGACTTGAGGAAGACAAGCTAGCTGCTGTACCAGACAGATGAGAGTGGTATCAATCATCTCATCTAACTCTTAGAAAACCACAAGTCGTAATTACAGGATGCTGGCACATTGGATTCTGCTGGGCCTCCGAGTCCATATACAGTGAGCGGTACTGGATGCGGCTAACAGCTTATGGAGATAAAACATTGCCATTAGCCGCTCATCCGACAAAAACAAAAATCACCATCACAGCATTAACCAGCAGTTGCGCTGTCCTCCCATGTCAAGTCCTCATACGGCTAATTTGATTATCTAAACCCACGGTAGTTGTGTGCTATAATGTAGTTGATAGGCGCTAACTTTATACTGACTGACTGACTAGCAACATCTTCACACACCACAGAAAACACAGGCTGGTGGCTGTTAGTAAGTAGCTTAGCTCTGTTAATGATTAATCCAAAATGGAGGAAAGAAGTTTTGCTTTCAGAGAAACAGCACCTGAAGTCTTTCAGTGCACTCTAGTATGAGTCATGTAAGATCCACTTTGAATAACAGCTACTGTTTTTTTCTGCCCTGGGTGAAGTGGTGATTTTAAGTCTGTTATGTTCCTAATTTGCAGTGAGCTAACTGGCCTTAGGTCCTCAGGCAGGTTGTTCATCATTGTAGGGGCCCTAATGGTGAAAATTTTGCTTCCTAGACCAAGACCAGTCTAGACTGAAGACCAGCCTGGACACCTCAAGGTAAAGTCTGGTTTCTCACAGTTAAAAGGTCAATGATGGAGCTAAAGGTCGAACCATTTTTAAAGTAAACAGTGAAGCATTTAAACTTAAAGAGCCTAAACTCGATTTTTTACACTCACATGTGACCTGGTGTTTTTTAATTGGTGTAAAAGGGCAAAAGAGTCACATGATTTCTATTCCCATGTGCACCGCATGGATACAGTATATCAGCACAGAATCTGACCTGATGGCATGTAACCTACACATGACTGGTGTTTGAGTGCTCAAATCTAAATTTGTCAGTGTTGCTTCGACAACAAGTAAATGTCATGTCACTCACATGAGGCTGTTCTCATAACTTGGCACTAGAGCAGTTTGCCCAAGCCAGGGTTTGGTATGGAGGACAAGAAGACACAACAATGGAGACAAAGCCAAAAACTGAGGAACGATGTGTTTCGAATAAGACAAAACAGGTATAAAAAGATGACGTCTTTTGTGATTATTACTTTGCTAACACGTCTTTAGACAGTTCATCATGCAGGTTCCTACAGGTAAAATACATCCCACGAAATCAGATACGAGCCACAATTAGTAACTGAGAATGAAGCCCTGCGGTGTGAACGCTGCCCATCATACAACCACAACCAGGAGGCTCCAACTGTCTCCCTATCTTCCCCTCTTTCTCCACTTCTTTTGCCTCCTTCCCCGTCACTGTCACACTTGTCATTCACTCTGGCTAAATACTAACACGACCACCTCCACCACCACCACTTAACATTCCTGCAGCTGGTCATCGCACATCATGACGCATGTAATGTCACACTCGTGAGCCGCCGGCGAGCCACGGCGCTTCCCCTGCCTCCTCGATGAGGGAGACAAAGGAGAGCATTGTGTCGTCCGAGTGAGAGAGAATGAATAAGAACAAGAGAGTGAGAGAGGTGTGTCAGGTTACAATCAAATACGACCCCTCCACCACCCAAGACCTGTTGGAGTTTGAGTGGTGAAATCACTGTCCTGCAGCATGTAAGCGAGAGATTACCCTCTCTTTCTGTGTGTGTGTGTGTGTGTGTGTGTGTGACATTGAGTGAAAAGGGGTGTGTATGTCATCTGTGTGTCAAACTAGATGAAAGTCACACCCACACAGAAACACTCACACACATTAAAAATACAATATACTCAAATTTGTAAAACCAAGGTACGATCACACACACAGATCACACAGAAAAACAAAAGGAACCCCCCCCCTTCAAATACCCCCCACCACTTTTACCCCTTTACCTTGATCAACCCGAGCCCAAGGCAAAGGTGTTTGCAAACAAACAGCCCCTCTTTGAAATCCCCACAGCAAACACAGTTGCATGATGGGAAGACACCACACTTTGTAGCTCGCTTTCCAGCCAGCGACAGAAACCAGCACGATGCTTAGAGAGCTTTCCTGCTGGAAACAAAACACTGCTCTCGAGACAGCAGTGCGTGGATTAAGTAGCAAAAGGTGGACAGGTACGGCATATTTAGACATCAATCTAATAAACAAAGTGTAATTCATGCTGTGTAGGAGTTAGGTGTAAAAACTACTATCCTCACCTCTGTATAATATTATAACAAAAAATCTTTTGAGTGAAGTCTCCCTTGGGAGAACTGGGAGCAGCACCCAAACTATCCCACAGTCACTGTGCGGCCATAATGCTTCTCACAGGCAGTGACGGCATCAACAGACAGGCTTAGATCCATGAGGACGTTCCTCCTCTCTCTCTCTCTCTCTCTCTCTCTCTCTGTAGCCTGTAATTGAGCGTTCAGACATCAGTGGAGTCGAACAGTGACCAATCCTGATCCTGTGGTATTTACACTTCAAACTCTACACTAAAGCCTGGAGGCCCACACACACACACACACACACACACACACACACACACACACACAGCAACACACGCAGAGACCTAACAGACACACATTGAAGCCCGGGGTGGATGTACAAGATTAAGCATGAATGTGATTCCTTTCTCATTCATTGAGCAAACAGAGACATGGAGACACCAACACTGTCATTCCACCTGCAAGTGTTCTCTGCTCACTCTCCCCTCCCTGCCTGCAGACAAGGAAACATCATGTAGCTCAACTGAGTTTTCAATTAATAAAACATCTGCTGAATATTTGCAAGACAAAAGTGTCTTAAAGGAACAGTCTGACTTGATACCACTCTCTTGTCCATGCAAAATATGGATGGTTAGCTTAGCTTAGCATAAAGACAGGAGATAGGATGGAAGCAGCTCGCCTGGCTCTGTCTAAAGGTTTGCAACTTGTCTTTTATACTCTTAAATCTACCAACAAATGGCTGTAAGCTAATTCTGAACAGACAGATGTGCGAGTGGTCTCGCTTTTAATCATCTCATCAAACTCTTGGCATGAAAGCAAATAAGCGTATTACCTAATATGTCAAAGTATGTCTTCAAAATTGATTTCGGAAATATGCTACTTAACAATTTCCTCTTTTGGAAAAAGGCCAGGTTATTAGTTTAAACTGACATTCATTCAACTGCAGATGTCGAGTTATAAATTCTTCTTTAACAGTCTAAACCACAACACAGTGATGCATTTTATGCAGGAGAAACTGTTTATAAGGTTTGACCTGAAACCAACAGACTGACACTTCTATCCCTTGACCCACTAGTGGGGCAAAGAAACCTACTGGACACACTGATAGATGAGCAGCCAGCCAGGTATGCAGACATACGCATACATTCAAAAAACATGGACAGGCACACAGAGACAGACAGACATGCAAGACAGAGAAAGCGAGAAGACGGTAATCTAATAAGTTTCTGTAACCACTCAGGACAGATTTAACCTCAACAACCACGTGGCAGTAGAAACAACACCGTCCAAACACATGGTCAAGCAACGGGTGCATTCTTTAGAAAAGAGAGGAGAAGCAGAAGAAGAGAGAAGAAACGAGGGGAGACAATGAGGCCGAGGGTGAGAGGAAAGAACAGTGAGACAGAGGGAGGAGGGAGGAGACAGAGGGGAATGTGGTGAGGGGCAAAGTTTAAAACCAGCAGTGTGTGTGATATCTTAGGAATGAATGGGATCTCTCGATATCAGTTACTGAGAGTGCCATGCCCGGGAATGGCAGCATATCTCACACACATACTGTAGGAAAACATATGAGCTGCTGCAGACAGGGCTGAGGCTCGCAGACTCCATCCAGGTACACATGACACACACACACACACATACACACACACACACACACACACACACACACACACACACACTGAGTAAAGTTATAGCACTTTTTAATCTGTCAATATTGATTTCACCTTGGTCAGGTTACTCAGTCTCTTTGATAAAGAAGAAGAAAACTATGGAAAAAATCCAGACCATATTGATTTTCGTTAGGTAGCAAGTAGATTTAATAGTTTTTAATGTGAGAAGTCACAGTGAATTTTAGCCTGTTATCCCACACCAATACACACACTAAAAGCCGAACTGACAACATCTCCTGCCACTGAACACACCCTCCACAACTCCTTTTACCGTCCATCCATCAGCTTGAGGTCAAAAGTCTGGTGGGAGAGTACAGGGTCATTTCTCACCGCTGAGTGTGTGAGTGTAAAACCCCATGTCTCGCTTTGATCTCGCAGGTGAGAGGTCACATGGCATCACTGTCTGTGCCTGTGCATCGCCGCCACACCTGTGCTCCGGTGTGGAGTCACATTTCTCTTGTCAGAACATAGAGCGGTTATTGGAAAAAGATGAGAAATCAGGAATGGAAGGCTGCGAGGAAGGCAGTTTGTCCCTTGACTCACACCGGAAGTAATTTCTTTCCTAATAAGCGTTCTCATTTTCTCCACGACACGAGTGACGCAATATTTCCAAATAATGATCCGAAGCCAAAAGAATCCCAAGGACAAGAATGAAGAAGTTTGAATGAAAAGCTGCATAATTCATACAGGGAGCAACGCATCACACCCTATACTCAACAGTGTATTGAAGTATTGAAGTATAATTATCCCTCATAATGAAGGGACAATCATACTTTTCTTTCCTTATAAATGAAAAAGCTGTGGTTTTCACAGGAATGTTTTTAAGTGGTCCAGGAGGTCAGTGAGTACATCAGCAGATGGCATTTTATCTCGGCCTGGATTTCAAATAAGCGCAAAGCTGAAGTGATTGTGTCACAGTAGAAATCTAATTATGTATCCTGGGTAGCGGGAGAAAGCAGAGAAAGTGTGTATTGGAGCAGAGAAAGTGTGTATTTGGGGGCTGTGTGTGTGTGGGGTGGGGGGTGGGGGGGGTGGATGAGAACAGAAATGTTAAAAAGCTGAGCTATGCAACTCCTCGAACGGGATTAGGAGCCAAAGCAAAGGCAGGGAGGCTCAGCCAAAGCCCCATGGGGGAAAAGAGGGGGAGGACGGGGGGGGGGGGGGGGGGGGGGGGTTGTGTGTATGAGTGCATGTAGCAGCACGCTGTCCCACTCAGCCAGGGTAAGGAAAAAGATCAGAGCCATGGAAAAAGATGATTTAGCATCAATCATTCCTAATCATTTAAGTTACAATCAGCTATGCTGCATCACTGAGTGATATAACACAGCTCCAACTGGAGCCAGTTCGTGCAAGCTTTAACATTTGCTGTTTCAACCCCACCTATCAGTTTGGGAAAAGAAATAATCTCAAGTGCACATTGGACAATCCTTTTTGCATTTTAAGGAAGCAGAAAACAGTCACGGCCGCCTAAGCTAGTAGCAGGGACATGCTACACTGCTGATAAAGGCCTTTCCTGCCCTGAAAGATACATGAAGGAAAGAGGCATAATCACACTCACACTCCGTCCCTATTGACATGTTTGTGTCCTCTACTCTGACTGCTTCTAGACAGGCTGGAGACAATCTTCCCTGTGTCACATGTAACATGCTGTTCCTTTTTTTGCTTGTAGAAATCAGCACTTTGACAATGAAAGCTTGTGCAGTAGCCGTGTACTGCATCAGCTCAGATTGGTTCCTTGGGATCAATTTAGAAAATTAAGGATTGTCTAATTTAGGATAGAAAACAATCCAGGCAAAATTTTCCCAAAAGTCCAAAGTCAGTGCAGGTAAGTTTAAAATCAAACCTTTCTTTTCATCACCACTTTAGGAAATCACTATTTATCTAGATTGCTGACAGCCAACAACACAAGCCAGCCAAATACTGGCAAACTTTGGCTTTAGGTGGTGGGTCTGACTGTCAGTTCTGGCAATCAACCAGCTGGTTTGAGAGTCTCATTTTGTAATAATGATGGAAAGAAACTGTTGAAACTGTGTTTGAAGTGTTTCCAGTTTACCTCTACTTTTAATTTGTGAAAAATCACAAATCTGGCGCTGACTGGCCAGGGCTCAGTGAAGTAGGAGAAGTGAACTACACCTGTCAAAGGAGGTTAGAGAAGAAAATAAAGCATTAAAAGAAAGGAGGGATGCAGGTGTATCACACTGAAATACTCTACCTCCCTCATCTTTTAGGAAACAGAGTAAAGACTCCAAAGTGAAATTTAACAAGCTCAGATAAGAGCTTTTACAATGAGAACACATAGCCCTGAGCTATCGAACCACCGGGCTACCATCTCTCTCTCACACACACACATACTCACAAGTAGAGGGGGAGAGAGAGCGAGGAGAGATAGAAGAGTGTTGTGGCTAGCAGAGTGTGTTAAGCGAGTGTATCTCAGGAGAGTTATCAGGGCGTTCTTGTGTTTCAGCAGAGAGTTCGGGAAACATTCTCAGGCCTTCTGCTCGCCTGAATTAAAAGCACCTCCCCAGGAGGTGCACGAGTTCAAAGAGGAATCAAGTATTGGGAGGGTGTAAAGAGCAAAATGTCATTTTCACCCTCATCGCTTCTAGTTTGCTGTGAGCCCTTTCCAAACAAGACAAACCAGGGCTCACTTTGATACATCAATCAATGATCTTTTGTTCCATTGATCGGGCATACTAATGAGAGTTAATGGGCAAAGATGGAGCTAATGCACGCTGATCAATCTCATCACTCATGAACACAGGATGCCAATGTTGACATGAGCAAACATAATGAGCTGATAAAGATGATGTTGGACCACTGATCTTAGTGGAAACCAAACTGTAGGGACTAAAGAAACCTACCTGAACCCAAAAACCCAAACCAAAGGGGGTCCAGAGTACAGTAAGAACGGATCCAAATAGAAATAGTCCAACTCGGGTCCTGGGTGGAGGCCTCAAATTCTGAGAACCAAGCCGACCCGTGAAGTCCTCTACATCAGACGATGACAGAGAAAGGGTCAAAATAATCAATGCGCAATAAAACTAAACCCTCCCAAAGAGAACATGGGAGCCCCCGGAAGCCAGAGAGTGATTAAATTTGAGAGAGACACACGCAACTAGAGTTGTGTCTCTCAGTGCTTGTTAAGGGTGCTGTTAGTTTACCCCCCCCCCGCCTCCAGGCTTTCCTCTCCCAAGAGTCCGAGGTTGAAGGGTCAAGACATCAGCAGTAATGGTTACCTAACACTTGACATCAGGGTGAGCCAACAGGAAAGGGGGGTTTGGAGCTGTTCTTCAATGTAAGTGTGCGTTTGTTCAATTGTGCATGAGCATGTCTTTACATATATTAGTGTGTGTCTGTGTGTGTGTGTGTGCGTGTGTGTGTGTGTGCGTGCGCGCGCATGGCTACAACTAATGAAGAGGGTTCCCCCCCCCCCCCCTCCCCTTTGGGACCATCATGAGGTCACTGTTGTCAAGGAGACTGCAAGAGCTGTCAGCTGTTATTGACAAACATGAGTGCAGAGGCAATGAATGAGGGCTATAAGGCGAGTTACTATTGTGGTTTGTCACTGGCTGCTCAGATGCTCTGCAGGTCATCTATAACACCTATAAAGCATTTAGAAAAGGACAGTCTGTCTTTTGTTTTGCACAAAGGGAAAGGCACAAGTCCTTCAGCAAAAACACTGTTAGAGAGAAAAGGGGAGACATCTGGTTAAAGCCTTCCACTGCCTGATGAACCACAGTGTGTAGCACTAATTCATGACAATACAGGTTTAAGTCCAGCGAAGAAACTGCTACATTATTCCCTCAATGTTTCTGTCACTAGCCAATAGAGAGAGAAAAACTCTACCAAAGAAAGATATCCAAGTTGCCAAAAGAAGCTTGAATTACAAAAATGAGAAAGAAAAAAAGGAGTTTCTTGCACGCAAAATAACCACAAACTTGTTTAGACTTATGGACTGGGAATGTGGGTTTGCCCTGGTGCAGCCTGGTCCAAAGCAGCTCATTTGTATTCCTACTGTTATGTGCGATACGCTGGCAGTCTTAAGCTCGGAGAGATGATAAGGTGACACCAAGAGCGGGAGAGCTGAAGAGATCTAGCTGTGTTGGGCTGTTTGCCCATTTTCAGGCTTACTGTGCTTTACGAGATCAACCAACACAGAGAGAGGGAGAGTGGGAAAAGAATAAGAACAGAAAGAAAGAAAGAAAGAAAGAAAGAAAGAAAGAAAGAAAGAAAGAAAGAAAGAAAAAGGTTGGGCAACCAGCTGTCAATAGGTGACAGGGTAGTTATTCCGTCAGGGTATTAGATTTATCGTGCCTGTCCAACTGCCTGATTAATGTCACAGTGCTTTCTTGCAAAGTGTGTGTGTGTTTCCCTGTACTGTATTCATCATTACCCTGCCAGTTTAGGTGTGAATTTCCAAGTGTTTGCATTTGTCTAATCTTTAACTTAAAAGAACAAAGTCTGCTTCTGTGGTGGAAAAAACAGCAACTTGACGCAAATTCTTTGTGCATGACCTTGTAGCATGAAGTCTAACGATCCAAAACCCTCGTTACAGAAACCGATCCAAACGATCCAAAATTCTGTATGAAACTTCTCTTTCATTTAAAACTGGGGTAGTTCCAAGCGTGGAAAAACATTGTAAAGCAAGGAAAGCTACTTTGCCGCAATCCTGGGAGACATCTTGCCACAAGATGTTCATCAACCTCCCTGCAGCACACCTACAGAAGTCCAAAAATCTTCAGCATCTTCAAAGAGTGCAGCCTATATAGACTCTAGGAGGGGGGTCGAGGGGCACTGTACATACCCTTGCACTATATGCATGTGTGAGTTCCTACTTGTGACAGAAACCCACATATCTGTAACAACAAAGCAGCTCAGTTATGAGGGTGCCCTGCTAATAGCACCTTTTTTATTACCCCAACCAACCACTTGCACACAATGCATTTATCACCCACATGACACCAAAGCAGCACAACCGGATCCTGCACAGAGCCTGCAGCAAACACTCACTGAACATACAGTCAACACCACAGCTCTAACCTGCCCTGGCTGTCTATTCAACCAAAAATTAAATGATACATCACACGTGGTGACTCATATTTCCTGTCCTTAACACAACCTTGTTATCACATTGTTTGCATGTACCGACACACAACTGACATGAAAAATGCACAGAACACCACAGAAAAAGGAACAGCTTGCGAACGAGGTGATGAAAGAAAAAATATGAACTCTTTACCTGAGACGGAAATGGTCATGGGGGCTTCCAGGGGCCTGTCATTGTCCAGGTCCGTGCTCAACCTCAGATCTCCGGTGTCCTCATTCAACAGCAGCAGATGGAGCTCATTTCCAGACTCAAACTTGTACCGTAGCTTATCCGATACATCCGGGTCATGAGCTGGTACCTTTCCAATTATTCCTGATGGAAAACTGTTGGACTTGTTGGTGACATAGTTGTTGAAAATAATCTCAAAGTCCTGCAGCACCGGCTGATTGTCATTCATGTCTACCAGGCGTATGTGAACAGTGGCCCTGCTCACTAGTGGTGCTGAGGTGGCCTGGACCACTATGACATACTCTGTTTTAGTCTCATAATCCAGATCTGTGAGTGCAATGAGGTCGCCGTTAAAAATGTCCAGTTGGAAAACTTCAGGGATATTCCCTTCTACGATCTGATACATGATCTGAGCATTGGTGCCCTCATCGGGATCAGCAGCAGTGATCCGGGCCACCACTGACCCGACGGCGCTGTTCTCCTTCACATCAATAAAAAGCTCATCCTTCTCAAACACTGGAGCATTGTCATTTATGTCTTGGACTACAATGTGAACGGAAACAGCTGCTTTCAGTGGTGGAACCCCCTTATCTACAGCAAAGGCCTTTAGATTGTACACAGGAACATTCTCTCGGTCTAGTTTGCGAGCAGTTCTGATGATGCCAGAGTAAGGCTCAATGAAAAAATCCCCCTCTCCATCATCGCCTCCCTGAAATGTGTAGCTCAACCTGCCGTTCGACCCAGAGTCTCTGTCTGAAGCAGAGATCTGGAGAACGCTGGTGTAGACAGGTGCATCTTCAAATACAGTCCCCTGGTACATATCTCTGAGGAACTGAGGAGCATTATCATTGGCATCAAGGATGATAATCTCCACATAGGTGGTGTCAGATTTCTGAGGGATGCCGTTGTCTCTGGCAATGATGGCTAACGTGTAGGAGGCCTGATCCTCATAGTCAATCTCCATTTGTGTTGTGATGGCACCTGTGTCTGGGTCAATTTTAAACTGAGGAACATTGTCTTCCATCACATATGTGATACGAGCATTTTCCCCCGTGTCCTCATCCGTGGCACTGATCACCACCACAGTGGAGCCCACTGGTTTTTCTTCACTGAGCATCACCTGGTAGTTGGCACTTTGGAAGACGGGCCGGTGTGTGTTGGCATCCGTCACGTTGATGAACACCTGAGCAGTGTCATAGCGTGTTCCATCACTGGCGGTAACCGTCAGGACGTACTGGCGTTCCTGCTTGTAGTCCAAGGGGAGGGCTAAGGTGATGAGACCGCCGCCGCTCTGGCTAGTGATGGCAAAGCGGTTCCTGGTGTTGCCACTGGAGATCTGATAGGTCACAACACTGTTGACGTCCCGATCCACAGCAGTCACTGTCAGCACGCTGGTCCCCACCACAGCATCTTCGTTGATTTTCAGCGAGTAGATTTTCTCTGTAAACGTGGGCACGTTGTCATTCACATCAAGCACTGTGATGCTGACGCTGGCGGAGGAGGACATCACAGGTATCCCGTGATCTCTCGCCTCGACGCCAAAGGTGTAGAAGTCAGTGGTCTCTCTGTCAAGCTCCTCACTTACTGTAATCCAGCCTGTGCTGTTGTTGATGGTGAATGGAAACCCAGGTGTGGTGTCAGTGAGCCGATACTCCAAACGAGCATTTTCTCCTGAATCACCATCAATAGCTTGAATGTGGATCACTGAGTAGCCAATCGCCACATTTTCCAACACTGTGGCCTGGAAAGGTGTGCTGACAAACATGGGGGCATTGTCATTCACGTCCACCACTTGCACCACCACCATTCCTGTGCCATTTATCAGTGGAGGCCTGCCACCGTCCTGAGCCTTAATCCGCAGATTATACTCCCGAATCATCTCATAGTCCAGTGGATTAATGACATCAATCACACCTGTGGGGGAGTGAATGTAGAACTGTCCTTTAACATTACCACTGATGATGCTGTAATGGACCTTGGCGTTGTTCCCCTCATCTTTGTCTGTAGCCTCCACCTGGATGACTTTGGTGTTGACCGCCACATTCTCTGGGACCTGTACAACATACCTCTTCTCACTGAACTGTGGGTAGTTGTCATTCTCATCCTCCACCGAAATGTTGACAGTGGCGGTGGCACTGCGGGGACCTCGGTCTTTGCCCTGGTCGTTGGCCTCTACGATCAGCTGGTACTGGGCCCGGGTCTCCCTGTCAGGCCGCTCTCTGATCCTCACCAGGCCGTTGCGGGGGTCGATTTCAAACACAGAGTTAACTCCATCGCCGTTCACAATTTTATAAATCATGTTGGCGTTGGAGGGCGCGTCCCCATCAGTGGCTCGGATTGTCATCACTTCAAAGCCCACTTCTACATTCTCCCGGATGCTGACCCGGTATTCGGTTTGCTCAAACACTGGACTGTGATCATTAGTGTCACTCACAGTGACAGTGAGGTAAGAAGTGGCAGATCTTTTAGGGGTGCCATTGTCAGTCACAGTGACTTTAAAAACATGGGTGTCTTTGACTTCTCTGTCTAGTGGCTGGACGGTTCTTATGCTCCCTGTCTGAGAATCAATATCGAAAAAGTCATTGGACCTGCTGTCAAACAAAGCCTCCATGCTGTACTCCAGCCTACCTGCCTCTCCATCATCCGGGTCAGTGGCTTTCAGGGTGATAACGCGCGTGCCCGCAGGCTCATTCTCGGGCACGGACACCTGATAGTTGGGGAGCTGGAACTGGGGAGACGCGTTTACCTGTCGCTTCCCCCTGCGGATCAGTTTGCCAGACTTTTTCTGGACGGTCTCTGACGAGGATCCATGACGTTTCGGCGCTTGTACAAGTGTCAAGCTCAGCTGCACAGAGAGTCGGCCGCCTGGAAAGCTGTGCAACGCGCAGTGCAACTTCACTTCGGGCTGCCCTCTGCGCTCAAGGCAGAAGTCACTGGTCAGGAACAAATCCCCATGTCTGTACTCTGCACTCAAGTCTTTTCCAACACACTTAGTGTCCAAAAAGGCAACGTTCCGCGTAAAGACAGGTAAAAGTTCTGTTACATTCAACAGCAGTTTACCTGCGGGTAAGCAGGAAGTTGCCTCCAGTTTTGAAAGGTGTTTAATGTGAATGTCTGGCTTACCTGCCGCTTTCTTTCTCTTGTATTTAATAAAACAGTCCTGGCCGTGGACAAACACATTAAACTGTGTCAGAATAACGTCCCCAGATGTTGAGGAACCTGTTCTCAAATAAACAGGCGCTGGGTTCCTCGGAGTTTGCGCGCACTGAACTTTATGGGACAGACGGATAACCCCATCGTGCCTTCCAACTTGGAAAACGCTCTGAATGAATTTGGGGGATAAAGTCCTGTCAGTTTTATAAGTCCATCCAGGGCCGAGCGACAGGTTTGCCAAAATGGTCCCGGGCTGTAAAGTCTCCGAAAGGTGCATCTCCAAACATCCCGCAAGCGGCACGTTGAACAGGACACAAACCCAAATCCAATACATCGGTGACTCCATGCTTGTAAACCTGCCAAATCCCATTCAACTTCACCGAAACTCCTCCGCAAAAAGCATTAACTCTCCCTCTCCCAACACAGCGTTTTACTTTTATCCCTCATTGTGAAGTTTTAACGTGGAAAAAGACGCTCTATATCCATAGTCTCAGTGTGTCCACGGTGCGCAGCGGCTGCGTTAACCCACACTGAGTTTAAAATGAGTACAAAATGGCTCCGTGGCTCTCCTCCTCCTCCTCCTCCTCCTTCTCCTCCTCCTCCTCTCCTCCTCTCCTCCTCAGAGGCTTATTACCATAAACCTGCTGTGTTCCCCCCTTGGGACGCTTTCACGACCAGGAGGAGGGGGGGCTTTTCTCATGGAGATTTAGGAAGTGGCCCTGACCGGGTGACCAATGCGCGCAAGTGCATTGTTATTACAATAAGGCTGAGAGTTGGGTAAAATTCCGAATGTCTGTTTGAATGTCGCTCCCTCACAAACTCCTGTTTATTAAAAAGACATGAAAAGTAGTTGAACTAAGACCTCAAGTCCACAATCTTAGAAAATTATTTTTTTTCAGTCTCTAAATCACACGACTTCAACCAACCCTTTCTGTGAATGTCATTTAAAAAATATATATATATTACACCATCATTCAAATAACGTCATCCAAACACACTGATGCTACAACTTTATGAACCACATAGTCAGTCAGTGATTACTTTTGTTTAATCAATATGTGACAGTGTTGTCCATGGTGATATTCATCAGTCATCATCATTACACAGTAATAATAAACAGAAAAAAAACAAGTGATCTTGTAGAATCTAAGCAGGTAAGCTGAAAATCTAATAGTGAAACTACTTTATTAAGTATTTTTTATCCCTTTTTTTCATCATTTTGATTTTACATTTATTTTCACTTTCAAGCATTGTATAAAGGTAGGCTATATCCAAAAGGCCTTGTTTATTCCATGCTGTTTATCAGTGTTGTATGAGCCTTTGGATTGTGTGTCACATTTGTTTTCTCCACAAGAAAACCAGTTTTACGAAAGACAAACGACTGACAAGGAAACTTTTCAAAAAAATACCAAAAATGTTGTCTCCTCTGGGCAAACAGACGAAGATTCAGATTTGAATAATTAAGACTATTAAAATTCATTCAAATAAGCAGTTTGTTGTTTGTGTAAACAAAGCTGAGAGAATGACAGTTTGACCCTGGAGGTAAAGGCTTGTATAATGGCGCCCCCTAGTGGACCAATAACTGTAGAACAACTAATACACACTTGTCACATTTTGTATTTTCCGTGATGTCCATTCGCTGAGCACTTCATCAGGAAAACTCTGCCGATACTGGGTAGCGCCTCCCTTTGCTCTCAGACCAGCCTCAGTTCTTCATGTCATAGATTCCACGAGACGTTGGAAACTTTCCTTTAAGATTCTGTTTCATGTTGACAATGACTGCATCACATGATTTCTGCAGATCTGGCAGCTGCACCTTCATGCTGCCAATCTGCTGTTCTACCACATCCCAAAGGTGTTCAACTGGATTCAGGTCTGGAGACTGGGGAGGGGGTGGGTGTCACTGTCATGTTGATGAAACCAGTTTGAGATGACTTTTGTTGTTTTTATCCTGCTGGATGTAGCCGTTAGAAGACGGTAAATTGTGGCCATAAGGGGGATGCATATGGTCAGCAAGAATATTCTGACAGGCAGTGGCAATGCCTCACACCATTACACCACCACCACCAGTCTGGACTGTTGACACAAGGCAGGTTGGGTCCATGTTTCATGCTGTTGATGCCAAATTCTGACCCTACCATCTGCTGCCTCAGCAGAAATCCAGATCCAACAGACCAGGCTACGTTCCAGTCTTCAGCTGTCCAGTGTTGGTGAGCCTGTGTCCACTGCAGCCTCAGATTTCTGTTCTTGTCTTACAGGAAGTGGAACCTGACGTGGTCTTCTGCTGTTGTAGCCCATCCACCTCAAGGTTTGACGTGTTGTGCACTAATAAGCTTTCCTGCTCATCACAGTTGTGTGATTCCACTGCTGCCACGTGATTGGGTGATTGGATAACGAATAAGCAGGTGCACAGGTATTCCTGATGAAGGGCTGGGTGAGTGTATAATGGCTCTATTTGAGTTCACATGCCAATGAAAACAAGTAAACATGTACTTATCAGGTTTATTGAGTTGCTTGTAAATGTTCAAGTATTTACAGTTTGTAGTTTAGTTCCACGACCTACAACAGCAACAACACCTGACTAGAAAAGGCACTAGAAATTTTCTCAACAAGGAATCAATATGCATTAAAAAACAATTTCATTGTTTCTTCAATGATTTAAAATAATTAAAAACTGACTCAGAATGTGGTTGACACGTGTAAAAGGGCAAAAATAATAAATAACACCATTTTTGGTTTCGTATTCGGCTGCCATCGTTTGTTAACATGTTTTTAGGCAATTACCACTCCTATATTTACCATCAGCTGGTTTTGGAACATAATTTCACCTTAGAGGTGAAAACACAAGAACTGAGTCTGATACGGATCATCAATGAAATGTCAGCATCAAAAACTAAAGCTGGAGTTTAAATGTTGTAAAACGTGTATTAAAACATTTTTCATTAGATGCAGAGGCGTGCAGGCGGCTCAGAGTCAAGATGAACATGAGTGACAGTCAGAAAAGAGGTAAAGGAGGAGAAGGAATTAAGCGGTTGTTGTTATTCACAGATTAGTCTGAATCCACAAAAATTGTGTCATAGTCATGTCCCACATTTCTGGATCCACATGGAGCCTTTCTGGCTGACAATCAAATCCCAGCAGAACCCTGAAGGGCACAGACAACCCACGGTCCTTTAAGAAGGAAGGTGTTTTCACACACCCTGGGTCCTAACACCAAGATCTGCGTTTTCTACAGCTTCACTTACTCTTCTTGTGTGGAAATTATTTTGAAAATACAGTACATCCAGCACAGAGTTTATACTCTTAAACAGATACACAAGGATCAATTGGTATATTGATCGATTATCCAACAGTATTTTTTTTATCTGTAGTAAACTTAATTTAAGGTGCTTATGTTCTTTTTGATGCAGTCAACAAACACAGCAGAACGACTGCCACCATGGAAGTTCGAAGGACAGTTATCAGAGTATAAATAATAACAACCTGTGTATATTATGATCTGAAACAGACACTGTTCCCGATCAAGATAATGTGGTGATGGTAATTTTATTCAGTGATGTTAGAAGTAAAGTGAATGATTGTATTCTTTTTACTTTGTAAACCGTCTTATTTTAGCTCCAGTTTATATTCCTAAACCACTTTGACCTGGATGATTAATCCAAGCAACAGGCTCCTTGTGTCATCAAGACTGTTTAGATGTCAAAGTTGAGCATTTAAAAACACTATCAACCATTTACAACCACCTCAAATACGGCCTCCAGCAGAGACATAAGGTCCCAAAGCCCTTTTTTCGTGTTTAGTGTTGCTCTACCTAATGTAGCAGACAGACTGTGTTCCCTTCACCGCTGGGCTGTGAGGTCACCTCAGCTGGCAGGTTCGGGGGTCGGCTGCTCCTTGTGCTGCGCGGCAGCTATCAACCGTTCCCGGCCTTTCTGGAGTGTGTATTCACTTGGCCCCAGCTGGATCATCTTCCCGCTGCCCAGACACTCGTCCCCTTTGTAGAGCACGGCAAACTGGGGAAGAAATTACAGGATAGGGGAAAAACAAAAATACTCCTACAGGAAGACAAAGGAATCGTATGTACGTTTTTTTTAGTCTTTTAGTAACTGGTGTAACATTAGCAGTCCTGAGCAATTACACTATGTTCTGTAACACATGTGTGTTAGCTGTTACCTGTCCAGGTGTCAGAGCTCTGACTGCCTGTGAGAGTGAGATCCATACAGAGCCGTCCATGTTCAGAGTTACTGTACAGGGAGCTGGAACACATAAAAAAGAATTCAGAGCCTTTTTTTAACTAAAGAACTAATAAATAGTCCATTACAAGTAAATGTCCTGTGTTGAAAATGTTACTTAAGTATAAGTATGTAAGTATAATAAAAAGAAATGTCCTGAAACTATTCAAAGTAAAAGTTCTCAACGCAGAACAAATAACCCCTGTGACTGTTCTACTATTATGTATCCTAGCACCTGATTATTATTACTCATGCATTAATGCATAACCAGCATTTCACTGTTATAATTGGTTGAGGTGGAGCTAATTTTCAGTTTTATAGGACTGCAACTAATGACCATTTTCCTTATGGATTAATCTGTTTTCTCGATTGATTGCCTGGTTTGGACGTATTCTGAATACGGTGACAAATGAACTAAAATAAGTTCAATGAATTAAACATGGCCCAGAGTGACACGTTCACGTTGCCTGTTTCGTCCAACCAACTGTCTAAATGTCAAAATTATGGAAAAGCAGTAAAAGCTCATATCTGAGAGGCTGGAAATCATGAAATGTTTTTCACATTAAAATAATAGTTTCCATTAATGTTCTAACAGTCGACTAATTGTTTCTGTTCCACTTGTATATACTGTTAAGCAGTTAAATCAACACCAAAGACTCGTAAATTTAAAAGTACAGTATTTCTCTCTGAAAAGTGGAGCAGAGGTATGAAGTGACATGAAAAGAAAACGTAAAACTCACTGAGCGGCATCTGGTGGATGAAGCGGAAGTGACACTCCATCATCTGGGTCCTGGCTAGTTCAGGAGGCGGGTCCACTGTTAGCCAGTGGAAGCGGTCCGTCCGCAACGTGTCACGGAAAAGAGCTGGGTGATTGGTCGCTGGAGCCTGAGGTGTCACACGAGATTTAAGAAAGTAAGGAACAGGAAAGTTTTTGCTAATTTTCAAAAAGGTGTTTAACAGTTGATTCCACCTAAAATGAAAGTTTTTATTTTAATTTTAAAAACATGAAAATCGATGGAAGATATCTGACAATGGTACTGGGGAGATCATAGAGGACATACTGTCAGACTTTCTCACCACAAACACATCTCCTGTTGCAATGTCTTTGTCCACCACATACCAGGCGTTTTTCTGCCCTCCTATCCTCGCCCTCTGGCCCAGCGTCAGAGTGAACCAGCCTGCATGGATGCAAACAGTCAGGGAAACATCAAGAGACAGGACAGGATGTACTATGGCCTGTCTCAAGTCTAACACAAATTTAGAGAATGAACATGAGGATACGGTTGTTAGGACAGCTGACACTAACATATAAGATAGTATGAGCCATTACACTCTGTGGATTTGGTGGAATAAAGACAAACTTAATTTGGGGGAGAAATGTTCACAATTTCAGAATCTCTGAACTCTAAACAATACCTTTGTGTGTTCCCATTACTGTCCCATCCTCAATGGAGACAAAGTTTCCTGGTTTAGGCTCTAGATACTGAAAAAAGAGGGGAAAAAAAGTTTGTCTGTTTATAAATGATGGCTTCTAATAAATGATAACAAACAGAGACCGAAGGCTCTGTTCCAAACCAAAGGAAACACTGAAAAAGGAAACAGAAAAACTAAGAAAACAAGACAAATTGTGATATATGAGATTTTATTTTCTCACCTCTAATATGAAGTTTTCAAAGTGTCTCTCTCCAATGAAGCAAATGCCCATGCTCTGAAAAAACATGAACGAGTCACATGTTGCAATTATTGTTTCAAATGTAAAGTTCACTGTTAGTGTACAGGGTGATATAAAAACATGTCCTATTCATGCTCTCCTGATGAGTGTGTACCTCTTTCTTCTTCAGAACATGGTGAAGCCCAGCTTCAGCAGCAATCTTTTTGACAAACTCCTTGGTGAGTCCAGAAAGCGGGAACATGGTTTGTCGCAAGGCATCCTGAGAGATCTGACTGAGGAAGAAGGTTTGGTCTTTGAAGAGATCTGCTCCTTTGTACATCCTCACCGCTGGCACAGGGAAGACAGAAAACAGATTGTCGACACAGTTAGAGGGTCTTTCCTTAAAGCCGGCGCAGCCAAGATTAAACTGGGAGACGAGAGTCAAAAACTTACGATTTCTGATTTCAAATCGATCTCTGAAGAGCGTGGTAGGCGGAGCTATGTGTGTCTGTTGGAATACATCTTCGTCTTCCTGTGACGTCCTGGCGTAGTGGCCTGTTGCCATGGCATCAGCACCTAAATGAACAGCAACACGACCATAATTAAAAGTCCTACTGAACAAGACTTTTACCCACTTGATGGTAGGAAATCAGTTGTATTCAATCCTTATATTTCAAACTACTGCCTATAGCTTTCCAGTTGAAAGAAATAAATGATAAACAAACAAATAAATAAATAAATGAATAAAGTCAAACAAATGTTAACCAGTGGAGAATCAGTGTATGATCATTGTGGCATCAACATACCCAGAGTGTGGATGGCATACTTGTGGAAATGGTTGAATTTGATGTGCTTGTTGCATAATATATCTGGATTTGGTGTCCTGCCCTTCTCATACTCCTTCAACAGATTACTGAAAATAGAACAAGCCAGATTTGACATTTACAATGACAATAATAACAACAACAATATTAATAATAATAATAATAATAATAATAATGATAAGGTGGTTTCATAATGTGAGCATGACACAAATACCTGAAAACTTCATGCCAGTACTCTTTGACATAGGACACTTGATGGAAAGGGATATCCAGGATCTGACACACCCTGTAGGCGTCCTCGCAGTCCTTCTCTGTCGTACATATCCCTTTCTCATCCAGAGAGTCCCAGTTCTTCATAAACACGCCGGTTACATTGAAGCCTTCACATGAAAGACGAGACAGTACAAACGTGTGACTATGCTAGCACATTTGGCAACAGAAGAAGAACGTGAGCTGCATTTCACAATTCGGGGGAAAAAAATATCAGAGATTCTGACTTTTGTGCTCATTCGTTATCTAACCCCTCAACACTTCAGGTGTGTGTCTGTGTGTTTTTGTCTTTTTTTTTCCCTCACCTCTTCTCTTCAGTAACAACGCAGCCACAGAGCTGTCAACTCCGCCGGACATGGCGCACACGACGTGCCTTACAAACCCCATGTTTTCAAATTAAAGTCTTTAAAATAAATACTTTTTTAACTTACGTATTTAAGTAAAGTTATCTAACTGCACTCCATTGTCACTTACAGGTGCAGCCATGTTTGCGGTCCGTTTCATAATAACG
This sequence comes from Seriola dumerili, assembly GCF_002260705.1. Lineage (NCBI taxonomy): Eukaryota > Metazoa > Chordata > Actinopteri > Carangiformes > Carangidae > Seriola > Seriola dumerili. The sequence goes on from NW_019174393.1 coordinate 13,236,579, forward strand.
TCCGTTTAGAAACACCACTCACACCGGAACCATTACGCTGTCCGGAGCCGTAAATGTTGTAACACTGTAAACATTACGGAGCTGTTACTTTTTTAGAGTAAAAGAAAAATCCAAACAAATAATAAGGTCAGTGGAAATACGCCTAACATACTAGACATATGTTTTTGGTTAATTTCTCATTTGTGAAAAAGTAGTCTTTCTAGTTCAGTGTTCATTAGCTTTTCTTAATAAATCTGGCCTGCTGAGGAATGCGTGGACTGCTCACATGTTTATTATCACACCATTAGAAATCATTAAATTATAGCTAGCTAATTATATACCTTAACCTTTTAGAATATTATTCCTATTTTGTACAGGAAATGAATGAGAAACAGGGCAGCTGTGAAATATTATAATCAATATATAAAAACAATTCAGTACTTGATATTATTAAGATATAGCCTATACATTTATGAAATGCATTTTTTATAATCTGCCTAAGATTGGAGTTACACAATGCAAATATATTCCTGATTTGTGTGCCTCTGACACAGATGGGTGAGATGTCTGCAGATGCTGTCACCCTGGATCTACTGAGAGAAGCCAGGGAGACGGTGAGAAGCAGCCCCCTGGGTGTCATCAACACCCCCATGATTCCCTGGTGCCAGACCACCCTGCCTCTCAACATCAACTGCAACATCCACATCAAACTGGAAAACATGCAGAGAACTGGTTGGAAAAAAACACTTTGATTCAGTTATGAGAATCTCACGCGAAAGTGTCTCACAGTTCTGATTTTTGATTTGATTCTTCTTGTCCACGTTTTTGATTGACAGGGTCCTTTAAGATTAGAGGAGTGGCCAATCAATTTGCCCGAAGAACAAAGGGTGGTCATTTTGTCACCATGTCTGCAGGGAACTATGGGAAGTCTTTTGCGTACGCCTCAAAACACTATGGGTCAAGGGGCAAGGTGGTGATGCCCGAAACTGCTCCAATGTCCAGATCCATCCTCATCCAGGTCAGAGGTCATCTGCTGCCTGACTGAAATACACTCACAGACCTTGACCATCAAGATTAATCACACAGACTCAGATTATTCCTCTTCTACACAAACCTCAAGACAGATAGCAATAACAGGTCAAGGCAGGAACTCAGATATTGCATTTAAAGATGTGTTTTGTCAGCATGTGCAAGGTATAATTTTATATTCCCAAAATCAGATTTCTGCCAAAACATACTACATGCATGGTATCTAAAATTCTAAGTTTCACATATTAGACCTCTTTTTTTTCTGAAACAATCCATACATTTTTTCTTACTACAGGCATTTTTCCAAGACATAAATTAGCATCCCACCTACTTAAAGCACTGTAAATACCATATTTCAAACAGATTGTTTGTCCTTCAGATGTGATTGTAGTGAGTCATGAACAGCACACTTATTCTTGTCCTCAGAGTTTCGGGGTGGAGGTGGAGCGAGTTCCCACCTCCAGTCTGATGAATGTCGTGAACAGCTGCGTTCAGGAGGACAACATGACGTTCCTGCACTCATACGATGACCTGGATCTAATAGCGGGACATGCCAGGTGCACTCATCTACAGGAACACAATCATAACGTGTTCAGAAAGTAAAAGTAGTGATATTTTTAATATAACTGTTTTGATACACTGTGTTGTTATTTATTGTTCCATAGATGTATGATGGAGATGTAAATAACAAGTTTAAAAAGCTCAATTCATCGTGATAAAAAATTACCACTAGTTAAAATGTCGAAGCACAACCTGTGTTGTGTGTCCAGTCTCGGTATGGAGGTGCTGGAGGTCCAATCTGAGCCCGATGTGGTGGTGGTGTGTTGCGGCGGAGGGGGGCTGTTGGCCGGTGTGGCTGCTGCCATCAAACTGTCAGGCTGTGATAAGACCAGGATCTACGGCGTGGAACCAGAGGGAGGTGAAAACTCAACCTACAGCTTTTAGAAGGATCATCTGCAAAAGTGAGTGCAGTCATGGACTATTGCTACTTTGGATTTGTTGTGAGTTTGTGTTTCTGTTTAAACTCAGCCTGCACCATGTACAAAAGCTTCATTGAGAAGAAACCAGTGGGCATGGACACCAAGAGCATCGCCTCAGGTCTTGCACCACCGTTTGCAGGTACTATACCAAACTCTTTCTGTTCATTAGAAGACACTAATTTTCTCTGGGTCACCTCCACACATTGTCCCACATTTGAAGGTGTAATTCACTCCAAATTAATTAAAGTTTCGACTTAGTTATTCACCTCCGTTTGGCCCATAGTTAGCAATAACTTTACTGTACTTTCTTACTTGTACACGACCACTTTTGCAATATCCATTCTCTGGGAAGGAAGTGAGCACAAACTTCTCTAAAACTGATTAAAACAAAAAGGACAGACAACAGAGTGTCACTGAAAACCATATTGAAGTTAATGCTGTTCTTTGGATCTCAGGCAGGTTGCCCTACGAGTTGTGCCAGCGTTACGTGGAGGCGATCGTCCTGGTGAGCGATGAGGAGATCAAGGCGGCGGTATCCGCTCTCTACAGGTCTGGACTCGTGGTGGAGCCGTCGGGCTCTGCTGCCTTCGCTGCCATCATTAACAACAAGATACCCGAGCTGGAGGGGAAGAGCGTTGTGTGCATCCTCAGCGGAGGGAACATCGGAAAAGACGAGCTCGCCAACTTCCCAGACTGAGAGACATCTGGGGAACTACTTTATGTGACTAATTCTGACTAGTTTGTGCCTATGTGTGGCTAGTGGGGAGGAATCAAGGAGTAATTGTAGGAGATATTGAGTTTATGTTGTATCATATTTGTTCTGATGGAGGTGGAGATGAATTATGATCAATCATCTATGATCCATAATTTGAATTTACACAATATGTCAATGGCCAGACTCTTGATAAGCTTTCAAAGTGCCACACACTACAGTAAATCAATATACATTTCCCTCCTATGGAAATGCTGTTTTCTCTAGTGAATAGAACTTTCTCTTTTCATAAAACACCTCAGTCTCATGTTTTGAGTATGCAAATGTTGTTATGATCTGAGCTGAGAATTCAAATGAATTTTAAAAGAAGTAAATTGAAAATAAACATCCAGGTTCAAGCTCTGTGATGCTCTGCCGGTTTTTAAATTTTGAGGTGATTTAGAAGAACAAAGCTGTAGTGAGCACACGCCTGTCAAATCTGCATCCACAAACATTTTAGACAACCAGTACATTTAATATTCTTGTCTTCTTAGGCTGACAGGGTTTGACTGAAACGTGGCTTGACTGTGGCTCTTTCATGTCCATGCTGTGAATGTTGACTTTTTTTTTTTTTTTGGGGGGGGGGGGGGGTCCTCTAGAGACCAAGCTGATATTTGGCCCAGGGCACTTTACATTCATTATTCACGACAGCTGGCATGAGACCAGCTTTACATCACTGTCCACCCTCTGTCAAAAAGATCACAGCATACCTTCAGCTTTCAGAGACCAAAAAAAAACTGTCACTGGAAAGTTTCAAAGGAATGAAAGCTTCAAAAGGAAGAGCTAAATAATGTGCTGTAACTTCCCTAACTACCTCCCAAACCTTTTCCTCCTGTGTCTAAAAATGATGTAGAAAAATTAATTTAGCAAGAATAAAGACAAATTCATAAAAAGACTTTGAAAAATAAGATATTTAGTTAAAGTGGGAGACTTGACACAGATTTCAAGTTGAGTACAAGAAGGACAATATTTGCAAGCTTGGCACTAAAAACCATCTTGACATCTCATATGGGAAAAATGCAACAAAAGTTGAAGAGTTGAACTTATTTCTTGTTGCTACATGACATCCTTGGTGGCCATTCTGCATACAACTGCATCCAGTAGAGTCCCACACTTCTCCTCCTGGGGAGTGATTTTATACAGCTGAAATGGAGACAAAACAGGAAGTAAGGACGGATATGATGTCAGTTATTTAAAAAAAAAAAGAAAAAGGAATGAAACCTTTGAAAACGTATTATTTGCAAACCTGTATCCCAAATGTCCTAATTAATTTACATTTAATAATAACACATGCAGAGAGTCTATATATGTACTTTATCTGTTATATGCAATATATACTGTATATATGTTTTTCATATAAAATTACTGTCTAGTAAAAAAAATACACAGATGCATGTATTAGTTCATATGGTGTGGAATGAGTCACATGAATTAAATCATTGATGGGGAACCTTTTTGATCTTTGCAGAGTCTGACAGCGAGGAAACATCTTCCACTGGAATCTGCCGTCCTTCCACCTTGGCTGTGATGTCTGCCAGAAGCTCTGATTCGTCTTTGTTGTGAACCACAACCACCATTACAGAGTCGTCGCCATCTGAGATCCCAAACCTTTTGAAGGCCTCTGAGATCTGTGTTATGGAAGACATGCAAAATAAACAATTGTGTTTTTCAGGGTTTGTAGTTACATTTGTCCATGGACTGATTACTGGACCGACAGACCATGGACCAGAGCCTCTGTTTGAAGTGACTTAACATTACTGTACTACACAGACAACAATGAAGAGACACAAAATGATTACACAGGGAACAAAAAATGACTACATAGGGAACAAAATAACTACAAATAGACACAAAATGGCCACAAAAACAAATAAAATTAGCTAAAAGAGACACAAAACGACTACAGAGAGACACAAAACACCTACAAAGAGACAAAAGACAACATGTGTGTAGTCAAAAGAGATGCAAAATAATCACAGACAGTCAACAAACAATGTTTGTGCCTGGGTGTCCTGCTTTTGGGGTTTGGAATCTTTAACATGTCTGTACCGAGGGGCATTTTGTCACATAATGCATCCATGCATCTGTCTGAAGCTCTGCTCCAGAGAAAGTTACACATTTATGTATGTTAAGTGCAATAAAAGAATAAGCTTCAATTTCTACAACACTGGGCAAGAGAGTAAGGGTCCAAAGACATAACGAATATTCCTGTCCTTAGATAATAAAGGCTGGTTTTTGCTTTGAACAAAAAGTAAATTATTCAGAAAATAAGTAAACATGAAACATGAAAAGGGGGGTGCTACTGCAAGTAAAGGCGGGACACAGTGCTTCTTGTGACTGCACAGGCATCATAACGAATGTCTAGTTTATGCTACTTACATTATTATTAGGTGACAGGTTGAAGATAATCTCTGAGTACAGACTTCTTGTCTTCATTTTCCCAGATTTCTGTAAGTGAACAGCTTTATTGGCAGCTACCAGCACTTGGAAAGGATTCACCAGCTGTAAATAAAGAAAAAGTCTGATGGTGAATGGAGTGACGTGATCAGACACGGTCGGTGAACGTTTTCTCTTTTGTAGAAATAAATAACTGTGAGCTAATACACATATATAATGATAAACATATGATACACAAGTGTTTAATAAGTCTTACCATTGTAGGGTTGATCAAGGCACCATTTATTTTACCCTCCACGGCACTTTGTCTCAACCCTGCGGCATTTTTGACTTCTTTGAAAAGCATTTGAGTCACTCTGTGATCGGGGAACAGCTCTAGCTCCTGCGTTAGATGCATGCTGAAAAATATGTGACAAAATATGAGAAAATTACAGTTCATAAACGGTTATCACTGCGCTTCACGTGAGGTCTGTACACGGTGGGAACCATAACACTGTGACACAGGACAGGAAGTGTCCTTTATTAGACAAAAAAAAAACACTAAAAGAAGAAAACAACATTTTAAAAGCATTTTCCTTTACAATTTCACTTATGGATGATTATGGTAATGACTATCTGATAAAAGTATCACGCTAAACTATTTAGCGCAACAGAGGAACTAATAGTTGTCGAAGAGTTTTCGTTTCCGATCGTGTTTCCTAGGCGGACCGCCAACTGTCAAAAATAAAAACTCTTCCGTTTACAAATACAGGACAGACTTCAACCAGTCTCCCTCTGAATTGAGGCTGTACAGTGATTTTATTTAGCAAACCTGGTCGTTATGCGGTTTACACAACATTATAACAGCTAGCTTTGGACTGTGTTTACTTTTACATCGGGTTTCGTCGTCAGACATGGAGAAATTTGAAGGCTACATCTTCACTGCTCTCTGCAGCACCAACTTTTTGGTATCCTGCCTGCTGTTCTCCAGAGTCACTCGGGAGCAAAGGGAGCCGTACATGGACGAGATTTTCCACATCCCACAAGCTCAGAAATACTGCCATGGAAAATTCAACGAGGTAAAGTGGCTCTCTGAAGCGAGTCCGTCATTGTTCAGCGGATTAGGGTTAGCTAGCAGCGGAGCTTTTGTTATTCAACATGGGGTGGCAGCTTGCAGAGCTTCTAATCTCCGTGTCGGACATATAGAATGACATTAGCGGGAGTTATGTCCGCCATAAAAAAAATGTAATGTACATGCAGGCTAGCTTTATCAAGCTCAAGGCTGTGGGGAAGAGGAGCTTAAAGGATCATATCGACGTTTTTTCATGTTTAAAGCTCTTTTCCATCACTGATAACCATGTTTTAAAACATAATGTAGCCTCCCCTCCTATCCGTGTCTAGTTTGTTTCAGTGTGGTGTGAAAACATGAAGTCTGCTTCACTTGATTTAGATCATAACACAACAGTGGACATTAGTCTGTCTGTTTTTATTTTAAATTATAAAACCATTTAATTGTAATGCAACTGAAAGTGGAGTCGATGGTGCCCCAGATGAATGCAGCATCTGTCTGAAGGATAGGAAAACACACAATTTATTTATTTACATATTACACCTTTACATAGCCAAGAAATCTAGCTATACAATTTCTTTTTTAATATGGAGCCCTGACCCAAATGACAGTGTAGTGTAGTTCACACATCATATACACACAAGAAAACACAAAATAAATTTACAACCTTCACAGTAAATGTTATGCACAGTAAAATCTAACAAACAGAAATGCAAGATACGCTTTGGCACTGTGTCAGATGTAATGTAAAATGAATACGATGTAAAATAAAATGTTTCTTTAAAAACAGAAAACATGACGTTACAATATCTGCGTTATATAACTAATCTTAAACGGAAACTTCAGTGACTCAGTTATGCAGTTTCATAAAGTTGCAAGAGACAGGTTAAAAAAAATTATCTTCAAAATTGAAGCATCAGAGGCTGAGATATCCTGACTTTTTGTCCCTAGTATGGGTAAAGCTCCAAAAATTGCTGGATCCTACATTTCCCATGATGCAACTCAACATTGTCTGTCATTAAACCCCTCATTGCCTGATAAACACTTATGTTATCTAAATTTCAAACCCTCAGTTTGTAACACAGACCTTCTGTTATGAATTTGTTGTCTCTAAGCTCAATCCAAAATAACCGTGATGTCATCACTATGACATCAGGGTTATTTTCTCAGACCTACAGATCCTACAGAGCTACAAAAGACATTAAACAACTCTTTTTACATGACAAGTAGACTTTAACATGCCCCTTTAACATGCTACTGATCCATGTGCAGTGGGACCCAATGATCACCACTCTCCCGGGCCTTTACCTCATCTCTGTGGGAGTCATCAAACCAGTGGTATGGCTCGCTGACCTGACAGGCGAGGTGGTGTGCTCCACGGCCATGCTGCGCTTCATCAACTTGCTCTTCAACTGTGGCAACCTTTACCTGCTCTATCTGCTCATCTGCAAGCTGCACCTCAGAGAGAAGGTAAGACCAGAGGACAAAAATCATGCATGAGTGATCTTGTTTGTCATTGTCTGGTTTCTGATACCACGTGTCTTCTCTTCCAGACACGAACAACATCACGCCGGGTCCTATCAGCGCTGTCTCTATCCACCTTCCCTGTGCTCTATTTCTTCAATTTCCTCTACTACACCGACGCCGGATCTACTTTTTTTATCCTCTTCACCTACCTCATGACACTCTACGGCTGCCACAAGGCCTCAGCGCTCCTTGGCATTTGCTCTGTGCTTTTCCGCCAGACAAACATTATCTGGGTGGCGTTCTGTGCAGGCACTCTGGTGGCCGCCAAAATGGATGAGGCCTGGAGGGTGGAGCATACCAAAAAGAGGGATGAGAAGTCTCCTCCATCCCAAGTTCCTCTGTCATTCAGCGGAGCAAAGAAAATAATACTTTTCACAGTAGAGTTCCTCACCTCACCTAGTCACGTGAAGGCGGTGCTGCTGGTGGCCTGGCCTTATGCAGTGGTTGGCATTTGTTTCCTGCTGTTTGTGGTGCTGAATGACGGGATCGTGGTGGGTGACAGGACGAGCCACGAGGCTTGCCTCAACTTTCCTCAACTCTTCTACTTCTTCTCATTCACCCTCTTCTTCTCCGTCCCCGTCTCACTTTGTTACCACCGCGCCCTGCGCTTCCTGCAGGCTCTGAAAAAACAGCCCTTGTTCTTCCTCTTCGTCACCGGTGTCTCCTTGCTCCTGGTGTGGAAGTTCACCTTCGTCCACAGGTACCTCCTGGCGGATAACCGCCATTTCCCCTTCTACGTGTGGAAAAAGCTTTTCCAGAGGCACGAGCTGGTGCGCTTCCTCCTCATCCCAGCATACATCTTTGCTGGGTGGAATTTTCTGGACTCCTTCAAGTCGCGCTCGCTCTTCTGGAGTTTGGCTTTCCTGGCGTGCCTCCTGGCTGCCACAGTGCCCCAGAAGCTGCTGGAGTTCAGGTACTTTATTGTTCCCTACCTGATGTACCGCCTGCACATGCCTCTCCCCTCTCTTCCCAGACTCGTTGTGGAGTTTCTCCTCTACACGGCGGTCAACGCTGCCACAATTTACATCTTCATCACTAAGACTTTCCACTGGCCGGACAGCACCGCCACACAGAGGTTCATGTGGTGAAGACAAGAGGCAAGCGAAGTAGTGTCGCTGGTATCAGATATCAGATGGACTCAAACGTCTGTTGGCATCAAAGGACTTTCCCAGTGTTGCTTTACAGAGAAGCACAGCACATGTGACACTTCAAAAGTCAAAGCAAAGCCTCTGTTACATCTGTTACATCTGATTAACAGACACAAACAGCTCATATAGTCATTTCATTTTTGTAGAGTGTAACCAACTGGTGTTTGGTATAAAGTATAGTGATTTCTACAGCTTCTACTCAGAACCAGTATTGCTAGTTTTAACAGTGAAAATGTGTAAAGAAAGACCCTGTAACGCTGAGTCAGATGTCAAGGTTTTTAGGGTTATGATATGATAACGGCTACAAACCTTAAAGAAGTGCTGCCAGTTCACTGTGGATCAGTTTACAATTACATGAAAATGACCAAGAAAATTTCAAAAAAGTATTGATTTTGTAAAAATGATTAAAGTTTTTGGCGTGGACAATACAGTGGTGTAGTCAGTATTGTAACATCATTGGTAATGGTCTGAGTTTACTGTATATACAAGTTGTTTGTACTGTAACAACACTTTGTTGTTGAAATGCTGATTCTTCTCCAGGGTGGAAAAATCTAAGTTGTGACATTTGTTTTGCAGATTTCTGGGAATTAACAAGGTGGGGTGTGGTTTTCTTCTGGCAAACAGTTTTCTACTAAATGTAAATACTGTATGCATCTCTGTGAATCAAGCTTTGAAGAAATAACTGTTGACATGAAATATGTAAATACGATTCAAGAGACCAAAAATGACATAGCCATATATATATATATATACATATATATATATATGTGTATTATTGCAAAGCTTCCAATGTTTTTGTAATGATTGAGGTTTTTTGCTTTTTGCCGGTGAAGAACACGTGACTCACAGAAAACTTTATAATTATAGAACTAAATTGAACATGTGTTTTTCCATTTTTACCTTGATTTGTACTTTGCCAAGCCATAAGACATTGTTCATCTAGGCGTTTGTGTCTTTTGTCTATCATGAAGTTTAATTTTTTATACTTTGTGGTTTAATTGTAATAGATGATGTCATCTCTTGTACGTTTCCCCCCTTTTTGTCCATTTAATTTAAGTTGATCTCAGTCACAACAGGACGTGGTTACAGCTTCAGCTTGAGACTTTCCAGGGTTGAGTTGAGGAAATTCAGTCAAATCTTGATGTGACATCCTGTAATTTATTAAATGTAATTATTTCAGATTTTAATTCGTTATGCAAGTGTTTTTCGTTTGTATCTGAGTCTTGTTTCTGTGTCTGTGTTTGCTCATTTGTCTGTAGCTTATGTTCTGCACTTCCTGTCCATCCAGCTCTTTGCTGTTCCCCTATTGATACAATCTTATGTATATCTTTGAATAAAATGATTCATGCAACATCAAGTCTTACGTTTATATAGCCAGAGAGCCAGACTCAAACACTAGGTGGAGCTATAAGACAGAGCTTCATATTCTCATGAAGAGAACATGTAATTTAACATGAAGATCAGAAATCAAACTGGTTATATATTCCACCCTGTGCCTTTATCCGATGCTTTCACAGCTGACAAACACCCCAAAATTATTGTTTCAACTCTTAACAAACATCAGTGCTTTCAAACCAAATTAAATTAGATGAAAGCAGATGAAGAAGAAACCCATGCAGCCAAATTTAATGAGCAGAATCTATTTTATAGTATGTGATGATCATAATAAAACCTATCGACAGGTTTGTTGCTCATATAATCTATAGTTTTAATCACTTTAGAAGTGAAAGCTCAATTGGGAGACAAAAGAAAACAAGTGGCATGATGATTGCTCTCCTTCTAACACATATCATTACCAAATTCTAATTACAGCAAGCAGTGTGGAGCCGGCTCACAGGAGAGACTTTAATAAAAATCAAACTGGGATGATTATACAAATGTTGATTACACGATTCACACTTTGAGCCTCTGTGAAGGAGCAAACCTACCAAGTGAACCTCTCAACAACATGGACACCATGTACACGGCATATTTGTTGCCGGGTAACTTACAGAGGGTTAGGGTTAGCACCCTGACTGACTGTCTCATGACAGCTAACTGTTAGCATACTGAGAGAGAGTCATTGTCTATGACATTAGCTTATGACTCATAGGCTAGCAACAGCCTCGCCAACAACTTATTGATTGATTTATACACATACAAACCATTCAGTGTTGAATTCAGATGCATGGTGCTTTGTTTGTTTTTATATTGGGTTAGGTATGAGCGGGACAGAACATGTGTCTGTGTAGAAGTACAACGTTAAAATCATTATCTTAATTGTGGCTAGACCCAGGACATTTTAGTAGTGAATGTTGAAAATCAGGACATTTTAGTTTTTACAGATTCAACTTAGGACACCCAGCTTGAAACCAGGGCAAACCTACAAACCGAGACGTCTGCTCACAGTATGGTAGATGGATTTTGTTACCTTGAGACAGAGCGAGGCTAGCTGCTTTCTCCTGTGTCCAGTGTTTATGCCAAGCTTAGCTAACTGGCTGCTGCCTGTAGACCCATATTTAACTGACAGACATTAGACTGGTATCTCATCTGACTCTCCACCAGAAAGCAGATAAACGTATTTCCCTTTGTACTTTACCAGCACAAAGAGAAATATGTGTAAATGTGAATCAGGATTGTCAGTTCAAAACAATTGTTTCACGCTTTCTGACTTGCAGATCATTGCTTGGATTTGATGTGTACAGTTAGAAGGGGCATCTATAACTGATTTGCTCAGATAGAACTGCATTAATTATTATTAATTATATTATTATGTTCTTTCGCTCCTTGACACTGTCTTTGCATATACGTCCACATACACACATGTAAACCGTTTTGCATAACAGCAAATCACCTTTCTGTTTGACATGTCTTTTTTTCCCCAGACTTTAACTTGTGTAAGCACCGGAGGCTCTGAGCATAGAAGCGAAGCCTCAAGAAAGTGCCAAAGGTGAGGACAAGACAGCAGAGAAATACACTGTGATAGATTTGTTTTGTTTTTTGAATTGAATCAGTTTGTTACTTAATCATTCCCCGAGGTTACATAAAAGATGCAAGAGCAGAAAATAATTAGGATGAGAAAGATGGAGTGGGAGGAGATGATAAGGAAGTGGAGGGAGAGAAAAACACAGATTTACAGGTACAGTATGAACAGCAAGAACCTCATTACAAAAGAGGTGACTGTAATTATAACAGTTGCAGTTCGGGTTAAAATAAAGTTAAAACTTTTGCCTTGCTTCACTATTATGTAAGCACACATACAGTTTTACAGTCTTGAGTTCTCTATTTTACAGTGGAAGTGTTTGTGTGCAAGTTACAGTACTTGTATGAAATGTTGCTTTGTGTGGACGCAGTCAACTTTCTACTTTATGTATTTTGAGTTGTTTTTTTTTTCTCCACCAAACAATTATTTACAAACTTCTGAATATCAATATGGACGACTTTGATTAAAATCCCCGTAGCTGTTTACCATGCCAAAGCTGACAGTGTGGCGTACAGTGTGAATTAAACCTGAAGCCGTCTGCTAACTGTGCATAGCTCAGTTAGCTTTGGCAGTGTTTTGTAACAACTGATCTCCCACTTACCTGATTAATTAAAGTGCTTGGCAGCCTGACAAGATCACACAAGTGTAAAAAATAATCAACATTGGAGGTGATGCAAGGCTTATAAGAACAGGGCCATTTTAAAATGAAAAAAGTAAGAGGTGCTGCAGCTGAACGTGCACGATTGTTAGTCAGCAGTTTGTAGATAGGTTTCACTTCGGTGCACAACCCACTGCATCCTAAGAAAATACATGCAAATTGACAAATTTATTAACACATGCGCTGCAAATACTCACAAAACAAGCAAAGCTGAAAATTATCGTCTGTGCTACTTGCAGCAGGTTTTTCTGTTTGCTTGTGTTGTGAGTATTAGCAGCAGGTGTGTTGTCAAATCGATGAAGTTGATCGATGTCAATCAATCAATATTTTCTGGATTTGTCTATTTGCGTTTCTGAAATTGCTACATGCTTCTTGCTGCAAGTAGCACAGATGGCAACATTGTCGTCTGTGCTACTTGCAGCGCTTTTCTGTATTTACTTGTGTTGTGAGTATTAGCAGCACATTTTTCTGCTTGGTTGTGTTGTGAGTGCGTTGAGCTCTCAGGGCCACCGTAGTTAATTTTCTTGGCGTTTTCGCGTTTTCGCTTAGCTATTCACATAGTTGGCACTGAAATAAAAACTCCTACAAATTGAACATCAAATGCATCAGGACGAAACTTCCTCTGTGAAGATGTAATTGATGTATGTAAAAGGTCATCCAATACATCAGAAATGTGTGCACTGCAGCTCTGTGGGAACAAATCTGTGTATTACTGATGTGTCTTCTCCAATTTCGCAATTTATTGGAACTGCTGGCTGGAGAAGCACCACGCTGCCTCTAACTCTCATTGACATTATTTCAAAAGGCAAGGCGCATGCCATTCCTAATCATTATTATCACCCCTACAGTGGGTGGTTACAACACAGACCTTTTCATTTTCTACTCTGCCTGCTCTGCTGGGTGCGCGGGGGTCCTGTGAGTTAGAGCCTGGGATAAACGTTTCTCTTTTGTAAGAAGTCATGATTGTCTCAGGGTTTCTTTACGGTATTATTTCTCTGGCGAGCCCAGTCCTTTGAAGTTTAACAAAGCTCTTTAAATCCACCATCAGCTGATAATGATTGTCGCACTCGCTGCAAATATCCAATTTTGACAAACAAGCAAAATAATGTGTCATTGTGAAGCATTGTCTAACCCTACAACTTGTAAAAGAGACAATGAAAACATTATTTTTGTTTTTTGCCTCTTAATACCTCATGGTGAAGAGCTTTACCAGGGTATGTTTGAACCTGTATTAGAATCTGGGCTCACTTAAACCTGAATTAATTGATTTTTTTTGCCACTTATTTATTTATTTGTTTTCTTTCAATGAGTCAATACATGTTAATGAACATCAGTACAAAATACACAATGTAAACATGCCGGATTGTCAGAAAAATGCTAATTTACATCCATAGTGTCTAGGCAGGAAACATAAACTACAAATACAAATACATAAAATAAGAAAGGACAAATATTGGCCTTTTTGGTCTTCTCTGGCTTTTACCTTTGGTCTGATTCTTTAGCTGTTTTTGAATTGTTGTCTGAAATGTGAGTGTGTGACAACCATGTAATCCACATTTCATACTTATATCTTGTCTCTTTGCATGAAAAATAGATTGATTGCCTTACTAAGAAAATCTACCAGCTAATGCCAATTGTGCTTGACAAGGCTGTTTTATGAGGGAAAAAATAATCAGCTTAAATGGGATATTATTCATTTTTGGAATTGCCTTTTTTATGGTGTGTGTTCGGAGGTCACCCAAGTGTACCAATTACAACTTCAGCTTGACTGAATGTTGCCTAATTTATTTGCACATTATATTAATCAACTCCCTCTCCTCGTCCAAGAAGAGCAGTAAAAGTGTGTGTGTGTGAGCGAGTGTATGAGAGAGTGTGTGGAGTCAGCAGAGCAGTAGAGATGTCGTCGCTGTCAGATGATCCTTTAACTCCTGCGACACTCTCGACCCTGTCACTGTACATCAGTCAGCTTCCTACACACACACACACACACACACACACACACACACACACACACACACACACACACACGTCCACGCACATACATGTATTCACATTTGCATGTAAGTCACGCTCTTCACACCCTTCATCTGTGGCTGCTGACCACAAACACTGCAGAGAAAGGTCTACTAACTGTATCTATCAGAAATACACCAGTTCTTTCTCTCACTCTCTCTCACACACAGACACAGACACAGACACAGACACACACACACACACACACACACACACACACACACACAGAATAACTAGCAAGGCAATGAGACTCCCAGCACCCCATGCATCTGCCTCCTGTCTCACTGCATAATGCATCGCTAGCCGAGGCGGAAACACAGTCTCACACACGCACGCTTACACACGGTTATAGCCACGCAGAAACACTTTGCTGTGATGCATAATATATCAAGCCAGGTTAGGGAGAACAAGTGGCCTCATACTGTATGTACCGCTAATTGAGACAAAGGCAAGGTTTCTACTGTGTCTGTGAAAATGTGTGACTAAACACAGCAAGTACAATAAAAAACATTCGTCAGCTGAGGGGCCAAGCTGGCGTTTTATCTCACTTAGCCCTGTTAGTGTTGTTGTTTGTGGACTGTAATGAAGAAGCACGGCTGTGTTGTAGCTTGTTCTGGGTGTTTAATTTGATTCACTTCGAATAAGCAGGAAGAGCACCGACACATTTTTTTTTTTTATCCTCTCTCTTGTGCTACCTACTTTCTTTTTCACCCCCATGATCTGGAGGGCGGCCGTGAACATGAGATACTAAACTTTGTCTTCCCTGATCACAACTAATCTATCTCAGTCTGTAATTATGATTCAAAAACAAATTATCGATTGTATTTTGAGAGTAAATTGTTTCCTTGAGATAATGACTTAATTAGGCAGCAGCGACTGTGGTTTGCAGTTTGTGCTCGGCGGCTCACACCTTCAAAGTAAACACAGAGCAGGGACTCGAAGAAACAGATGGGGAGGCAGAGGACACCGTATGTTACCTCGACACTCAGCTTGTTTTCATGGAGCCATCCCGGGTGTTGTGGGTGTAGCAGTGATATTATACTCCCTGAAACATATTGTTTGATGTTTGAACATCATGAAACAATAGGGAAGACAAGAGCACCTGTCAAAACACAGAGACGTGTTTACAAGTCGCAGAAATGCATTTTAAAAGGGATATTCCACCAATTTTACGCATGCAGCTTTTAAGTCTGATAGGATGACTCTGATGATGTCATCAGGGTTACCTCAGCTTGGGCTTGGTAAATACAAATTTTTAATGGAACTAAAAGTACCGCCTAGCGGTTGTACGCCTCCGCCAAGCAGCCAAGTTGCAGGAAATATGGTCACAATCTGCCCTCCCCGAGTTACAGCATTGGATAATGGCCAGAGGTGTTCCTGCAGAACATTATGATGTCACAGTGAAGTTGACCTTTGACCGTTTGGATACGAAATGTCACTTTATATTATCCTTAGAGAAATTTGAGTTAAATTGTAATTAATGTATGAATCTGTGAGTTATGCCAAAACTGTGTTTTGTGAGGTCACAGTGACCTTGACCTTTGACCTTTGACATTTGACCACCAAAATCTTACAGTTCATCCTTGAGTCCAAATGAATGTTTGTGCCAAATGTGAAGAAATTCCCTCAAGGCGTTACATTCACGAGAATGGGGCAGACGGATAACCCGAAAACTGTCGCCAGCGTGGAGGCATAAACATCTGCATGACAGTCTATGGGGTCATGGGTATTTTATGAAGCAAAGAGGGTCTAATCAAAGTCTCTTTTGGGATGCATTATGGGAAATGTAGGTTCCAGTTTTGACCCATGCTGCGAACTAAAAGTCAGGATGTCTGGGGGGCTGATGCATCTTGTTTGACCATGAAGATAAAAGTTGAGGTAGAGTTTGATAAAATAACACAATGTAAAGGGAAAGTGAAGCAGGACCATTAGAGCTGCATTGCCTTTTACAAAAATAGAAATCTCATTTAGACATTACATATGCTGCAAGAAAAATATGTTATAACACAAATTCTCTTTAAAACTTACATAACACAATCCGAGCACATGAACCTGAACACACCAGCTATGTGCCGTCTCTTAGCACCTTTAAAAAAACAATTACAACCCGTGAAGAAAAGGATCTATTTTTATCAGAATGGTGGGAGTTCAGTGGGCAGAGTGGCCAAAACATATGTTTTGTTTTATTCCCTGCGCACAGTAATTACGAAACCTGCCTACGTTCATATCACATGCTGTCTGTAAAAGTTTGATGGCGTTGTGAGGGGCGTGTGTGAGGGGATTTGGTAGTTTTCAGAGGTGTCCTGATGCCACCTTCAGGCTGAGAAGATGCAACTCTGCACTCAGTGTTACACCAACTACCTGAACTTCTGTCTTTCTTTCTTTCTTTTTAATTTCTGGGGAATATTCAAATGAGATCCAACTTTAGCTGCGTCTCCGTGGCAGGTTGCTAAGCTACAGACAGTGTCAGGAAGTGACAAGCGAACATAATTACGACCCTGGTTGACAGACATCGACCACAGTGTTCATTAGACTTACTCAAGCATTAAGACATCAAGTCTTTTTAAAGG
This sequence comes from Seriola dumerili, assembly GCF_002260705.1. Classification (NCBI taxonomy): domain Eukaryota; kingdom Metazoa; phylum Chordata; class Actinopteri; order Carangiformes; family Carangidae; genus Seriola; species Seriola dumerili. Next base: position 13,253,641 of record NW_019174393.1, read on the forward strand.
ACCAAAACCTCACACGACCTTTTGTATTGACTAATTACCACATAATCAATGGTGAATAAGTATTTAAACAATTAAGGAGAAAAGGGAATCACTTCTCATTTCTCTACAGTATGGATGGTATGATGTAACAGCTGAGTTTTTTGCTTCTGTCTGAATATTTTCTTGCGTTTTCTTAGGCATCACAACATGAAAACACATTCAGATTTAATATCACAACTAACTGATGCACAAACAAAATAAATGAATAATTAAATTTGTCCTCCCTGCTGCTCATTTTCTCAGGTGTATCCTGCTTTGAATTTGCGACCTTGATGCTTTGCTCTATTGCTGCTAATGAGCATGGTTGCTCCTCTGTGGTGTGTGTGTGTGTGTGTGTGCGTAGTATGTTGTTTTTTTCTGCACAGCATTAGGACACACTCTCTCTCTCTCTCTCTCTCTCTCTGCTGGCGTTGCATTAGATGCTGACTGACAGTGATATTAGCACCTTTCCCTCACTGCCTTTCTTCGCCCCTCAATCAATCCATCCATCTCCTCGCTTGGCCTCAAGGGACGCTGGGAAAATAAAGCTATTTATAGCAACCTGAGGCGTGCATGAGACTCTCCCGTTTGAGCAGAAGAAAGAGAAAAATACCCAGTGCATACACTGTACAGCTAAATTGTTCATGTGACTCTCCGCTCTATTATAAATCTTACAAATGATACATTTATCTGATGACTATCTGTTAGCAGCAGCACGGGGTGCTGTTGCTATTGGTCCATTTTAAAGGCACAGTATGCAATGTTTTGACAAAATAAAGATGGAGTTTACCTCATACAACACCTGTACTCTCTACACTTGGCTTTTTTTTAGCACTCTTTGGTTTAAAGCGTACAGCAAAGAGTTTATTCCAGCTGTTACAGGTCAAGCTAGTGGCCACAAGAAATGCAGTATAACGTTATTTGATAGCGATATTTCTGTTGGAACGTAAAATTAAAACTAAACTTCATCACATAAAAAGCTGTTTTTAATTTTCAAATTGATTTAATTTGCCAACAGTAAATGGGCCGGACAGCTACAGCAATAGAACAGGTTCATTTTCAATAAAAACGATAAAAAAACATTAAAAAACACAGTTTTCTGCCAAAGTTACAAAGTTAGAACGGTTTGTTATTTGACAGATTTCTGTTTACTGTTTTCCTCTGTGAACTTCTCACTGGTTTGACGTGGCTCGTGATCTGCTGGACAAAGGTGATGACATAGATCAGGATGCCACTACATTTAACAGCTGGCAGGTTGTTGTTTTTTAAATGTAGAACTAACACCTGTAGATGTAATAGATGTTTTGTTTTTTTTTAACATTGCTTGTTGTTGAAATTTTGTCATGAAGTTTTGATGTTGTAGAGAAACATCAAGATTTGATTTTCAGGGGCTTCAACAAGTTAAAGATAAATACTAATCAATAATAATTCTCTCCAATTGTCAAAATGTGTTTTCCTTTAAAAATGTGAGGATTTACAGTTTTCATCCGGTGAAGACGGCTCACACCTGTCTCATGTTTCACTCACATCCCTGTGACGGGAAGCTTCTTTTTACACCTCCAGCTGCATTTGTTTTTCCTCTCTCTACATGGTTGTGTATGTTGGACTATGAGCTCTGTCAAACCCAGCTGAGCGCAGACCAGAACACATCCAGCAAAGACACTGAGGACTCATAAAGCTGCCACACAGCGTCTAAATAAGCCGTTATTTGACCTTGTAAAAAAAAAAGAAAAGAAAAAAGGAAGGCTCGGCACAATTTGCATTCTCATGTCTCAACCCACGTCAAGGAAGGAGTAAGCTTAAAAAAAAAGAGGAAAGAAACTAAAAAAACAAAATGAAAACATGCATGAACGGCTGAAATATGTGCTGTTGGGATGTTGAAAGGTGCAGACAAACCAGGGACTCTGTGACTGTCCTCACCTTAAGGAGAGTAGCATGTGATCCGTCCAGGTGAGGTGAATTTCCCATGACGATCTCTGATGTCATCCTGACTCCTGCAAGGAAAGAGTTTGGAGGAAAGCCTTTCCACAGTACCACCCTGCATGAAATATTAAGTCGAAATAATTATCTGCATGTCCCACACCAAACCATAGTGTTCAGCTATTACCTGTTTGTTGAGATTTTAATCTGACTATCTTTTAAGATAGTTTTTTAAAGTAAATAAAAAAAATAAAAAACAGTAAAGACTGAATACTGCATTTTCTTGGTCAGAGAAACTGTATGCTACTATGAGTTATCACAGTTTGAGAACCATCTTTAATATTAAGGAAGTTCTAGTTTTCCACGTGCAGAGCAAATCTGTACTTTTTTCAAAACTTTTCCAAGGACAGTCCAAAGTAAGATGGAAATAATGATCCCTGCTGGTCTTTTCACAAATATTTGAAGTGTGATAGCTTGATGAATGAGGAACATTTACACCAAGACACAGAGAATCCTTTATTCCATTAGTCACAAAGACATTAGAAACACAGACTCTCTCCATCATCCTCTGTCTCACGGAATTGATCCCTGTCATTAAATAAATTTTAAAAGAATGTTGCTGAAAAACTAAATCCTTCCTTCATAGCTGTCACGTTTGTACATATAGCTGAACAAACTTCCTTTGAGCTCAAATTTCACTTCACTTCAGGCAGCCAGTTCAAAATTTCCGGTTGGATTATTTTTTTTAGCCAAATGTGAGGACGACTGAGGGAATTTGTTTTGCAAATATATGCAAATATGGATGTGTAATAAGGTAAATTCATCAGGCAATTGTGTCCACTCTCTAAATTTATATGAGTGTGTTTACGAAGGGGGGGGGGGGGGGGGGGGGGGGGGTAGATGGGCCAACACCTGACATCCATCTCACACACAGGAGAGGGATGATGGTGATTGATTGGACAGCAAGACGCCGCGTGCATACGTGATTACAGCTTTCCATGTCACCATCAGCCAAATTTATTATAAACACGACGTTGACATATTTACTGTGGATGTTTCTTTGACAAGTCCACGCTGACAATCTGTCAATTACACATTTAAATCATCCACCTACATTAGACCCTCACTGTAAACATAATCCACGCCTCGTGTTGATTGACTTGATGGACTTTAACTTCACATATTCACTATTTTGTGACATCTGCCTAAATTTGGGATTTCATATATTTCCCATAATACCTACAAATAGCAATATTGATGACAGTGATTCTCTAGATTTCATAGCAGCCTTATAAATCACGTCTATAATGAATGTTTTTTTTTAAACTCTTTTTTAATGTGCAGTAAGTAATTAAAAGGCTATTGTTACTGTAAGTCTGATTGTCACATTGACACTTAATAGTAATAATTGGCAATACAGCCAGATATCGACGCTCCGTCCTCCTCAGCATAACACGCTGTTCACCAGTGACAGACTCGATGGTGACAGCTAGTCATCACACCACACGAGACGCATCATCACGTGTTTGTTATCAAGCCACAAACACGTGAGGAGTGAGCGGGCGGTGCGCTAATTGCATACACGAGGCGGGCGAAGGCTAATGAAGTTACCATGTAAACAGCAGCTCATATAAGGATGGTGGTTAGTGAGCGAAGGTGTTTACGGAGAGTTGGAGGCAGACTGATGAAGTTTGACGGGAAAGTTTGTTACCGGAGAGGGTAAACTTATTCACATTTCTACTTCACTTTAAGTTTCCCAAATTCCATGGAAATAAAACATTACTTGAGTCATTAAAAACCTGCTTGTGCGGAAAGTTTCATCCACCGAATTAAGCTTTAACTGTACTGACAAAAACAAGTTGAACTGTGACTTTTGAAAATCAGGTATCTCAGCACCTGCCACAGTACTTGCTGAGTTACTGAGTGTTGATGAAGAACACCATCAACCCCCAGCAGATTCTACAAATTTGGGTTTTTTTGTTTTTTTTGTGTGTGTGTGTATGTTTGTGTGTAATTGCCTCTTTCAACAGGCGCCAAATAACTGAGAAACAAATATTTTATTTTTTAGGAAAGAGTTGCCACCTCAGCAGGCAGATGACAGATTGGGTCTCGCACCAGGAGTGGGTGGTAAATCAGAGTGATACACAGAAACAGAAACATGTGCCAGTTTCAACACCTCTGATATTGCTAAATGTTACAGGGTTCCTGTTTTGCAGTTGCATTCACTGCCTTGCTCAAGGATAGTGTTCCTGTGTCCAGAGGAAAGGGAGAAGAGAAGAGAAAAAAAAAAAACACTGGAGCAAAATGTCCAGCAAATGTGTTTAATATGAATATTTATTTAAAAATCCATAGTTCGATACAGAAATAGTCATCTATTATATGTATTATCAGACAATCAGTACTTCAGTCATGCTTTCTCTGATTAATCACGGTTTCAAAAAAGTACAAGATCATTTTTTTTCCTATAATTGAACCTGTGCAAAGAAAATACACTAGAAAGCAATAGAAACACTGACACAAAATAGATAACGATTAATTCTTTTAAACAATTCATTTTTCTGAAGAAGGCATCGCACAATTCCAAGAAAATCAGTGAAAGATTTAAGGCCATTTTGTACAGTTAATTTTCATATAGATTTCTATATTTCAAAACACTCAGTTTTTAACAAAAGGAACTGGTGCATCCTTTGTAAAACTGTACATGCAAACATAGTGCACGTTGTTAAGAAGATATGACAAGCATACAATATATTATTTGGATAGCTTTAGTAAACAAAGATCTTATGTGGAACACCTCACATGGTCTATTAAAACTTTCTTATAAAGGTGCCTCACAGGCACACACACACACAAAGTATACTTGTATCAAACACATGCGCGCACACACACACACAAACAAACAAACACACACACAGACACACACACACACACACTCACAGCTTCATGGGGCTTGGCAAAGTTAGTGAACTGTTGCACTATGATTAAAAACAAAAAGTATATTTAAAAATAAAACATATATATAAATGTGTATTTTTGTCCACCGCAAACATCATACACCTACTACTGTAGCATTAATTGTGTGTTTGTATGGAGGCAAAGAAAAGCCAAAATAATTTAAATTTTATAAGCAACTGAATACATGTTGAAAATTAATATCCCTGACTTCACTGCACTGAAATATTTTACTTGGACACAAATTTATCAAAATTGAATTCCTTTCTAATTTTGAAATTTCAACAATGTTCAACAATATTTTTTGGGTTCAAAAGTTTAAATAGAAAATTAAACTGTTTGGGATTTTCAATCATTTATCTGAAGTCTTTCTAGGATCACAGACTGACCGATCATCACCTGATTGATTCCATTCAGGCTGATTCTTCACTGATTACCTCTGGTAACCGTTTGTTTACATTTTTCATCTTTGAATTTTGCAATTTGGATTTCTCAAATCCAATTTTAGCAACTTGATTTTTTGACTTAAATTTCTCGAACAAAACAGAATTGAAGCAACCTGAATGTACTTATTCGAATAGCCCTAAAAACCCTAAAAATAAACAAACTTGAAACTAAAAGGGAGAATCCAAGCCACATAAATTTAGACTGATGGAAAATATTTAATTTCAGTATATAAATTCAGTAGAATTTAAATTTCAAATTTGAGTTTTTCGTCATGATTTAATTTTCCAGGTATTCAGTATTTATTCAAGTACTTATGGCTTTTTTTCTTGCTCCCATACTGGGTCCTGTCCTGGTCGACAAGCCTTGTTGAGGAATTCTGTGAAATGAGCATGTAGTAGTACAAGATGCATTTTCCTACCCTGAAAGGATTTGCTGAAGAACACGTAGCTAGGATCAGGAGGTAGTTTGCCGTTCAAATAGCATGACCAGGCCATCCTGTCGGCTGTTTGTATGTCCTGGGTTTGAATCCAATTGACAAGAGAAAACGTGTCAAGAAAACAAAAGCTTGGAGCAATGTGAAAGGTGAGTAAATTTACTGGGTAGCTTCTGTTAGATAATGTTAGGAAACTTTAGATAAGATATTGCTGTGTAACTGACATTACTTAGTCAGTTTGATAATCAATGCCTGGGGCAACAAAAATAAAACCTAAGTAGTACTAAACTATAGTTATGCTGCTGCAAAAGGTCTGGCTTTTATCTTAATAATTTGGGATTCATGTTAAATTGTGAACAGGGAATAATATCAAAAACTTAGCTAGCTCCAAGCGGGTAGTCCCACCTCCCCAAAAATTCCCTCTCTGCCCGTCCAATCAGCAACAGCTATGATAAAGCCGACTCTGACCCCTGCCGTGTAGCATCTCTGACCGTTGGGAGGACGAGAGTTTTACAGTATATCTGCTGAGGCAGTAATGAGCTCCTTATTTTGACCTGCAGGGGCTAATGATGTGTCCACCTACGCTATGAACGCAGCGGGTAGCTACGAGAGTGTGACTGCAATCACATCAAAAAACACACACAAACACACACACACACACACACACACACACTCATACAGTTCACCCCGCCGTATCAGCACTCTGCTACAGTAGCAATACAAGGGGAGACTGTGAGTAAAGAAAGACAAACGTGGGAATGTCAAGCAACTAGACAAGGCAGCAATGTAAGATGTGTATAAAAAAAAAAAAAAGTGTCACTTTGCATGGTGAGAGTCTTTTTTTCTTGTGTTAATGTAGCGATACGACTTTGAGCCACAAGCAAACTTTTCATTTCATAAGAAACATGAGTCTGAGAATGATGTAATCCAAATGCACCCTCTTAACATCTCTTCACAAAAGAAGATGGAGATGAAAAGGAGGAGGCAGGTTTAAGATCCACAGACTGTATATACTATTTTTGTGCCACATTGTTCAATGGAAAAACTGATATATGTAGTATATGACTGGTTGAGTCATAGTGAGTCATACTGTGATTGATAAATCTCGAGGATAAAAACCAACAGCACGGGTGCATCTATGACTGCAGGACAGGGAATGGATGCATGTGATGCAAGAAAGAAACTTTGTTGGATACGCGAAAAAATCTGGGTAATCTCATCAGCAACGTCTGAAAAATGAGCCAAAACTGCTCAGCATGTTGAGACCTTAGTGCAGGTAAGAGTGATGTCATCAAAAAGACATCAGAGTTGGTGGTTGGTCATGAGCTTTACAATAATTCATACAAAATAAAAAACAGCATAACATTAAATGGAATCTACTTATATTAAGATTTGAATAGTGACTGTATTTATTTGGAGACAAAAATTATTAGGTAATAATATATATGGTTATATACTGTATATATAATGTGTAATTTATTTATTTTTCAATAAATGTATTAATTTAGATTATTCATGTAATACTTTGTATCAGACTCAATAATACTATAGTAATATATACTATAATATATAGTAATTCAATAATGATAGCACTAAATCTGTTCATGTACTCATAGCTGATTAATGACACATGCACAGTGTCTGCTGAGTCGTCACTTCAGATACTGTCTGGTTTGACTTGGTAATTAAATGTGTAAAAATGGAGAATCACATCTGCAAACATCTGGTTCACTATAAAAAATGCCTGTCAAAATAAGTTTTGGTATGATGAAGCAAACCATTGTAAGCGTTGATACAACAAACATACTGTAAGCTTATGTAATAACCCTTCACATGTTTTTTTGGTGCTGCAATGTATAATTCACTTCCTGTCCAATAAATGTGAAAATGTTCCTGTATTCCCACTTTTTTTTTTTTTAAAGACTTTTTTTAAACATTCCACCTCGTTGTTTTAAAGAAATAGTTGTTTCATACAAACACACTCATATCATTCACAGTATCACTTTCACTACAGCACAAATCCTCTCATTCGTCACTAGAAACGATCATTCGATGTTAAACTGGAAACTTGTCTGATGTTGTCGGCGACTGACAGGAACCACAAAAATCATCCTCTTACATATGATTGGCACATAAAAATACACATCATAAAAACAAACATATAAAAAGCTATATCAAAGGTGCAATTAAAAACTACACAATTAAAGAAAAGAAAATGGAACAAAACAAACAAACAAAAAAAAAAGCAAACCTAGGGAAAGTGTGTTTTTCTCTGCATTTTTGACCACTGGGCTCTTTTTGCTCAAACAGGTTTCTGTTTGAGAGCAGCTGCTGTCATTTTAAACATGGGGCAGGGATATGGGTGTTTGACGACACAATGAGACGAAACCCCTGGGCACGTGGGCATCCTATTGCCAAGGCAGTTTGGAGGACAGAGACAGAGACAGAGAGAGAGAGAGAGACAGATAGAGTAGCTATGTTCCCATTCAAAAGGCAATAAATGCTACGCAGAAGTCACGTGATTTGAATCTTCATTATTTTGATTTTAACAAACAAACTGGCTTTTGTCATGTTAAACTGGTGCTAATGATGCCATATTCCATCATTTCCTCTAAAGGCACAACTAATAAATAATGATCATAATGCACACACTGGCTTTTGAAGACAACAGATTCCTCATACAGAGGTTGACATATTTTACATTTCAGAAGCCAAATTATTAAACCTTTAACTGTTATGCAGCCGATCCAGTCATGTGAAATAAAAATAGGTTGTAGTTGCATAAAAAGCATCAACATGTTGTATTTTTTTTCCCCCCATTCTTCTTCTCTAGTAAAACTTGCAAAAAAGTAAAACATGAAATAAATAGTTGGATGGAAACACAGCTAGTAAAAGTGACAGAGGCATAAAAGAAAGAAAGAGAGAGAGTCGGATAGACAGGAGGAGGGGCTGTAACAGAGAGACAGGTCGACAGACTTCTCAGGCCTGAGAGCAGTGCAGACAGACAGACAGAGAGACAGACAGGGTGAAGTGACAAATGGACAAACAGACAGACACACTCACCCTCCCCCGACAGGCAGACAGATGGACAGATGGGTAGAAGAGGTAGTGCAGGGCCACTAAATGCATGCACTTGACTGAGGCTACACTCATGCAAAAGGTTAATACAAACACTAGAGTACAGTACGGTATGGTACAGCACGGTACGGTACGGTACGGTACAGAAGGGCTACCAGGACCTGCACTGCTGCTACCTGACACAACTGCCAGGGGAGAGAGAGAGAGAGAGAGAGAGAGAGAGAATTACATTAGAGTATTACAAGCTTCATATTGAAACTATGTGTATATAAAAGTATCAACAGTAAAAATCCTTGTTAGCATTTACTGTAAACAATGAGTGAGTTGGAGAGAGAGAGAGAGAGAGATAGAGAGAGAGAGAGAGAGAGAGAAAAGAAGTTATACATGTCCAGTTATTTACAGGAGAAGTTAGTGTTCATTTAAGATCAAGTGATTCCTTTGTTTTGTCTGGAGACATTCTCTTTACAACGTCTCTAGGTTAGTTTCCTCCTCCCTCCCTTCCTTCATCAGGTGGATCAGACAGATGAGATCATTCCCAGCTTCAATCCAGACTCTCTCCAAAGCCTGTCCAGGTTTTCCAGGCAACAACAACAACAAAAAATCCAGACAGCAACAGGAATGCTTGACAGTGGAAGTAAACAGACTCTCATTGGCTTTTCCTGCCCTCGAAAAGCGACACTCTCTTGGCCCGACATGCAGCTTCCTGAACACAAGAAAGACCACCGTGATCCACGACGACAAGGCATGGAGAGCGGCTTTAAGGAAATGGAAGTATATCGCGCGTTAAGTCAGTGAAGTTGACCCCTTACTCCTAAAACCTTTCTCCGCATCGCTCCTCATATCATGGTTTGGATAGGTTGGCTTGGCGGCGTGTAGGGTGGCGGTGCCGGCGACGGCTTGATCCCACGGGTCCTCATGTAGGAGAGGAACTGGTCGGGGATCTCGGCCAAGACGTCTTTGGCGAGCCGGGCCATGCTCAGGATGTGGTTCCCCGTCCGGTCGATGTAGTCTCTGAATGGGACGAACTAATAGAGAGGAGAGGAAAGAAAGACGAGTTTAAGTTTAAGACATTTTGAAAAGAAGAGATGGGAGACACAAGTTGAGGAAACAGACTTAGGACAGAAGGCAACTCTTTGTGTTTATCAGTTCTAATGTAATCTCCAAGTTTTAGCGTGTCTGTCCAACTAGCTTACTTCCTACGTCTCAAACTGAGCTTTACATTCAAGGTCAGGGAACACATCGTTACTATGTTTTGTGAGGTAACAGGATGCATTTAACCCTATTCACAACCAGCACAGGACAGAAGCTGGTCCTGGTAGATCAGTGTTGCACTACTGTGTCAAAATGTGAGCTAATGTTAGCGGCTCTGTTCTGGATTGAAGTTTCCACTCCAGCAAACTCATTACCTTGTCCGACTAACCTCACCCTCAAAGCCTATTCCCCTGTAACGTTTGGGCGAAACATACCCCAGCGGCAACCTCCGAGGCTGACATCTTTGCAGCCTGGTATCTACGGCTGATTTCCTCCTTCACGACAACTGTACGGGGGGTGAATTTTTATACAACTCACCCGTTTACATTTTATCAAGCCTTAAAGTTCTGCATAATTGAGGGCGTGGCCCTACGCTTTGTATTAGCTGGGAGTTTGGCGGAGTCAGGTGCTGGAAAGGTGGCGCCGACGGAACAGCTGATTCTGAGCTTCAAAACCGCTTTTCAGAAACCAACGGGTGACGTCAGGGGAGGCTACGTCCATCTTTATTTACAGTCTATGAACATACCATTTGAAAATACGAACAATGATGCGGATCTAACTGTTTGCCCAAGTACATAAGCAGCAAAGGGGTTAAAGAACAGTCTTGTAATCTTATGATACTGGGGCTAACTAACTTCACTCTGCTACACTAGAACCATGTTCTTTCTCTAATTTCATGTTTTCTACTTACTTCAGCAGATGAGGATGACGACTTTCTAGCTTTAGCCTCAGTCTTTTACCACAATCTCATGTACTTTGCCATCAAGAGAATACTTCTGACCCCTTTTTACAGAGCTCCGCTTTTAAAATGAGTCAGGTGGAAACATGAGGACCCATTGTTTCAAAAATAACTACAAATTTGGAGTGGTAAATCCGCCACCATTATCCCTGTAAAATTGTACCACACCAGATTGGAAACCTTTACGGGTGCAGCAACAGTGACTAAGGGTGGAGGCGATTAGGGGACGGTCAGATGAGAGGAGTAGCAACGAAGGGAGAGACAGTTGGTTTTATAAAGAAAGGGAAAATGAGGAAAGTCACAGAGAGGAGGATTGCATAAAATAGAGCAGATGGAGTAGAGATGGAGTGACAGGGGTGAGAGGAACGAGGTTGAAATGTATCGGAGAAAAAAATTGGAAAGAGTGATGAAAAGAAAATAACTTTAAAGAAAGAATTCAAATTATATCACTAAACCCATCCTAGTTTCATGTAAGTGGCAGATGTGCTTCTGAACTGTAAGATTATTTTAGTGAGAATACAACCACCTCAGTCTACATCACATTCATAATTGAGACGCTGCTGATTCGTCCTGTGTTCTGAAATCAAACTCATACATCTGGTTGTCAGGCGCGAATTGGTGAAAACTTTCTAGTAATCAAGTGTTGGATCAAAGCCTGATCCCTGAGGTGACTGATATGAGCAGCACATGGAGATAGAAAGGAATGTGCACATTTGTGATATGTTTTTACTGAGAATATTAGGTAGTAAAATCTGTTGATGCTATTTGGGGGCAGCTGGCATGTGAAACTGAGCAAAGGAGACGGGCACAGAGCCAGCAGCTACATACCAAGGCCCTCGTTAGCTCCGGCAAATGGGATCCAATATTAGGCTGGAAATATACAGATTCGAATGGGGGATCGGCATTGCTAATTTTCACAACAAGCAAATTCAAGAACTGGTTGATAACAAGTCTGAAACCCAACTGAACCGTTTGCCATTTGTCTGACAGGCATAAAAGAAGAGCACCAAAAGTAGGGATGCAACAATCTGACATGTGATTCCAGTTCCAGGGACTCAGTTATTCCTGATACCAATGTCCTCTTTTTTTCACAAATGTCAACTCTAAACACCTCACTGCCTGGAACTCATTGGGATCATTTTTACGTAATTCAAGGTAAGACGAGGGATCGCTGTGGTTCTAAAAATCAGCGGCCCAAGTCTGATTTAATGAGCGTAACTGATGTGTGTGAGTGGTTTAAATAATCTGGCTAAACTGTTTGATTCTTTACACCCCGTCTGAACATCTCAGACTTGTAGAAAAAAAAAAAAAAAAATCATATTGCAGTTATTTTAACCGCTATTGCAGTTGCTATACGAGTCATGATTTTAGTGGCAATAGTAATTTTTGCATTTCATTTTGACTGAAAAAAATGAAACGTAAGAGATAAGACTGAAGTTATTATATGAATATTTCTTTGAAATAACTGCATCAGATGTACAGTATGTGTGTATCTACAATAATCATATCATAGTAAATGTCTTTGTTGGCACAACATACCAGGGTGAGTCCACTACACTCTCTTCACCCTCAGCAGGGTTTTTATCATACAATGAGCTACAAACCGTTGTTGGAAGGTCAGTTCTCACAGAACTCTTGGACACATGTTCTTGGCTTCTTTAACTATCCGGCTGTTGCAACTCATTATTTACATCTCAAGACCGTTGCCTCCTTCACAATCCTAATCCACCTGCTGATTTAATAAATGCTTGCATATCGTGTCACAGACCTTTCACAGGTTATCAGCTCTTAATACGGATGATAATGCTGAACTAAATGAGGATGCATACGAGAACGTCTCCGTTTCATTTACTTAACGAGATGTTGTCACCTACAGTCACAGAATCGCACGGGAGGCCAATTTGTGCTGGAAACCCTCGCTGTAAAATGTAAACCTCACCATGTCACTCTGGGTTATTAGCTTGCTGATAATGAGAGCCTGTAGGCAGAGCTGGTGTAATGTTCCAGTACTGAAACTGAAGTTTTGCTCCATCTCTAGGTTTTTTTTTTTTTTTTTTTGCATAGAGTGGCTGTGGCTGTGTGTGTGTGTGTGTGTGTGTGTGTGTGTGTGTGTGTGTGTGTGTGTGTGTGTGTGTGCGCACTTCAGCTTGTTAAAAAGCCAGTTAACGAGTGTGTCTAGCTCGCCCACGTGGGATGAGGGAGCAAGATATGACAGCGGCAGTATAAAGGTCACGGAGGAGAAAAACGTGACTTCGCCGTAGCAGCACAACAAAACAAACGGCTCACTCTGGATGTTTGCATTTCCTCTCTTTGCCTTGATGCCAGGGAATCACAGAAATATGAAATGAACTATACTTAGTGTCGTTTTGTGTTTATACGTTCCTTCATGTCCAGTGAGTAGGGACCCATCTCATCTCCCCAACTCTACACGGCAAAAGTAAAGGTTGTCCTCTGATGTGGCTCCTTGGTGAAAAAAGTCTCATCTTTTGACTTTTCTCTGTAGCACTTCACAGGTCTCCTCTAACTGAATGACTGACTGACTGACTGACTGACTGACTGCAGACCTCACACTGCCCTGCGGGCCTTTACAGCCGGGGGGGGGGTCAGAGCTGAGGGAGTCTGTTCAAACACTTTAATGAGAAAGTGAGACTGAGTGAAAGACAGAGAAACAGACATTGGGCAGACTCCTCACAGTAACTGAGCAGCATGCCATTATATTCGTCGGCCTTGCCATATGTGATCTGGCGTAGCACGGGGTCGAGGCGGCCAGGTGTCTGTCTGCATGGACAGACACTTACCTTTAAAAAAAATACAGTGACAATGCTTCACTCTAATCCTTCTGCACCTCTAAATGAATCCTCTCTGTTGTGACTGTGGGGGAAAATATCTCCCTGATTGTCTGTGTATCATTTTGAGTTTTGATACTTTTGCCAAAATGACACTTAGATCAAGATGACTGACCGCAGTATTATTATTTTCTACCAAGGCTGGATTACCAGTCGGTCAAAGTGGACAACTGCCCCGGGGGCTCCAGACCGCCAGGGCCCCCAAAAAACTCCAGGCGTGTTTGCCAACTGTTGGTTTTGGAATATTTACCACTAAAACATCGGTGTTCAGGTGGGTCCTGCTTTATTACCTCATGCTGAGATCTTGTATTGATCTTGTTTTAAAACCTTTACTATTTCAGTTTTATGCTTCTAAGTTAAATACATTTACTAAATGAATGTGTTTATGGAGCAAGAACAGGGGCAGTTGTGAAAAACTGTAAATATTACACAGAGCAAAGGGGAAAAGAGGGGGTTAATAAGAGCCCTGTGACTAATATTTGCCCCGGGGCAGCTAGTGATGTTAATTCAGCCATGCTTCATATGATAAAAAGTGATGATGAAGAATCTCGGCGCCCTCGTGGCAGAGCTCATGTATAATCTTGGATGTGGTTTCAGTTTTGATTTCTGTCAAAACAATCAGGGGTGTGTACCTGAACGATGTCTCTCTCAGCGTATCTTCCTCTGGATGAGATTCGGACTTCATCGCCGTCCAACTCAATCATGGCTGAGGAGGAGAAAAAGGATAGAAAAAGAACGTCGAGGAGGATGGACAGGGGAAAAAAAAGTAAATGCAAACCTCGTATGTGCGCATTATTTTATCACTGCTGGAGGACCAACAAGTCAATCATTACTCTCAAAAAAATCACAAGATCTTGTTGACTTACCGTCAAACTCTGCAGGCCCGACCCCCACAATGATGATTGACATTGGCAGACAGGCGGCCTGCAGGAGAGGAGAGGGGAGGAGCAATAAATATTTGATACTTTTCAAAAATTTAACAACATTTCTTTTTATGAATAAAAAACTATGTTTCTTCTCATGCGGGTCATTAGCGGGGCTGAGCTGCAAAAGTGCTACCGGTGCAGGCCTGTCTCCATCAGTGGTAAACGCAGCGTTCACAGATCATGTTGCGTTTCTGTCTTGTCAACATGTATAATACATATAACATGTGTAAGCACGCGTGTGACTCTTTGATGTGTGTGTTTTCTGCAGCACCTCCCGCAGTGCTGCGTGGGTCGAGACATCACAGTGAATAATATTAGAGACGGGAGAATCAACAACACGATGCCCCACTCACTGACAGCTTACAAATGACATGTGTTTGTGTTGTGTGTGTGTGTGTGTGTGTGTGGGTGTTTGTGGATGTGTTTGTGTTTGTGTTTGTGTGTGTGTGTGTGTATTAGAAGGAGAGGGCCAGTGGTGTGTGTTCAGAGTATTTGAGTAATGTGTTGACCTCAGGCGGCTGAGCAATAGATGATCTTATCAAAAGATCCCATTTATTTTTTGCTCCCCTGGGTGCAGGTCCTCTTTACCTCTCTACTGCCCTTTGCTCCTTTTTTTTTTTTTTTTGCTGTACACTCATCTCTGCCACCTCCTTCCCTCCCTCTTATCTCTCCTAGCCTCCTTCCCTCACTCCTCTCAGCCTCCTCTCCTTTCCTCTCCTCCTCTGCTTTCAAAGGCATGAGATGGATCAGCGCCTTCACAAAAACGATTGTTGTTCACTGTTCATTTTGTTTGTATTCTACACGGCGCTGTGGCTTCCCTCTGGAGCCTGCTGTGACTTGACAGTGATGGAGAGGACGGACAGAGGGTGAATAACATGCTGTCAAAACTGAGAATGGCACAGAAAATACGAAAATGAAAACAGCAGTAAAGGTTCCCCAGTATATAAAGTCAATATCAAACAATAGAAATTCTCATTTTAATTAACTCCCCCCTTAAGTTCATGTATACGCTGAGATTTCTGAACCGCATGGATCCGGCAGACTAACATGATTTGTTTGTTAGGCCTTTTATTAATGGAGTCGTTTCATAGTCAATACATTTAGAAGCTGACAAAGACACAGTTTCGCTCTGATGTAATTAGTCCTCTGGCCATGACAGCTCTGCTCATTTGCATATATTTAAGCAATCGCTGAAGTATGCACTAAGAAGCACTAGACACTACTGCATCATTACAGCATCAATTGCAAATGTTTTCCATGATTAATTCTTTTTTTTATGTTGAATAACATGTGATCCATCCACCCTCGCCAGCCCACTCGTTTCTCTTGTGCCGCTATGCAAAAGCAAATTTAACTTCACAGTTGTTGATGCATAAGAAAGCAGTCTTTCGGATACAATTTACATATACAATAGATGCTAACTAAATAAGCAGCTATCTTAATGGCAACATTTCTCTTTTCATTCATTCATTCTACTTTGTTTTTAATGTTCTGACCTTTTGCATCCATCTTTTTTCATGTTTTGTGAGGCACACTTGTATTTTTTTTGTATCAAAAGTGCTATTTAAATAAAGGTTTATTAGTGAGGGATTGTTGTATCGGGTGCTTGGACCCCAGTATTCTTGCTTGCAAGTCGAGTTATCATTATTATTACTATCAAACCCATTTACAGATGCAATTTTCTCAAACTAACAGACTGTGAAAGATAAAAGCGTTTAGTTTGGGGTCTGGGTGCGGGGTCGGGTGCTCTTAACAGCTACAATAGATGCTCTTACGTTGACAATAGACTCCTTGGTTTGGGCCATGTCTGAGATGACGCCATCTGTGATGATGAGGAGCACAAAGTACTGGGAGCCGTCCTTCACTGAAGCTGCATACCTACGCACAAAAAACACACAAAACCATCTTTGCAGTTATTTCTGTGCTGCCATCGTGTCTTTGGGTTACCACGATGAGTCATTGCTGGAGCGTATATCAAGCATCAGTGTAGTTTTAATTAGTTTGTTCTCAAACGAAATAAAGAGTACACAAAAATTAGTTGAGTGGAAATAAAGCATTCCACATCCGCTGAAATTTTTTTTTTCCTCATCGAATAAATGTCACTTACGTCCCACTCTGTAGGATCTTAATCTGTCAAGTGCTTCTTTCTCTACATCTATCTTCATGTCAATTCTACAGATCCTCAGCTTAATATGGCTTTCATTTTCTCCTGTGGTGTTGAGTGTGACCTTTCACTCCCATGTGAGTCATGAACTGACTCTTACTGATATTTACACACTGAGATTATTTCAGTCACTTTGGTTTCTGCTACATGTCACCTTTCTGCACTGGGAGGTTAGGTCTGTGTGTGTGTCTGTCTCCTCCCCACTGATACTTAGGTGTCTCTCACTATAGATGATCACAGCATCGCAGAGGGAGAAAGATGAAGGGAAAAAAAGTGGAGGTGACACAGCAGGGTGGGGGGACTAGATGATGACACAATAGCCTGTGCGTGGCACCATAAACAGGCTTCAAGTCGACAAATAGGCAAAACAGTTGCATAAAAATGCTGCTTGTATCCCCAGCGCCTAGTTTTCACAGTTTTTAATGAGTTTTAGGACGACGAGTTTGTAGAATGTATGCTGATTAGTCTGGTGCTTATCCAGCTGAACTGAACTGATTCTTGAAGTTTGATTTTGTGGCAAAAACAGAGTAAGATGCAGTTTGGCTGAGTGGAGCAAATGGGTTTCTGGAAAATGCTGTGTTGTTTAAAATGTTTGAACATATTTATGCTTCAAAAATACCTAACGAGATCTTTTATATACTTGCGGGTACTGTATTTAGTTTACTACTTTATATTTGATTTTTGTGTTGTCTTTCTGCAATTTGCATGGACCAGAAGAGTTGATATAGACCCACATATACAAAGCAGGATAAAGAAAAAGAGAGAAGAGAAGAGAAGAGAAGAGAAGAGAAGAGAAGAGAAGAGAAGAGAAGAGAAGAGAAGAGCTATATGTGCCTAGAGTTAGATAAGTTAATCAATACCACTCACATGTCTGTATGCTAAATATGAACCTACAGCCAGCAGGCGGTTAGCTTAGCTTAGCATAAAGACTCAAAGCAGAGGGAAACAGCTAGTCTAATGTATTGTAAATAGTGTAAAAGTGCAAGAAAAAAAAGAACAGTGGTTTTTGTATGGATAAAACAAACAAGATGTAACACATTCATTTTTGAGCTTTAGAAAGATGTGAGCTTTAGATATTGTTACCCAGGCTAGCTGTTTCTACATGTTCCCAGTTTTTAAGCTAAACTAACATCTTGAGATCATAGCTTCATACCCCCCCCCAAACATTTTGGAAATTAGTGATTACTTTGTGCAGGAAAAATAGAGAGGAGTGGACAAAAGCAAAGAGGAAAGTTCAAGTGGGTTTGATGAAAAGAACAGATGAGTCAGGAAAAGGGAAATCAGGGTGTTCAGGTGACATTACAGGCTGAATAAACCTAAACTTCTGCCTCTGTATCACTGCTTGTTTCATCATTTTCCTCCTGAGCACATTTCCCTCTTCATGTGTAACTGCGCAATTAAGGTTTCACTAAATCATGTTCTAAATATGTGAAGTAACCTGATGAGAGACTTGAGCACTCTCTTTAATTACATAGTTCCATGAATAGTTTCTTGTCTTTTTTTTTTTCTTCTTCTTTTTTTTTTTTTAAAGAACTTTGTCTAGATCACGTGTGCCCTGGCTTTCCCGCAGCATAAATTATGTTCCCGTCGACACACAGAAACAAACAAACATGCAATCAGCTGTCAGCTACTTTCTCTGTTTGTGTCCTCAGCTCTTCCCCTCTTCCTCTCACTCTTGTTAGCTACCTGGCAACACTCGCTGCAGAGAGCTTATTAGACAAAACCTGAGAACACATGTTGAGTGTCAATCGCAGAGTGAAATGTACTTTGTGTTCTTTCACGCGTACTCAAATGATGTCAAGTTCATTATATAAGCAGCGATAGCAAATACTCAAGTGTAAAACAGGTGTGCATGTGGTATAATGAAAATTGAAATGCAATAAAAAAAAAAAAAGGTTGTGAAAAGGTAAACGCAGGAAGGCTCTGACTGAGGAAGACGTAAATGTGTGATTTAGAAAAAAAAAATGGAGACACTTTACATGAAATACTTTCAATCACAGGTGTATGTGAGTTACCTGGCCACATGGTTGATGACAGGGGAGAAGTTGGTGGGTCCGTAGAGTTGAACTGACTTCAGGCTCTGGTAGTAGGCTTCCATCACACCGTCGATACCTGCACAGTACGGGTTCTGAGGATTCCCATTCTGCATTTAACAAAAGGGGGAGGGGGGGATAATTAACTTACATGATTAATTTCAGATACGTTCACCAGGTCCAGAGGCACAGGAGAAGCAGATGGAACAAACAAGCTCAGGGATTGTTTGTATTGTACAGGCTTTGTCATGAAGATAGAGACAATGATTTTTATAAATGAATAAAAAATGAACGTTAATTATTTATACACTCAGTTACTAGTTTATTTGGAACACTTTGCTAAAAGCTCCTCTGCGTCCTGCAGGTTTTCCTTTAAGGGAACAACTCCACTCCTTCCTGCCTCCCTCTAATCCCTGCCTTCCATCCTGGTCTCACTCTTCTTCTCACCAAGGCAAACTCGTGGGAGACCCGTCCGTCAGGTGGCAGCTTAGCACCGAAGCCCAGCGCGGGAAACATCTTATCGCTGTCGTAGTCCTGGATGATCTCCCCCACTGCCTTCAGGGCCATGGCGTAGGCATTCAGCTGGTAGGGACTCATGTAGTGGAGTGAGGTGGGCTGGGCTGGGTTTCCTGTTTACACACACACACACACACACACACACACACACACACACACACACACACACACACACACAAACACAGTTAAAAGCACATTGTGGTTAGATATCCAGATTTCTCAGCCAACAAAAGAAGAACACAATTGGATTTTTATTTTTCTGCAGTCATTAAGATGCATTCAATTGCTAAGCTTCAGATTTGTATGTGATTAATCTTAGAGGTTGCCATGGTTATAGTGTAGGGAATCAAATATGAACTTTTCATCATCCAAGTTTAAGTTTTCTCTGCTACGTTATACATGAACTTTATTTCCTTGAAAATGTGACGTTATGTGTTTTCTAAAATGTTTTTAGAAATATTAGTAAAAATATATTATATATTTTATTGTTGGTAGCAAACGTGATCTTTGGGAAAATACAGAGTCAAAATGAGTTCAATTTTTCATGTTCAACTTTATTTAACCAGGTAAAGTAAAGAGAGAGCTGCCAAACACAGCAGCATCAACAACATATAGTCAGAGGACTTCTCTGAACATTTAAGATTTCAATGAGTTACTCAAGATTAAAAGAACTTCAGAAAGATTTATAACTGTCAGAGGCTGGGGGCAACCAGTCAAAATCAAAATCACCAACAATAAGACACTTGTTAAAACTCAGTTCAGCCAGCTGCCGGCTTAAAGATAGCAGCTTTCACTGTTTGCTGAAGGAGGTCTGCAGCAACCTGTGGCTGAGATAAAATGTCCCTTACTGAGCCTCAACTTCAAGGCTCAAAGTTCATATGCATGCTCACAAGAAGCGAAGTTAAAGAACTCAACAAAAATCAGTTTTTAATATAAACAGCAGGACCACCTGCTTTCCTGGAGCAGTCATAGCAAAATATACTGTAGCTCCTTATCTTATAGCCCATAGCTTTTTTTGGTGATACAATTTTACAATTACCCCCAATTAAATGTTAAAGTAATAAAATCAAGTCAAAAATGTATATTTTTTGAAAATATCCCTATAATTAAAGGAAAGAAGAAGATAACGGACCATCAGAGGTTGTGTGGATTTAAAGGCGCTTCATGGGAACCACCATCACTATTTGAAGAGCCACTTGAACTTCTAAATGATGTTTAACCAATACCTTTTGTGTTTTAATATAGCAGCCAGTGCTTCCATAAACAGCCATCGAATAGATTTCAAGTGGCTCACCATTAGTGCTTCTGTATGACACCACAACATGTGTGGGTCGTGTAATTCCATCACTGCATCGCTGATGGAGCCAAATTGGCTGCTAATTAACTTAACGTAGTTGTAAATGTATTAATATGGCACTTGTCGTGATCTCCCTGTACATGTCTTTTCATATCACTATTCAATCTAATTGCAGAACTCAATTTGCCACCATTCAGTATTGACTTTTCAGTGAGAGCCAGACAAGATCAAGCACACCTCAGCCTCAAACACATATTTTACATCCCATGCCTGAAAGCTCTCATTTGAATTAATCGAATTTGGCGCCGCTTGTCCCGCTAGGACCGAGCTCAAGGGTAGCTGTATAACACGGTCCTTCATCACGGCCATCATAGCATGGTACTGCACTCAGCTTTATCTGCCAGGTGTGGTGGAGAGGGCTATTAGGAAACACTTGATTCTCCATCTAAATATATTTGAATATGCACTCCCTCGGAATTCAGCGCACTTTCTGTCTCTTTATGTGGCTCTCTCAGAGTGTTAGTGTGTCAAAGTGGATGTGTGTGTTTACTTACCATTGGAAGCTGTGAAGTCAATGGCCACGGTGAAGTTAATCTGGGTTCTGAAAACAATAGCAGGAAGATGATTGATTAATAAACAACTATTTATCTCTCTCTCTCACGCACACACATACCTATGACTCAACAAGAAACATGAAGACATGAACTGCAGACATAATCAGGTTAAAGTGATCAATGTTTGAGAGTACAAACAGACTTCCTCCTGCCCTTTAGCTCTGACAGTAATGAGGAGACAGTGAGTTGCTGCACTTTCACACCAAACACGTAGGCATAGCGTTGCTCAGAAGAAGGTTGTTTTTAATAGAAAGCACAGCTACAGTCCTGTTAACGAGTAAAAGTAACATTGTGCCATCCTGTCTTTGCTCCCAAAATTCAACCACGTTCAACTGTGACCTCAAACTCTACAAAGTGCATCCAGTGGTATTCTGGCAGAAAAGAGGTGACACTTCAAATGGCAAATAGACCAAAGGAGACTTTGATTTTGAGTAACCCAAAGTCACATAATGTAAACTACAATCAATACAGGCAGGCTTAATAGGCAATAAGAACTAGAATCTGCAGTCATACTAGCCTCTCTATGAGGCTGTAATTATGCGTTCACGCAATGTCGGCAAAATGGGAAAAAGAGGTGTGTGTTTACACATTATTCCAAAGTGGTTAGCCTAAATTAGCTACTTCTGTTGTGTCGCGTATTTTGACAACAGTTGGTTGATATGTCTGTAGTTCTTTTCACCAAGTGTGAGATATTGTCGGAAATACCCAATATCTCGACTCAGAGGCGGAGACTTATGTTTCCCACTCTGCTAATTAGGGTTTAAAGGTCACCTATTGTATAAAGAGAGAGTTCCATCTGTCTGTTTTGATTATAAAGCAGGTCTAGGTTCTATATTAATACTGTGAAAGTATCAAGTGTTCAGTCCACATAGAAATGCACACAGCCTGCTTTCAGAAACTGAACCTTAAAAACAAGCTGTCAAGACTGCTGTAACTTTGTGACATCACAACAAAGCAGTCGCAAAACTTTGTGCCAGGTCAGGCGAATTTTTTGACCTTTTGCCAGCGCTACAGGAAAGGTCAGGGCATCACCAAAGTCAGTCGGATTCATCCTCTGGGCACCATGAATGACAGTACAAAATTTCATGGCCATGCATCCAATGGTCAAAGAGATATTTCAGTCTTGACCAAAGTGGTTGACTGACCGACTTTGCCCTCCTTACAGCCAGGCTGCTAGTGTGGCTAAAAGGTCAGAGGTCACTATCCAACAGAATGTGGATTTCAGATTAGAAAATACATTTTGTCTCTTTCCGTATTTTGTATTTTGATGTCCAATTAAGTTTAGATGGTGGGCTGTAGCTAAAAGGTTAGGCTGCTCTGTATGATCCTATAATCTATTCTGAAGCTTACTTCCTGATTTGATTTGCCTTATGCTCTCGCACAAACTTTGCACTTTGTAGTTTCTGACAGAGCAGACAGAAAACAAAGACGGAAATATGAAAAAAGCATGATCAGTGAGAGATGAAACAAGGCAGAGAAAAAACATCTCCCACCACAGCACCCAGCATGAGAGAGTGGCACATCTCTCTCAATCAAAACATTTCCTATCTTGTTAACCTGCAGGAATAGGATGCGGTTAAGCGCTCTGTCGACCTGTCGACAGCTTTTTCACACCAATCCCCACCCGCCGCCGCACACACCATAAACACACACACAAAAGCCTCGCTGTCTAACTTATGCGCATCTTCTGTATTCAGATTGTGTAAAACAGCCAGCAGCTCATCATCTTTGTCACCTCAGCAGGCCATGTGAAGTGCAGGCGCTGTGCCGTCCAGAGGGGACACAACAAGAGGGAGAGGGAGGGAGGGGCAAAAAGGTGGGAAGAAGTCCAAGAGGCGTTTAATGATCAGAGGCCTGTTCCAGAAAGAAGGTTAAAAAGGAGTCTGAAAAGTGGATAAATGTAGTGACACCGCTTGTAAACGCCCCCTGATGATGTAATAGAAACCGGTCATTTTGAAAGAGCGATGGCCAATAGGGAATCTCCAACACTCCGGCAAGCAACTGTGATGTTGTAAAAAGTGATAAATAAGATGCTTTGATTCACCAAACATCAAATGCCAGTAAAGTAGCTTTTCTAGAGGACAGCTGCAAGGACAAGGGGAGCAGGAGAGAGAGGAGGTCTGAGTGAATTCTGGTCCAGTTCCCCACGCTGGCACAGACAAGCTTCAGCCAAGCAGCCTAAATTATACATGCCCTCTTTCTCTCCCACCCAACCTCTCTGTCACATGCACATGCACAAGGTTTGAGACAGAGGAAGTCAAATTGTGGGAATGTGAAGGGACAGCCAGATAAAAAAAATAAATAAAAAAAAACAAAAAACCAAGGTGAGTTGGAGGACGGACAATAAAAAATGACAAAAGGCAGAGAACAGCTGAAAAGGAGAAAAGCAGTCCATGATTAAGCAAGTCAGCAGAAGAAAACGACAATGTCAGAATTGCATCAGCAATATGATTTACAACCATGATGCACAATTTAAAAGCTGTCAAGTTACTATGACAAAAGCAGGAATGGGTTCCAAAACGGACGATATTGGCTGCATAATTTCCAAAGTGAGTTGTCATTGATTGAAATCATCAAACCTCTGCAGTCTGACTGTGATTATTTTCTGCTATCAGGCTGTAAAACTCAGCAGCACGAGACCTTCAAAAGTCAGTGTCACAGTTTCTTTCTTCACAAAGTGCAAATCACCCCTAATGTTTGACATCATCATTCTGACTCCTAATCGAGAGAGTATTAATATCCAAGACAAGAACACAGGACACTCTCCAAAAGGTCAAATAGATCCTCTGCATTAATCAGACAGGAATTTGAGATCAGTTTCTTGGCTCTTGGGATTTTCCCCGGTGATGTGTGTTTTCTGGATGCCAACGCACACACTGGCCTGTAAGGAAAATAAAGTGCAACTATTTCTTTTCACTTCCTTAAAAGTCTTCTTTGTGTTTTACTTTATTTATACAGTCAATTTGCTTTTACGGTTTTCAACATGGCATCAAACCAAGCATTTAAGAACTGCTGTTCCTTCTATTGCACTAAATATGAAAACAGTTGTCAATAAAGGTTGAAGGCAACATTTTTGTTTCTATGGTATGTTTCGCGTTACAGACTTACAATTCTTAACATGATTGTCAGGTGGCATCAAACAGAGCATAACACACACACACACACACACACACACACACACACACACACACACACACACACACACACACACACACACACACACACACACACTATATAAAACACTTGCCCAAAGGGACACACCTATCTACATGAACAGCAAAAGGGGATCTTCAGCAAACAGGTTTAGACCATGAAGGCAGCGAAATGTTCTGGCAGGTTTGATAAGGGATTTCCACAGGCAGCGGTCTCAACCGCAACATCACATCACTGCGTTTCAGCAGAGGGAGGAGAGATGTGAGCTCAGCCTTCCTTAAAAAAAAAAAAAAAAAAAACCTTATCGCTCTGTGGAGAGGGAAAATTCTCCAGACCTTTAAGGGCTGTTAGCAGCTTTATCCTGTCATGCTTTTTTTTTTTCCTTTTTCTTTTTTTAATTGGCTGTGATCCACCTCTTGGCAAATTCACCTGAACTTTTCAGGCAGGAATATTTCTACACACAAGTGCTCATAAGATCAAATCTCACCTGTTCCTCACAGGGGGAATTACATAGGAAAAACACACACACACACACACACACACACACACACACACACACACACACACACACACACACACACACACACACACACACACACACACACACACCATGAAAGAATAGAGGAAAAAAAGATTTAAGGCTGTATACTAGCTGCACTAATAAAGTCCACTTTTTTAAGTCTGATTGAAATAAGATAGAGCAGAGCAAAGGTACAGTCAGTTTCCACTGACTTAAATCTCCTTTTATTCCTTAAATCTGGCTTCCTGATCCGTTCTGCCAACCTCTATTTGAACAGTGAAGGGTTTCAGTGAGGAGGCACACACCCTTTATCAGCTGGGCTGCTCCAGTGAGTAATGGTTGTCTAAGTGCTTTGCTTTAATTTAATTTTCATTCTCACGTTGCCTGTTATTCACTACACTGCTGCTTCTTGCTGTTTCTGTCTGTCTCTTAAAGAGTATGTAAGTGTGTATTTCCGTGTGTGTATCTTTGTATTAGAGTGCGGGTATGTATTCGTCTGTACGTGATGACAACGCATTTCCCACAATGCTTCACATACCTGGACAAGAACCTCTTGGACTTGGTGTCTTGGAGACAAAACAATACATACAACATGTTGTACATCAATAAGAACATGACTGTCCATTTTGAATAGTGTGTGTACGCCCGCGCGTGTGTGTGTGTGTCGTGTACAGTTTCTAATCATGTGCTCGGGGTGAAGGGGGAATGCCTCTTAAGCAGCTGGTTTTCTGTCAGTCACTGATGTTCGCCCGCTGTTAAAGCCCACAGTGAGTCAGCAAGGAGCCAATATGACAAAATACCGCACAGCAGGGGGGGGTGGAGCGTTGAGGAGGTTCCGCTCTACATCCAAATAAGCTTTCCTGCAGACTGATGCAGGCCTGATGCTAATGTGTCTCCTAAATCTTCAAAGCATCTCGTTAGACTCATCTCTTCCACGTCTCTGGTGCCTTGCTCCTGCAATAAAATAACTTTCAAGTTGAGCCCTGTTTGCCAGTCGATTTCATCTTTTTAAAACGACTGATATCAGAACAATACACAAAGACTTGAAGTCTGAACAGGCCCTGTACTCCTTATTGTACTGGAGGGTTTCATCTTAAGGTGAAAATGTTCTATTTAAGACAAAATGTTCACATCAAGTCTCCTCTTATATTTAAGTGCCAGAGGGGGACGTATGCATGAGTGCACTGAGTGGCCTAAAAACGGCATCAGAGGTTGTGCGACGTGACCTCTCCTGATGATATGCAAACAGATGTTGCTGGTTGGACGGTGTCCAGACGAGAGGAGAGGAGAGGAGAGGAGAGGAGAGGAGCATATTGTGCTTGTTCATTTGCTAGGTATAACCCACAAGGTAAAGTGTCTGGGTTCCTTTAAAAAGATGTGATTTTTTTTTTTTTTTTTTTACAAATCTTTGCCTTGATTCCGCGAGTCTGCTCCCCATATCTAATGATAACCTCTCAGAATGATTTCAATACAAGCAGAGTTCCCGCCTGCTTCTATTCTGGTTTCAATACTCAATTCACAAACCAAAACAAGGGGAAACAATATCTGTCACTCTGAGTGACAGGGCTGCCTTCAATGGCACAGCTCAAAATGAAAGATATAGCCAACAATTTTTCATTTTTATCCTCATGCTCATGAATAGAGACCTCTTTGTTGAAAATCCATGGGTGGTAATAACGCTTTATCAGAGGGAGTGAAAAGAGTGAGAGCAGCAACGATCTGGATTGAGATGGAGCCTTCTCAAATCAGTCATTTATGCTAATGCTGCCAGCAGATCATGTTCCTAATTAGGTCCAAATGAACAATTAGCTGATTGGGTTGAAGCTGCAAAAAGAGCTGTCAATCCGAAGATAAGAGAGCAGGGGGGAGGAGAGAAGAAGAGAGGAGAGCTGAGGAGAGATACATGGAAATGAGACGGAAAAGACTGGCAACACAACAAAATACCTGTGTAGACAGTCCAACAAGAATGAGGCGTATAAGGGGAAAGCACCTAGACAGTGTGTGCGTGTGAGCACGGGTGTGTTTACGTTTTTGTGTGTCTGCGCACAAATACACAGTCTGCCCATTATGCAACTGGAGTAAGTGCAACCGGACCATTACAGTCCATTTAGGTTTCAGACACTGAGACAGCACTTGGCACTTCATTTAGCCACACAGGCGTGTAACAACAGCCGGCTCACACTCCCAAAGCACTGCCAAAAAAAGAAAAAAAAAAAAAAAAAAAAAAAAAAAAAAAAAAGAAACATCCTCTTCCTGAGAGTCTCAAAGTGTTCTCTGACTGACAGTGCTGCTGGGAATGATGGTGGGATTTCTCCATTAGCAGCGACACAGAGAGGAAACATATGCCGGGGCACGTCGGTGAGGGAACACACACATGCGTTTCGAAGCCAGCGTTCAGTCAAACCAACATCCCTGTCCATCACACAAACTGATCGCACTTGGCACATGACTATAACAGGCTTCAGTATACAAACACATTAGTACATCTGCTTCATCCCCTTAAACATATACACTAGCTCTGTCTAATAATCTAGCATACACAAAGTGCAATCCTAATGCCCCGTGAATCAATAGCGTATTGATCGTTGTGTTCTTAGTCAGGAAGCAGTTTTTTTTTTTTTTTTTACAGGCTCGTTTGTGAGTAACACAAGCTATGAACCAAAAACACCAACCAGAGTCAAAAACATTTTCTTTCTCCTGTGTTTTACCAACTTAAAAAAAAAAACTTCACTATACTTACTATACTTCCACTTCCTGCTTGTTCAGGGTGTTTTTCTATCCGGTCTCATAACTGCACAGTTTACAGACAGTTCCTCATGTTTGCTGAGAGTCAGGGTTTAGTTTTTCTGACTACAGTTTCAAGTTTAAAATATGTTATATATAGTATATGTCATCAAGGAATACTAAATTGAGATGAATACTAAGTACTAAACAGCTGTTGTAAATAGAAATAATAATAGCTTTAACATAACCACACTGCACAGTCACATATATGCATAGTATGTATACTGCCAGTTTTGAATACACTTACTTTGTCATATAAATACACAACATGCTTAACCTGTGTATAATTAGTGTGTATTATGGGTTTTGGACTTGTTGGTCCCAGAGTTCATAGTTTTTTTTTATGGTTTTGTTTATAGTAAATTCATGCCTTGGGCAATGCAAGGACACCACGCTGGCTGTACAACAAACATACGTTTATTCTGAGTGGTTTATTGAGTCATTCATTGACTCATCTGATAAATAATTCATTTTCTTCCATGTTCAACTCCTGTTTCGTCCACTTACAGTTAAACCTTTCCTCTGACCCCCTCAGTCAAATTGAATCCCAAACATGTTGAGAAAAAAAACCTCAGCGATTTCCATCAGGCTGTCACTCCTGACTTTCAATGTTTGTTTCAATTGTATTCTACTCACAACAAGAAATTTCTTCTTGATGTGTGTTTAAAATAAAACAAAAGCAGATAGTCCCTGACATCCTGCTTGAGGGTCACCACATCAATGTAATAAAATCTTAATCATGTCAATTATGGAAAAAAATCTGAAACTTTCCACATCCAGCTAATCAGTTCATCAAAGTTTAAGCCAGGCTTTCGCAGCCCAAATCCTTTAAATCATTTGTGGTGCAGTGAGGAGACAGTGTACCATAGCGAGTGTTGGCTTCTGAGATAATCCTCTCGTTGGCTCAAGCAATTTCTGGCCAGATTTCTACCCCCTCTGCTCTGAGCTGTGAGTTAACTCTTCTGAAATCCTCCTGAAATGAGCAGCGCCAAAAAAACAAAAAAAAAAAAGATAAAAATGATGAGATGTGTCGTTTTCTTGGGAAACAGACTTCTACTTTCTGTGTTTTAATGAAGTTCTTTTTGCCTTAAAAAACAAACCAAAGCTGTTCATGTGTTTATCCGCTTTAAAAGCCAGATGACTTTCCATAACACCTAAAAAAAACACACACACAGCTACAAGGGCAGCAGGAACAGAGGGATACAAGGACAAAAACTGAGATTTTTTTTCCCCAAAGTTGCACGCGCACACACACACACACTTTCTTCCCCTTGACAGTCTCCCCCTCTGTGAGTCTAATGAAGGCAGAGTGTGTGGGTGAGCATTCACGCCATGCCTGGTTGCACACGGTCAACCCTCCTGAGCAACGCGCGCACACAACCACATGTAAATACACACACGCACACGCACACGCGCGCGCGCGCGAGACACACAATGGCACATGGCAAGGCCGAGCGCTGAAACACAATACAAGATTACATTCTAGAGCACAGACACACACACACACACAAACACTTCAGAGCCTCAGCCCTGTGTACCTGACTTTAGGTCAGCCCATCTGTCAGCCTCTCTCTCTCTCTCTCTCTCTGTCTGTCTCTCTACCTTTCACTTTCTTTCTCTCTCATGCAAATGTACATGTTTCCATCTGATTTACTCACACTGAGGGATCATTATCTTTGGCATATTGCAGACACTGAGTCATGACGGGGTTATTATCGAGACAGGGACCGGCACACTCAGCATGTCGCTTCTCGTCTGAAGGACTACAAACCCCATCTCTCAGTGCGGATTGAATGAACGCGTGGTCATTGACCTACCCTCCTTTGATGTAGTCCAGGAAGGTGACTTCAATGTCCACCAGGAATGACAGCAGCGTCACCTGTGAGTGAGAGGGCGCACCATCAGCACTGAGCACAAATTCAGTTTCACATTCTTACTAATACAATCAATTCAATGAGCAGGTCAATTACATTAAACAGTATGAAGGTACCAGTCTGGACCATCTGTATCATGGTTCTGCATTTCAAATCTAGTTAATGCGACTTTATATATTAAGGAAAACAACAGATGTGATGCCTTACTGTTCCAGAGTTCAGGTATTTTTTCTTCTTCCCCTTCTTCTTTGGATTTACCACCTGAAAAAGACATGATTCTTGCTTGTAACTCCAACATCTATTTATTCATTCATCCATCAAGTCAATCTTTCATTTCATTCACCAAAACCACACAATGTCTTGTCATTTAAGACTGTTTACAGCAGCCTAACTGTACTTTTCTTCAGTAGTATGCCAAAAACTGAAGTGCAATATGAAATAGATTAAATAAAAATGTAATACCCTTTATTCCTCAGGTCGTGAGGAAAAAAGGAAGCTGAAATGTGCGGTAAATAAAATAATAAAATAATAAATAATATCATATTTGGATCGTTGAGGTCATAGTAAAAATCTGTATGCCTCCCTCCCTCCATCTCTCCGTCCATGCTCGAACACACACGCCTCCCTAAACCGGTAACCACCGTGAATATGCCTTTGAGCAATGCACATAAAGCCCAACATAACCAGAGGAGCGGCTAAATCCAGAGGTGGATCGAGTGGTGTGACTTCATGAATATGTAACAGAACACAGAGTGAGTACACAGCCACCCTCCCCTTGGATAAGTAAAGAAACCAGCTGTGCTTATTGCTTTGAGACCCCGTTGTTTTTGTGAGGAGATTAAAAAAGAGACACTTTTTCAACCAAGGCCCTCAATTCACTTTGTCTCTCGTGTTGCCGCCCAAACCCATTATATAAACATACAATTGCTCCTGTGATGTGGGGACCACCCAGGAATCCCAAACACTGGATTTGAGCTTTTAAATCAGAGCTTTATGGTCTCATTATCCTGTGCCAAGGTTAAACAGAAAGAGAGGACCTCTTTGGGAAACAACATACAAATGGATTTATGCATTTCTCCTTGGTTCACATTGCAATGGGTACACACAAGGACACATTTGCCTCTGAAGGTGATTGAAATGTTGTTGTCTCACACACACACACACACACACACATACACACACACACACACACACACACACACACACACACACACACACACACACACACACACACCAAGAAGTGCCTTTAGCAATGCAAAGCCATCCTCTCTCAAACGGACAGCTTTAACTTAGGGAAAGGCCGGGGTCAAGAAACAGGCCAGAAATCACAAAATTACTTTGTGTGTGTGTGCGTGTGTGTGTGTGTGTGTGTGTGTGTGTGTATGTCTCTCTCTATCTGTCTGCTGTTCCTCACCTTCTTGTCAAAGTACGTCTGTGTGCACCTTTGTGTGTGCGTGTGTGTGTTTTGTGCTTGTGCACATCTGAGCGCTGTTAGGCAAACAGCAGCTGTTTAAAATGACAGTCCCCTGTGTGCTCTCCTCTCTGTGTGGTACTCTGTTAATCAAGAAGTGTTGACTCTTCCTGGGAGTAGATAAGCCAGTGATCCATTATCACTGTCAGTGTGTGTGTGTGTGTGTGTGTGTGTGTGTGTGTTGTGTGTGTGTGTGTGTGTGTGTGTGTGTGTGTGTGTGCATCAATGAGAAAGTAAGGGAGATAAAAGATGTACAGTGGGAAAAACGTGGTCTCTTTGTGTAAGATTTTGCTTGGTATTATGGGAGCCACTTTTAGTCATTATTTATCAAAAATATATATATATATATGTGTAATATACTATATATTGGAAATAAATATATAATATATATAGTATTTTATAAATATTTTTCCATGATTTTCCATCCATTTTAGCCTATGCTACTAACTTTTTTAACACTCTGCGACCTGTAACTCGACATGTCTCTTATTTCATGTTTTAAAGCGTCAGTTCACCCAAATCACAAACATATTCTCCGACTTATTCTCTGTTTTGTTGCTTAGCTGAGGTGTCTGCTACCACCCAGAACAACGAAATGAATGGAATTTTGTTTTCAGTGCTCAAAGCAGTTTTAAAAACTCTATAGCAACTTGCCTTGAGACCATGTTACCTAAAATAGACGACTACACAGGGATTGGGATTTTTTTGGGTCAGGTGCGGCCCAACGGAAATGTTGCAGACCCCGAATATATTTAGTGTGATGTACGCAGGTGGGAGCGGGAGATCAGCATCATCATGGCAGGAAGGTATTTCATATTTGAAAATATGAGAGGCTGGTGATAGTGGGCTATTGAGTTAGCGTTGGTTGGGGCTGACGACTATAAATTTGAAAACAAAAAAATCTGGGGAGTGAAATGAGATTAGCAGACCTCTGTCGCCCACTCCTCAGCTCTGCCTGAGGTGAGCGCCTTGAATTACAGACAGACCTGAATCTCTGTTGGTGATTGAGCTGCATTGTGGGTAATGAAGGCACCAGGTTTTATGTGTGGAATAACAAAGACACTAACGCTGGTCCTGCTGCATGAACTTTAATCTTGTTCAGATAAAACTGTCCATCGCGAGTCCAACAACATTACAGGAGTGCACTGCTACTCTTTTATTCTTGGCCACTTTGCATTCGCTCTCCGCTGATATTTTACCTTCTCTTTCTGTGCTAGCTGTGTAGTTGGCTATATACATTTTTATAAATGTCAGTGACATAATAAATTTCCGTTCCTAATCCAACCTGATGTGTAAACAACAATAATACATTGCTGCTCTGAAATCTGATGATGCAGCATCTGGTTTGTGTCCATTACTATAGAAAATGACATGATTAGATAAACAGGAACATGATGCATGATGTTTTTATTTACTATTAGTTCCCTCTGCTTCATGCTAAAGCAGTATATTTTTCTACTTTTAACTGCCATCAGTGAGTCCTTTTTCAGTTTACATCCTCTACAGCTGTCTTTAGCTCAGTAACAGTATTAGAAAATAGTAGTGGAATTTTCAATGTGTTCATTTTCTGTGCCAGAGGGGACAGGCAGGCTGTTAATAAAAATACAGTTGAGCAGGATTTAATTTGAGTAGGAAGAGATCCAGATTAAAACCCAGTGGTATTTGTAGTCCAATTACTGTGTGCGTGTAGGTGACCTGCTGACCTGTACAGTGGTGTAGGCAGGAGAGGCAGCTTTGAATTGAATATAAAAACATACACACACACACACACACACTCACACACACACACACACACACACACACACACACACACACACATGCAAGCTCACACGCAGATAGACACTCTCACACAAACAAACCCACCTCATAGACGTTGAACTGGCTCTGGCCTCTGGATAGTTCTCTGTAGCTGGTGCTGAACTCTCCGATAAAGTCGTGACTAAAGAGAGGGAGACACAGAGGTCAGAGAGGGACAGGACAAAAGGAATACACGAAAAATGTGTTGAGTTTTAAAGCGTCAACACCACATACATTACATACATTTACATTTTCATGTAAACTTGGTTAACCCAAAGAGCTTGTTAAACATTGTTAGCATTTCTCGGTCCCATTGAAAAACATTGCACCATAATGTCATGGTGTTCCCTCCGTCTACTTGAGAATGACACTGAACAGATTACAAAGTATAGAGAAAAGAGAAACGACTCCCTGTTAAACCACAGCATGACAAATGTCACTCCTCTTTCTTTCTGTCTGACTGTCACCAGCCAGAATCCAGACTCATCATTAAGCAGTCACTCTGTGACAATCCTGCACCCAGCGTCCTTACCCATTGAAAACACAGACTAGTGTTAATTATGTGCGTATTAGCCATACGCAGGAAGCTAACATGTTGAATGTTAATGAAATCAAGACAAGAAGTAATAAGGAAAAGTATCGCTGTCTGTTTATCAGTGATTACTAGCTACTGTATGAGGTGATCAGTGCATATTGTATTTCTTATCTGTACAATAAGCTCCAATGCTCATTTTCCTTAAAAGCAAATTCAGTAACACTACAGAAATAGTCTGAACAAACACAGAACAGATGTTGACTGATATATAATGTCTGTCCTCTGTGGAAGCCCATTTCTGCCTGCAAACATCAAGATGAAGAATGAGGGATGACAAAAAAAAAAAAAAAAATCTCAAACATTTTGAGATAGAAAGTAAAAAAATTGAGATAAAAAGTCAAAATTTTGCATTTGGAGATAAATCAAAGTTTTGACTCGGTAAGGTAAAAGATTAACTTTTTTTTCCCCATGACTTACTTTTCTTCTTTTTTATTTTTCTGGCAGAAATAAGCTTCCATAGTCTAGTCGTTAATCCATGATGTGGATTGTGTTGTGTTTCAGTTACTGTCATTTAAAAAGGTTATACGATAGTTTTATTGCAAAAATAACAATGAGTGAAGGAGAAGAATTACCTGCCATCTCTGTCCCAGTCATACACCTCAACCTTGATTGTTCTGTTGGCAGAAGCAAAAGATACGGATCAAGTTAAAAATCATAAAAAGATGAAAAATATGCTGGATATATACAATAAAAGAAAAAGCAAATTCACAATGTTTTTCTAACACGACTAAAAACGTGTTAAAAGGCTGCCATCCATACTGAAATTATAAAATACACTTTTATGCTTTTTCTTTTTTTCTCATTGTTGCCATGAAGCCGTTAGGAGATGCAGATCCATCCTGCAGCTTATCTCTATTCTATAACACACTGTCTGCCTGCCACTGTATTTGCCACTGGTATTGTGCTCCCCTCATCTCCAAATACATCTATTTCAGCATCCCATTATAGCTTACGAGGAAATGGGAAAAAAAATAGAATAGTCTTGAAAAGACAGATATGCTGTGCTATAACTCCATCCAATATCTTCAACAGGAGGGTCATTTCTCTCTGACAAAAGCAGGAGAGCGATACATAGAAAAGGAGAGGGGTGAGGCAAAGAAGATAATAGAGGAGAGACTGAATTAAAACAGAGAGAGTAAGGCATTCTGCTGGAGAGCATGAAGGAGAAGGCAAGCAAGGGTGAAGAGGAGATGGTGCAAAAAAAAAAAAAAAAAGTCAAAACTGACAGAAAATAAAATAAAGACAAAATGATGTGGGACAGATCAAATTTATCATGTACTACTGTGTGAAAGTCTGTCCCCGGACTTTGACTTTTTACTGTACCCACTTTACAACTCAAACAGCTTTCTAAAACAAGTGGGATCTAATTTTAAGTGGTGCCAAAAATGCACTTTTCCATCCTCCTCATCTTTCAATATGAGAGGGTAGAAATAAAAAACCGCCCTTAATGGGCCTTAGAGCTGCTTAGAGAGTCAGATGCACATTAGAGGAAAGCAGGGCAATAACAGTAAGGAGTGGGAATGGGCTGGCTGATAGTGATGGGCACTCTGTGGATGAATGTGTTTCCTGGGAGGTGCAACATTTTCTCCTCAAGAGAAACCAGTGTGTGGAGAGCTCTCTTAATAAATGTGTGTGTATATAGGTATATGCATGTGTTTATGGGCGTGTGTCTTATTAAATCTGTGTTATGCCACATCTCAGTAGGAAACATCCTGTCACTCTGAGCTTTGATGATGTGACAGGAAATAACAATTTCACTTGTTAATCTCACGGCTTCACTGTATGTGTGTATGTATGTGTGTGTGTGTGTGTGTGTGTGTGTGTGTGTGTGTGTGAGCAGAAAGACACAGGTCTCCATTGTTCGCCAGCTTGAGCTCATCCTTATCTCTGTCCCCAGGCTGCAGAGTGGCAGATGCAACGCGTGAATGTGCACGTGTGTGTATGGGTGTGTGTATTGTATGTGCACTCCACTGTGGGTTTCCTCAGTCTCCAACTGATAAGACATAGTGTGACTCAACTCCTCTAATAAGCTTATTGGACGAAACTTCAGATCAATACTGCTTTCTGCTAGCTAAGCTAAGCTAAACCCTATTGTCTGCTTCTTTGTGCCTTTTTCACTACACGACTGCTATTGACACAGGAGAGGGACATAAACACATGATTGACACACTTTTATCTACTTATTTGTTTTCTCACTCAGGCTTCTCCTGAGATATAAAGTGAGCCCCATGTCCCCCACAAGAGAGGGGGCTTTCAGCAATGCAAATATTCAAAAGAGCTGAAAACACATTTTAAATTTAAAGAGAATGCACACAGGGTGTACACTAAAACCTGGGTGTAAATAGCCACATTGGCTATCCACCCCAGGTGCAAATAGCGCTGTTGGCTACAGACACCTTGGTGCAAATAACATCTGCCTCAAGGAACCAGTTCACAACCTGATACAACATAAACAAACCAAAAAAGGACACCAGAGCCGTGTCAAAGAAACAAAAACCTTCCTAAATAAGACAAATGTTCCACACACCAATTACATCAACTGTAAAAATAGCATCCCATGAAGTAAGTAACATGAAACCTGTCCATCAAAGAATCAATAACAGCAAGTGCCATTGACAGCTCCTGCATCCCAGGCAGCTCCAGGATCAGCACCATGGACAGAGGTCATAACCCTCTTTAATGCAGATGAGCCACTATGAGCTCCTGAGCAAGGGAGAAGCTGATCTGCAGAGAGTCTTGAACTCTTTGTGTGTATGTTATGTTTATGTTAGCAGATGAACACAATATTACTTCAGAGCCTTCAGAGTCACATTGACCCGAGCCCCTAACACTGCTACGTTTCAAGTCCGGTCTGCTCCTCTCTGCTGCTGTCGTTCCTTATCATTCATCATCATTTATAGAAGCATTCCTCCAAAATACCTTCACATTTGTGAGCTGTTACATGGAGCAGACACATAAGATTCTCACCCCCAAGCAAATACATATTTCTGTCAATTTTTTTTTTTAAAAAAGGAGTTTATCTTAAATTCAAGTTACAAGCTTATCTGCCAAAAGGCCTGTGGAGTAGTTCCCTGAATGCATCAACTAGATAAGACTGCAGCTACGGTTGAATCAGGAGAAGTCGCACTACGACCAAAACAAGCATTGACTTAGATTAAATAATGCTTTTAGAAAACAAAACTGCCAAACATATTTCAAAATTAAACATCATTTACAACATCACAATCATATATCCACACTTTGTTTAATACGTTTATTTACTCAATCAAAGTTAGAAATTTGGAAGAAAAAGGCATTCTGCGTAAAAAAGGTATGAACAAGCTGTTTATGTGTGCCAGTATCTCATTTAACACTACAGATATCTGATATTTTCATATTGAAAATGATATTATCGCCAGCTTCACTCAGATAAATATGGCTTTTATAACTTGAAAAACAATTAAGTTAGTAATTGTTGTGTGGAACAGAGGTTTCTGTGCCTAATTAACCTCTTTATACAGTATATTATTGTTGAGTGTGTTTTTTCAGGAGATGTAAACCAGAGCCAGCAGTGTTTCATTGTGTGTGAAGTAGTCTGAAGAGGCCATTAGACACAGAGGAACATCCATCACATCCCCAGATCCCCAGAGTTGCCCATAATACCTAGGATGACATTCTCAGTGCCTTTGATACCGAAACTAATTTTCCTGGATGATTCAGATGGTTGTCTGTGTTGTTGTAGTTTATTCACGTTGCCATAATATCTAGTATCTAAAATAGAAATCACGCGTACCTGTCATAATCACCATTGCAAAGAGCCCGAACAGGGATCTTAAAGGCCTGCCACACCGGGTTCAGCGTGTTCTTCACCACCTCTGTCTTGTGGCAGATGGTAAACCTGTAGAGAGAAACAAAAAGGGGCAGAGAGAATGAAGAAAAGGAAAAAGGACAGAGGAGGGGAGATAGAAAAGGGGGGTTGGAAGTTGGAATGTATGTACTTCCGATAAAAAAGAAAAAATACAACTAAAATCACCTTTCACCAACTCTCTGCTAACTGAAAGTAAAGGTGGAGGTCTGTGGACGCGACAGTAACTGCTCTCACACAAACGCGCAGACACACACTGCAAAGAGGTAATTTCATTAGTCCCTTGGCTAGCAGGTAGACTTGGTATCTTCCTCCCTGAGGGCACAAGGTCTTATCTTACTTGTCACACACTGCAGGATGGAAAGGAGAGCCCACAGAGATGGATCGAACACACACACACAGACACAAAATCTATGAGAACAAACCATACCAATGCAATTGTTCAATGCTTCCTGCCTCCCCACACACATACATACACACACACACACACACACACACACACACACACACACACACATACAATGCTCAAACATGTCCACATGTATTTCACACACACACGCTCAAACAGACAGTCTGGCTTTTGTTCTGAGGCAAATCAATGAAACCAATTTCCTTTGGATGCAGGGAAGGATTAAACCAAACATGAAAGAGGAGAAGGAAAGAGGAGAGGAAGAGGAGAGCACTCACGTGCCGTCCTCGTTGCTCCTGTGGAAGACGAGGAATGGATCTGACTTGCCGAAGAAATCCTTCTTGTCCAACTTGTTCCCACAGAACTGCATCATCACCGACTCCTAATGAGCAGAGAGGGACGGAAAGGAAACAGAATAAAATACTTTTTCATGGTGTGCGACCAGATTATCTGTTGGTCTCCGAGGAACATCCATCCATCCATCCATCCATCCATCTTTCTATCTATCTCGTCTGCCAGACACTTAGAGACATCTCCATTTAGAGGCGAATTTCACTTTAAAATGCTTGGATATACTCTGATTTCTGGGCTATTGAGGCTGACTTTCTCTTAGAGTGACTGAATGCTGGTGAGAAAAAAAGGCCCTTTCCTTCAAGGACATGTTTTAAAAACTGTCTTTTATTATTGCCGACTTTCAAGAACGTTGTTTCTCCTACGCTCTGAAGCC
Source organism: Seriola dumerili (assembly GCF_002260705.1). Taxonomy (NCBI): domain Eukaryota; kingdom Metazoa; phylum Chordata; class Actinopteri; order Carangiformes; family Carangidae; genus Seriola; species Seriola dumerili. The sequence continues at coordinate 13,292,049 of NW_019174393.1, forward strand.
CCAAAAATGATTAAACGTGTTCTGAGCCCAAAAAATAGGACACCAGTGATGAAAGGTAAAATAACTAGGGCGAGTAAAACATCAATGAAGAAGAAAAGTTAAAGAAGTTTTAATTATGCTATTAACTGACTTTTTATAACAACTGACTGGAAAAGGAAATAAAAAGCTTTATATTTCTTATTCCAACTACTTCAGTACTATTGACCGATGAACTCAGTTATATTTGTGATTCATCGAATCTTTTATTTCTTTTTGTGGGTGTTGGAGCTTCATACTATTTCATACTAAACACTGTAATAGACATTTTTATGTTTCTCAGACGAATGTCACACAGCAAATCGGGCCAGTCAAAAACTATAAAAAATTATTAAATCGACAAAACATAAATTACCACTTTTAAAGTGTTTTAGTAGAGCTTTTGTTGCCCTCTAAACTTTAACAAAATACTCAAACAAAGGTCAAACAGGCTAGAACCTCTCCATAACACTTAAAATTCAGATAAATTCCCAGAGCTATTGCGTCTTGTATCCGCAGGTGAAAGTCTCCTGCACTCATCTACAAAGTGAAACGTGCAGAGGGGGGAACAGACGGGCAGAGACGGATCAGCATACAGATGCAGAGAACACACAAATGAAGAGGCGCTGGAAAACTCTTCAGAAGTGTACATCCATCCATCCTCACCCTGCAGTTGTTCAGCTCCTCTGCTTTCACAATAATGGTCCCGCATTTCTTCCCTGGGATCCCTCTGTAGACGAGACACACACACACACACATCACAGCAAAGGTTAAGGGATCACGATCGCATGGATGGTGTACTTTAAGTATGAGCATGTTCGTTCACATGTATGTTTCCTCCCGTGTCTCTGCTGTTCACTGCACTTAAGATCAAAAGGTCAAGTTGACGATGTTGTGTAATCGGAAGGCATCTCATATTTCCTGCGTTTATTTCCACTATCTTGACATCAGAAGGGCGCGCGCTCCAGATTAGGAGTCAATGAAAACATCAAGTGTGTCTCATAGAGCTGGAAATAGTAGGATGTGACACTGCAATGTGCGAATTCAGAAAATTCATCGGAAGCTCTAGATCTAGTCCCGTCCCTCTGTGTGCGCGTGTGTGTGTGTGTTTGTGTGTGTGTGTGTGTGTGAATACGCTGCATGTGCATCTATGTGCTGCTTGTTTACTCACTCATGCTTCATACTGATGACCACAGGAGATGGGATGAGCCGAGGCTAAAATAAGATTCTTTCCCAAAAACTAACACAATCAAGTCTTGTGACATTTTTCAATAATTGTGGTTGATTACACACTGCAGGGTGGGGGTGGGGTGGGG
>NW_019174393.1:13293405-13299151 GCF_002260705.1 Seriola dumerili
GGGGATGGTGATGCAGGAAGATTTCCACAAAACATCTCTTGTGTTAAATATCATCAGCACTGTTTGAATGAAAGTACTAAAAATAAAAAGATTTTTATATATTTTCCTTCAGCACTGTTCTTATTTTGACATCAAATGTGCTGATCTATCTATGGAAGGTTCCAGCTGTTGATTAGATTAATTAAGTCTAAACCGGGTGCAGGTCCAACAGATGAATGCAGAGAACCCACCCTCAAATGTGAGAGCACATTATGAAGTAAGACCTACTGGAAATGTTGCGTTCATGTGCTCAGACTCTGGTCGGGAACAAGCCTCATGGAAAGTTTTACTACTTCACACCATCCCAAAACATTTCCAGGATACAAAAAGGAACACTGTTGGGAGTGGGGTGTGTGTGTGTGTGTGTGTGTGTATATATGAGTGGACCGCTCTGTAGTTGGTAAGGTTAGGTGACAAACTAGTGTGCCGGTGTTTTTATGAGGGTGGGAGTAGGTAGGTGATGCATGTGTGTGGGAGTGTGTGGGAGTGTGTGGGAGTGTGTGTGTGTGTGTGTGTGTGTGTGTGTGTGTATGTATAAGCACTTTCTAAACACTTCACTCACTACACTCACTTTCTGAATAAACATTGTGGCCTCGAAGGAGAACTCAGTACGTCATGCATTAATCTTTTCTTTATATATATATATATATTTATATCTATCTTTTTACTTATTTTTCATTTATTTTTTTGGAACTTGGGGGCAGCACAAGTTACAAGGTATAACACAACATTGACATATTACCACCTAATAAAGTTGATATGTGTTAGCAAACAGTGGCTTATTCACATATTGAGCAGACGTGGAGCAACGTTAGTCTTCATTTGGAGCTGTGTCTCTGGCCAACCACCGAATCCAAGGCAAATATTCACTCTCCATTTAGATCTGTTGCTTTCGACTCCTGAGGGAAATATAAGGCTCTTTAGCTGCTAAATGCTCCACTATGTTCAACCAGCTCGTTGCTAACTTTGCCTGTCTGCTGTTTGCTGCTGGGCAGGAAGTGTACAGTGGGGCTTGTCAGAGCTTTTTTTTTTTTTTGTTGTTGCTAAAAATGGCTGCCTGCTGCGCCTGGAAATGGGGTTAATGAAAGCAGCGAGGGTGAAACAAAACAGTGAAGTTCTCTAAGAGCTCTATGAACTTGCTGACCTCAAGCAAGTTCAACCTCAAGCAAATCCAGTTGCCTTCGTATTCAGTAGTTCTTAGAGATACCATGACCTGGATGACTGACAGACGAAACCATAAAAACCAAAACATCGAGCTGAAAGATGCGGAAACCCTCCATAGAGCTGAGGGAAAATACAGATTCAGATGATATTTCTTTGTGGGCTTGTCACTATGAGTGACTGCTTTTCTTATTATACATGGTTATTTCATCAATAAAAATACTGACTAAAGCAGCTTTAAATAATTTAATACTGGTATTAATCCACTGTTTGGATTATTTTATGTTCCTGTCTGGGGTCAGTACAAATGTACACTTACTGATTTTTGACACCATCAAATAATATATTGGTCAAGGACTTTACACTGAAAAATATCATTAAACTTACACGAAATTCTTTTATATTCTTGTTTTCCCAAGCAGTTACATTTTAGTTAAACTATATATTATATTTTACTTGTATCAGTGCCTGGATATAGTAAAAAGTATCTACTCCAGATACAATCCTCAGACCAGAACAATCATCGAAGGTCTTGCAATCTGACAAAGAAGCCTGTCGCCTGATGAGCTCCGCTATAAGAAAACCACCTGGCAGAAATTGACTCAGGCAGTCATTTAGACAGCCCAGAATTGAGGTCGAGGACCTCTGCATGAATGCAATTCAAGTCTCCTTTTACTCCAGCACAAGGAACCGGGGGGAAAGTGTCATCGCAATAGCAGATTTATCAAAATGAAATAGATCCTGGAACCGATGCTTAGCACTGAAGAGCTGAGAAACAACTTTTATTTCTCCTTTGTCTTTTTTTTTTTTTTTCTTGCAAAAGCAATACCCTTTCCTCAGAGATCCAAAGATGCAAAGAAGAGATCAAATAGCACCTTAGGGAGAGGGGAGGCTTTTTCTCCTTGTTATTTCCTTTTATTTCCACCTAGCACATGGGGTCAAATAATTAGTATGCATTAGGTGTGTAAAGTGAGTAAAAGATATTCAGAGGCAGACTGATTGAGACTAATTAAGACTGAGATGATGAAAAAAAGCCAGAAAAAAAAGGCAGAAATTCACCTGCCTCAAACACAAATATCATCCATGTATCCCACCACAGAGATCCACTGTAACCACTGTGCTCCCGGGACTGGACAGGCAGAAAACAGTCTCTTGATTTCTTGTACGCTTTACTGTACGTGACTCTTGGTGCAGGGTTTCAGACTAAAACCAGCACATCACTGTTATCTAAGAAACAGATAAATTGTATTAAACCCTGACCACCAACATTCCTGTATGATATCACTGCTCTCAGGAGCAATTTCAGAAATCCCTTTCCAGGCAGCATTAGCATTACGAGAGATGATGCGGTGAGAGACGGATACGGCTCAGAAATCAATAAGGCAATGCTGATATACTTCCTCTCGGATATATTTTTGACACCAGCAGCACGGGTTCCCAGGCGTTTTTTATCTGCCTTCAAATACCAGTAAGTGACCTGCTGTATTTTAAAGTAGCAGAGTAGCAGAATCCCTCTTAGCAATAATACAACCTCACTTGAAAAAGGGCTCTGGCTTTTCTGCCGCACTGTGGCCGATGTGATGTGAATCATTTACACAGGCGTGCTCTTGGATTATTAACATCCATGTGGATATACTGACGTGCACGGGCAAAAAATATGACAAATAACCTCTCCTGGTAACACTAATAACTTCCAGAGAGGGTTTTTTACTAAAAGCATTTCCATTACACACGCTGAATTCAGCAAATTTAACACCACAGAAACACTCGAAGGATCCCGACCAAAAAAAGCTGAAAATATTTTCAAATGATCTCGCACAATCAGATACAGATTCGTTTTAATTAATTCGCAGGTTAAAGGTTATTTTTTTTCAAAGACAAGTGGCATTTTGATATTTGCACTTCTCTCTCCACCCACTTCATCAAATTTTCAACGATTCAACAATATCCACATTTCAATAATGAGCTCTTTCACATGCTCTCCTGCCCCCCCCCCCCCTTTTTGTCTCCGGTAATTACTTGTTGGACACGAGCAGTATCAAACATTGTGTGCAGCATAAACAGCTGTTGACACACACACACACACACACACACACACACACACACACACACACACACACAGCAGGGTGCGTGTTGAAGGGCAGAATGGACACCAAAATGGTAAAGCTAATTAAAAATAATTAGCTGCGTGGGCTGTCAGTGTACCGGCCATTCAAGCATCATCAGAACTTAACATGATGCTGTTAGAGATCAGTAAAGTTCAACATCATGATGAGGACCATTACAGAATTTCTACATAGACATAACAGTGTTTGGACTGCAAGTGGAGAGCTGTTAAATGATTGAAATCAAATGAAATGAAAGAATAAACACCAGTGTAAAGGTATTTTTTGATTTATCTTATGCTACTTTACTCTTATATTATCACTACCTTCCAGATGGAAATATTTTACTTTTGATTCCACTGCATTCATGTGGCAGCTACATACTGTATATATCATTAATTACTTTGCAGCTCTTCCACCTCTGATTATATCTATCTTCCAGAGTCCAACCCCAGTCAAACATTCACACAGAAAATGTGTGAAAACAGCTGGTTGAAAAATATCATTTTACACTTCAGTAACTAAAAAAAAAGACGAAAAACAGATTATTTCTACAGAAATAACATAAAAAGTCCACTCGCTATGAATAAAATTTGGTGTAAATCCAGACTCCAGTCTTTAAACAGGGAGAAATGGTGGTTATACAGAAGTCAAAGTTGAAATATTCATGATTCTTCCACATTCCCATTACCACCTGAGTGAAAACAGCAAATTGAATTCTAGATTAATTTCTCCTGTTCTTTTTTTTTTTTTTTAAACTTGGGTTGTGTGTCTGTTCACGCCAATCGCCACAACTGTGCAACAGAAGAAGCAAATACAACTTTATTAAGAGCACAAGTAAGACTTTATAAAACTCTCTCACCGTCTCTGTCCTATTGTTTCTCACCCTCTCGGTCTCAATCATGTCGTCTCACTGCAACACACACACACACACACACACACACACACACACAAACACGCAGCGGCACCCAGAATCCATGTCGCTATGACAACTCTGCCAGGCCCCTGCGGCGGGGTATCGAATGGGATTCCTCTGCTCATTATTTCCTCAAATGCTTGCTCTGGCTTCTCAGATTTTTTTTTTTTTTTTTTCTCCCAGAGAGCCACAGTCATTATTCTGGCTGAGAGATCTGCCTTCAAAATCACATGTGGGTGGCAACAGTCAGGACTGCAGACTTACTGGGTGAATAATGCATCTCACAGTTTTGCCTTACATGCATACAGACACAATAAGTGATAAAGACAACAGGGATCAACTCAAAGCTCAAATCCTTCCTAAACTGCGATTTATGTGTATGTATGTGAGTTTTTCCAGCCTATTAAAGAAATACCTGAGTAACTGCGACATATTGTTCTGCTGCACTAGTTTATGTTGATACTAATACTATTATTACACTCCAACAGACAGAGAGAAAGCTTAAATCTAGATGTGAAAAAAGAGATAAAATTGTGTCCTTTAACAGCTAATTTTCTATGTTGAGTGTTCATCATGAAGCGAATGATTTTAATGTGAGTTTTTGAAAATTCTGGAGGAAGTTCATCTTCACTCCCTGTTCTCAGGTAAACTGCTTTCCTCTTTTGAGTGTATTCATGACACAGAAAAGCACTCCAAAGTTGAGAAGTGCTTCAGGACTATCTCAAGCTCTCTTCCCGTGTGTGTGTGTGTGTGTGTGTGTGTGTGTGTGTGTGTGTGTGTGTGTGTGTGTGTGTGTGTGTGTGGCAGTGAGGAAACACTGTGAATCTTCTAATCAAGACCCATGGACTTGCAATCAGCGTCTGGCGAGAGATGGGTAATTAAGTCTGGGCCACTTCTGGGCTGCAGTGTAACACTCGTGCCTGCTGACACACATGCACCCCCCCCCCCACCCCCCCCACCCACACACACACACACACCACCACCACCACCCCACACACACACACCTTAAGAACACATCATTTTCATTATATTCCCAATGAACGGAGAATACCTGAAAAAGATATCAATTGGCATTCTAAATCTTTGTCATGCCCTAACATACACACACACACACACACACACACACACACACACACACACACACACACACACAAACAGTACACACACAGTACACACAATCACACACACGCATTTCCACTAAAAGGAAACTCAAAACCATAATTCTCTCTCACAAAAGGAACATTGTTATTAATCCATGTCACACTGGAGCCACAGAGAGAGAGTTTTCATGTCCTCCCTTTTCAAATGCTTACAATCAGGCTTGTATTCACATCTATTAGCCTTTGTGTGTGTGTGTGTGTGTGTGTGTGTGTGTGTGTNGTGTGTGGCAGTGAGGAAACACTGTGAATCTTCTAATCAAGACCCATGGACTTGCAATCAGCGTCTGGCGAGAGATGGGTAATTAAGTCTGGGCCACTTCTGGGCTGCAGTGTAACACTCGTGCCTGCTGACACACATGCACCCC